>NC_057796.1:490669716-490977082 GCF_018294505.1 Triticum aestivum
CCCTCTGCACCAACATCAGAGGCGATAGCAATGTGCCTGAAAGGGGAGGTGTCCAACTCCCGATACTCTCCACGAAGACGTCTCAGAGCAGCATAGGCTGCATCGTGGACAGCCATATCGATGGTCACACCAACACCATGTGCGGTGTGCAGCACAGTAGTGGAGTCGTACTCCCGAGAGTAGAGGTGGATGATGGCACGGTACTGCTCCTGGTTAAAGTCCTGGTACTCCTCGTAGACGGTGTACTCAGGGTGCCAGCGATAACCCAGATAGGTCATCATCTCAGCTAGCACCGCAGGTGATCCCGAGGCACCAATGGCCGTCGTGTGGCGCACGACCTGCCTCGTGGGTTCCATCTGAAAGCCAAGACGTTTCAAAGGAGTCAAATGACAGTGTGTGAGTTGTTCAAAATACTATTCTGAGAAACAACTATGGCTTATCCATCTTTGGGGTGAACGCGGTCACGGGATCCTAGTGTTAGAGTTAGTAAATTCGTTTAACTCGAGTAGAAGAGAGTTCAGAGTCCCAGAGTAAAGGTCGAGGAGTAAAAGATCCTAGTACCAACCAATGGCGACGTGGGCCCGTAAGACACACAGCCATGTTAGTAAAAGTTTTTGTAATGTCTAGACTCGACTTCGGCCAAGGAGTGTGGAAGGGGGTTTCCTACAGGCAGTCGGCTCTGATACCAACTTGTGACGCCCCCGATTTGACCGTACACTAATCATGCACGCAAATGTGTACGACCAAGATCAGGGACTCACGGGAAGATATCACAACACAACTCTAAAACATAAATAAGTCATACAAGCATTATAATACAAGCCAGGGGCCTCGAGGGCTCGAATACAAGTGCTCGATCATAGACGAGTCAGCGGAAGCAACAATATCTGAGTACAGACATAAGTTAAACAAGTTTTGCCTTAAGAAGGCTAGCACAAAAGTAGCAACGATCGAAGAGGCAAGGCCTCCTGCCTGGGACCTCCTAACTACTCCTGGTCGTAGTCAGCGGCCTGCACGTAGTAGTAGGCACCTCCAGTGTCGTAGGTGTCGTCGTCGACGGTGGCGTCTGGCTCCTGAACTCCAACATCTGATTGCGACAATCCGGTATAGAAAGGGGAAAAGAGGGAGAAAAGCAACCGTGAGTACTCATCCAAAGCACTCGCAAGCAAGGAGCTACACTACATATGCATGGGTATATGTGTAAAGAGGCATATCAGTGGACTGAACTGCAGAATGCCGGAATAAGAGGGGGATAGCTAGTCCTGTCAAAGACTACGCTTCTGGACATCTCCATCTTGCAGCATAAAGAAGAGAATAGAGTGAAGTCCTCCAAGTAGCATCGCATAGCATAATCCTACCCGGCAATCCCCTCCTCGTCGCCCTGTTAGAGAGCGATCACCGGGTTGTATCTGGCACTTGGAAGGGTGTATTTTATTCAGTATCCAGTTCTAGTTGTCATAAGCTCAAGGTACAACTCCGGGTCGTCCTTTTACCGAGGGACACGGCTATTCGAATAGATAAACTTCCCTGCAGGGGTGCACCACATAACCCAACACGCTCGATCCCATTTGGCCGGACACACTTTTCTGGGTCATGCTCGGCCTCGTAAGATCAACACGTCGCAGCCCCACCTAGGCTCAACAGAGAGGCCAGCACGCCGGTCTAAACCTATGCGCGCAGGGGTCTGGGCCCATCGCCCTATGCACACCTGCACGTTGCGAACGCGGCCGCGAGCAGACCTAGCAACCCACACGATCACGGTGGTTACGTCAAAGCGGTCCAACACGGCGCGCGCCACTCAGTCGCTGACGTCAAAAGAGCTTCGGCTGATACCACGACGTCGGGATACCCATAACTACTCCCACGTAGATGGTTAGTGCGTATAGACCAATTGGCCAGACTCAGATCAAATACCAAGATCTCGTTAAGCGTGTTAAGTATCCGCGAACGCCGACCAGGGCCAGGCCCACCTCTCACCTAGGCGGTCTCAACCTGCCCTGTCGCTCCGCCACAAAGATCCACTTGCGGGTACTCCTACGAGCCGACCCGACTTTAGTCATCACATGTGTCATGTATATAGTATATAAGTATATACCCGCGATCACCGCCCAGGTGATCACGGCCCGATAGTGTAGCACAGCAGACGGACAAGAATGTAGGGCCACTGATGGAAATCTAGCATCCTAGACTAAGCAGATAGGATTGCAGGTAAAGGTAACAACAGTAGTTAGCAAGGATAGGCTATGCATCAGAATAGGATATCGAAAGTAGTAACATGCTACACTACTCTAATGCAAGTAGTAGAGAGTAGAGTAGGCGATATCTGGTGATCAAGGGGGGGGCTTGCCTGGTTGCTCTGGCAAGTAGGAGGGGTCGTCGACTCCGTAGTCGAACTGGGCAGCAGCAGTGTCAGTCTCGTAGTCTACCGGAGAGAAGAGGGGGAAGAAACAGTAAATACAATGCAAACATAAGCATGACGATGCGTGACATGATAGTGAGCGGTGCTAGGGGTGTCCTAACGCGACAGTAGGTGGTACCGGTGAAGGGGGGGAACATCCGGGAGGTATCCCCGATGTTTCGCGTTTTCGGACAGACGGACCGGAGGGGGAAAGTTGCTAGTTCGATAGGTTAGGGAGGTGTGGTGGATGAACGGACTGCGTATTCGGATTCGTCTCGTCGTTCTGAGCAACTTTCATATAGAAAACATTTTCATCCGAGTTACGGTTTAAAAGATATGAATTTTCAAAGTTTATTTGAATTTCTGGAATTATTTAATTAACAGAAAAAGGGATATGACGTCAGCATGACGTGGGAGTGACGTCAGCGGTCAACAGTCCGGGTTGACTGGTCAAACTGACAAGGGGGACCCACCTGTCATAGACAGTGGGTTAACAGAGGATTAAACTAATTAGTTTTTAGTTAATTAACTACTAGGCCCACCTGTCAGTGAGAGATTATTTAAACTAATTAATTTTATTTATAAAACATTTTCTTTTTTAATTTTTGCGGCGGGGCCCGCATGTCAGTGACTGGGCCTGCCCAGTCAGCAGTTGACTGGGTCAACCCAGTCAACTGGGCCCGTGGGGGCCACTGGCAGTGACCCAGGGGTGGCCCCAGGTGTGCCACGTCGGCGGCCGGCGCCGGAGTAACGCCGGCGACCGAAAACACGGCGGAGGCGCTCGGGACCTCGCCGGAATCCACGTACAGGGCACCGTTCAGGGAGTTTTTGGTCGCGTTCGAAAGCTACGGCTGCGCCGCGTCCAACGGTGGTGGTTGTGGAGGCAGGGGTGACCGGAATCGAGCGCGGCGAGCTCATCGGCGGACGACCGGAGTCGGACGCCAGAGGAAAGGGCGACGCAGCATGCTAGCGAGCGAACGGAGAGGCTAGGTGGGACGTGCGTTAGGAGGCGAATGCAACGGGCGCTGGCCCGTGACCATTTGGTCACCGGAGGTACGCCGGCGACGAGCGCAGGCGGCAGCGCGTTCGGGCGCTCAACGGAGGCTATGCTAGGAGGCACGGGGAGGCACGGGCGCGGGCTCGTTGGGCACCTGGGAGCTCCAGGAGTTTGACTACGAGCTCGGACGCGAGCTCAGGCCACGGTAGCCACGGCGGCGAGGTGATATGCGGCGGCGAGCTCAAAGCAACGGCGACGAGCTAGCTAGGGAGGCTCACGCAGTGCGAGGAGGAGAATGGAGGGAGGGAGGAGCTCACCGAGCGGCTACATAAAGCCTGCGACAGCTTAGGAGCGCAGAGGTGGCCGGAGACGACGGCGGTCACCGACGCCCGAGGCGGAAGGGGGCGGCTCGATCCGCTGCCTGCGGTGCTCCCCGGCTTGCGTTCGTGGACGGGGACGAGGAAGCCGACGACGGCGGAGCTGCTGGACAGGTTGGTGAGGCGAGGTGAGGTTGGTTGCCGCGGTTGCGACGGCGGACGGCGACGGAGGCGCTCGGGATGATGGGGGGGAGCACGGAGCGGCGCGAAGGAGAGTGGATGAGGGAGGCGCAGGGGCCAAGAGTGAGCGGGGTGAGTGGGAGAGAGGCCCGAGGGAGCGGGGCCGCTGGCGCCCTTATCCTCTCGCGGGGTTCACCGCCGGCGAGGGGGTTCGGCGGCGACGCTCCCCTGTTCCGACCCGGTCGGGGGAACAGGAAGGGGACGCGGGGGAGGTGGGCTGGGCCGGGGCGCGGGGCGCGGGTGGCGGCCCAGCTTGGGCCGGGGGGGGGGGTTTGGGCCGCGGGTCCAGTGGGGGGGAGGCCTGCTCTTTTTTTCTTTTGACTGTTTTGTTTTCTGTTTTCTCTTATTTGTTTATTTCCCTTTTTTGTTTTATTTTATTTAAAAGTATTTAGACATTTTATAAAAATGTGATTTCTCCACCATAATTACCAGTGTATTATTTAGAACCCACTGAACATTTTTGTTTGAATTTTTGAAAACTTTTATTTTTCACTTTAATTATATTTGAAGTTTGAACTAGGAGTTAGAAAGGAAGGTGATTCAAATGTGATCAAGCCCTGTTTAGCAACATGATTAGCTTAATCACAGGGAGTTACTGTAGCATGATTCCCAGGGTGTTACACATCCCGTGATGCAATTTAGTAGTAGGTATTCTATTTCTGGGTTCTTGAACCCAAGATTCACTCTACTTACCTCGTGTTGATAGTGTTGCTAGTTCCTTTAGGATATTAGTAACCTTTGTGATAGTCTTCGAGGTCCGTGGTATCTCATTCTTCCAATACCATGAACCATTATGGCAGAAGTTCTTTTAACCAAAAGATCACAACCAGGGCGCTCTTGGGGAGTTCTCCACTATGCATTGTGAATCTGCCAGTCCTACCTTTCTGCATGGATTATCTGGAAGAAATATGTTGAACTTGTTTGACATACTAAATTTATGCATCCACAACTCAGATAATCATATGTTCTTTGGGGTTGTCCCTCTTTAGCTGTATTCCGACCTTCATCTATCAATTGATAGTCAAGGGTATGTGTGGGATCGTGTTCATCGATGCGTACTATCCTTGTGGCCCGTCAAGCCGTTCTATTTCAGAATGACTAGGAGAAACAAACTCCAAAACCTCGTCCATATATAGGATTGGGTCAAAGCAAGTGTATTCCGCAGGCCAAAATGCCAATCCAGCTTTTGCTCTGCTCTACCTTGGAGCGTCACCATCTTTATGTCAAGAGTGTCATGAGAATTGCACCACCTCTTATGAATTCTTGATTAAGTGATACTTCTCGCCATCATTATTCATTCCTCGGTTCCGTGTTGTCACTACCGGAATACCGACAAGTGAACCGTGATGTGTGAAATCAATACTCTGAGCAACTCGTTGCTTGGTAGTTAATGACAATACTCTCATCCTTAGCGTGCCGGTTATTCAATCATCATCCTGAGATTGATCGTGTTACCTAGTCCATTTTTCCTGGTGCACTCTTTGGTCAACGAGTTAGGATTGTATCAATTCCTCGCTCTTTTTGTTCACATCGCTTTGCCCTGAAAAGCAAGTTTGTTCTCGAGCTTAGTAACATATCGGTGGTTCGTGATTTCTCGAATATCTTCTCGGAAGTGTTACCAGGTTGGCACCTGACCGCTATGTTGAGCTCGTGATCAAATGGTCTTCCTATAAGCCACTCTTTCTCCAAGAATCTGTGTTGGATACCTTGAGCTAGTTGGTTAAGCTAAACAACAACTTGAAGAGTTGGAAGATAAAAGTTTGCCTGACTTAGTTCTTTCCAAAGGATATCTCTTGTGTGTGTTTGTTGTAGAAAGATGATTTCTTCAACGATTGGTCCTCGTGATCAATTAATGGACCTATCATCTTAACCAAACTTTGATTTGAGTATGGGCTATTGTCAAATCAAATCAGAACCAACGATGTTCGTAATGTTGTCTTACTCGTGGTTGATCCCTCGAGCATACACCATTATATCTTTTGGATCTGACCAATGCTATCACCGTGTTCACATGATGGTGGAAGTCCAGTGATATGGAAATTCCGATGAGTTGCTATTGAGCCCATCAGCAGCATCTCGTCTCCTCCATGATTCATGTTGAACATCCAGCTAGTGTTGGAAACTTGTGTAAGCATTTTCTTCATGCCCCGTTCATGAAGTATATGTTTGGATGAAAGTAGTGACTTCCTCTAAATTCACATGCAATCGATGCAAGGTGCCGCCGTGAATTCGAGGGAGCTTGTTTTTGCTTCCTTTGGAATCATCCCAAGTCAGTCATGCATTCGTGCGAAGTATTCTATGGTTTGGTAGATTAATTACCTCCATTCCATATGTATCCCTAGCACACCAAGCCACTAACTCACTTGTTCAAGGAGAAGGAGTTCCTCCATAAGAGCTAATCCGGACTTATGAAAGAACTTCGATATCCCCGTTGATGGTTCCCAACCAGAACTCGGTAGTGTTTCATTGTAAGGCTACCATGTGGGCATGCTTGTCTGGGACAACGTGTTCACATGTTTGTAGCAGAACTAGCTCATGTTTTGGAGCTTACTACCGTAGTCCATCTTCCGAGAATCTCGCAACGCCATCTCATCGATTTGTGTTGCAAACCTTCATTTTCTTCTAGACTCGATGAGTCTGGAATATCCTGTTACCAACCAGATCTGAATCTCAGGCAGATATGATGGTTGGAACATCTCCCAATAGCTATAATAATGGTCTTCGTAACCCGGTAAGTGGATGTTGTGGCCAACACACCCAGCCGGAAGACCTATTATTGTAGTATCCTGATTGATAAAGTTGGCCACCTCCCCATAAGGATTCCGTAGGATTTACTTCCGTAGTATTCCTTATGGATTCTTGTGTTCCCGAAGTCCGACCTTTTACTTGATGTTCTACGTACCAAACCATTTTAACAAATGGGTTGCACTAGCACATCGAGGAGAACATTAGAAGCGGAGTGCTAAATGTCTCTCGGTCGATCATCCAGATTCTGTTTCCTTAGCCTCGCTAAGGGGAAGTCTGAGAAGGTGTTATCTTCCTTTGTATCCGCATTGTCCATCACTATTCATCATGGAAGTAAGGATGCCAGGATCCTCGGCACGGATATTGGTAAAACTTGATGAATATGGAAATGCTCAAGTTCTTGAGAGCACGCGCAAGCATTAGGTGTCATCGTCAGCACTAACTGGGATTGGCCCCAATCTCCTCGGTTATGTTATAACCTTTCCAATAGTGGAATCACTCTCTACTGTTGGGTTTCTCCCCAGTTACTAGAATCATTCCCATCATTTGCATTTTGTTCCCAGCTTGCACCGCCATTGTGCCATCCTTCGTACTCCGCCAAACGATTGTTGCGTTTTGCCTTGGGCTGGTATAAAGAGTTTCAATGATCTCTGAATCAGAAGTAATTCTTTTTGCCACTTAAGGGAAGAATTCTACGAGTCACCTTTCCTAAGGTGCCCCGTTATGGAGTCATGGCAATTAACTCCTCGCTGCTTTGGAACCCATGCACCATCCTACCTAAGCGTAGGATTGTTGCCCACCAAGTCAAATCTCATCGTTTGTTCTTCCATCCCTCTCGATGTGTTTTGTGTCTCAACTCGAGATGTTTCAGCATCTCATTCCGCGAGTTGATCTTGTATAGCTCGATCTTCGAGAAGATCAATCCTGTAGAGTTTCCCTCTCTTCCGTCATCATAGTTGGATGAAGCTCCCGAAAGAAAAGATGTCAAGATCAAGATGATGCAATGAATCAACATCTCCGAGAAGAACAATTGGATCGTGAAGATTATGTTAGTTGCGTTCCCCTTTCACCTTACCCTACGCTTGAATCTCGGGACGAGATTCTTGTTTTAGTGGGGGTGAGTTGTCACATCCCTAGCTTCTCGTATTGCACTAGGCTAGCTTCAGGTGTGCATCATGTTTGAATTTTGCAGAAAATTGAAATGGGGATTGCATAAACCCTAGCATCAAAGGAATTCACTAGGCTCAACTAAAATATTCTCAGTGTTTCCAAATGGCTTTCAAAAATGTTCATCATTTCTGGAAAATGTTGGAAACAATAACCAGAGGTGCTGCACATTTTTCCATGACATATTTGGGCTCTGGATTAAATCATACTCTATTTGCATTTGGGCATTTAAATGCTATTAAATATTTTAAATGCTCAAATAATCATAAACTAAAATGTTTACTGTAGGATATATTCCCAACAGTGATCATGAGTAGTTTCATGATTTTTGGAAGTATCTAAGTATTTTTAATAAAGCCCTAAAGACTACAGAATATTAGAAAAACAAAACAAATTAGAAAACAGAAGAGGGAGAGAAAGTTACCTGGACCTACCTACTGTGCAGCCCACCTGGCCGGCCCAGCTGGCGGCCCAGCCCACCAGGCGCTCTCCTGTCGCCTTCCTCCTCGCGCCAGTAGGCGAGGGCGCGTGCCCGACGCGCGCAGCTACACGCCGCGGCCACCTCCTCCCTCCCTGCCTGCCTGGCTCCGCCTCGACGCGTCTGGACGATGCCACGCAACCCCTCTGGCCCTCTCTCACTCTCCCCGTGCTCCTCCTCCCCTCTGTCTCTCTCCCACGCGCACGGCCGAACGCCACCGTCGCCACCGCTCGTCGTTGCCGTGTCCACCGCCTCCCCCTTGCTTCCCCGACCAGCCCAGGAGCTCCGCCACATCGGCCCCGACCTCTCCGCCAAGTCAAGCAAGCCGGGACGCACCGCAGCACCGCCCTGTCGCCGTCTTCAACCTCGGACCGCCGGAGATCCCTCTCGCCGCCCCGCTCGCTCCGGTGCTTCCCCGGGCACGCCGAGGCCACCTCTGCACTCGCCGTGAGCTCCTCTACCGATTCCCCCTTCTCCCATGTCCATTTGCTCAGCGTAGCCTTCGTTTCCGTAGAGACCGAGACCTCACCGGTGCCGGACTTGACGCCGTCGTTGTTTTGGTTCGCCTCCGTTTAAACCGAGCACGTAGCCGTGCTCAATGCACCCCCAGGAGGCCATAGCACCCCTCCGCACCCCCTGTCATGCTCCCTAACGCCGCCCCCGTGCTAACCCGAACTCCGGCGGCCGCAAAAGAGCTCGCCGCCGTTGACTCCGTCCACCCCCACTCGAACCACGGCCACCCACAGATGCGCCTCACTTCCCTCTTTCAAACGCGCCCTTCCGCGCGTCAAACGGTGGCCTGTAGGCGAAACCCGAGTCACTCCAGTGCGCCTCCGCCGCGTTTTGGTCGCCGCCGGCGTAACTCCGGCGAGGGTGACGTGGCAGATTAGTTAGGGCTAATGACGCACTTAGTCAACACCTAGTGACACTGACAGCAGGGCCCCACTGACTAATTAAACCTAGATTAGTTTCTATTTAGTTTTAACTAATCACAGTGGCCCCACGCGTCAGCGTTGACCATGCTGACGTGGCCATTGACTGGGTCCACATGTCAGTGACCCTAACTAGCACCGTGACACTGACCAGTGGGACCCACTGGTCAGGTTTGACCTGGACCAGACGCTGTTGACTTGCTGACGTCACACTGACGTCAGGCTGACGCAGTAAAGCATTATCTGGATTTAAGTTTATTTAGGAAATTCCAGAAACTAGTATAACTTCTAAAAATCATATAAAATCAACCGTAGCTCAGAATGAAATAATTTATATATGAAAAATTATCAGAAAAATGCACTCTATCCATCTGTATCATTTTCATGCATGTCAAACTAAGTTATACCTGCTGTATAGGTGAAAACATGATAATGCACTATTTGAATTCATAGTTTGAATTTGAATTTGAACCTTGAGTTCAAATCAACCCAAACCTTTCTGTTGCTAGTTGCATTAGGCCAAATCACGTCATATTGCCATGTCATAATCATGCATCATAATTGTTGCATTGCATTGGTTGTGTTCTTCCTTGTTTGCCGGTGATTGTCCCCTCTCGATAGCCGTGATTCCGACGATGAGTTCGATGACACCCATGAAGAACTATAATATCTTCAGAAGTGCCAGGCAAGCAAAACCCCCTTGCTCATTCCGATACAATCCCACTCTCTCGCTCCTGCTCTCTTTTACTGCATTAGGACAACAACGTTTCAACTGTTACATGCTGCGGTAGTTGAACCCCTTTCCTCTGCATGACCTGTCATTGCCACAGTAAATAGATGAAACCCACTAGCATGAGTAGGAGTTGTTTGAGCCCTGATGTGCCTACTCATTCATGCTTGTTTGTCATGCCTGCTATTGCTTAGAGTTGTGTCAGGTCTGATTCATCGGGAATGAATTGGAAAGTTGTGAACATGTCCTACTGTGTGAGAGCTAAGTGTGTGAACACGATTTGGTAAAGGTAGCGGTGAGAGGCCATGTAGGAGTACATGGTGGGTTGTCTCATTGAAACCGTCCTCAGGAACTGAGTTCTGTGTTTGTGATCCATGAACAGTTACTACCACACATTGGGTTCCGGTAACTCGACCCCTCTCGGCTTATTAACCGCCTCGATCTCTGTCCAGGAGTTGCAACTAGTCTCTGGTGTTTGTAGGTAGTGTTAGTAGTCTACCAAGTGGCACCCGGTACAGGTGGGCTTGGGATAGACTAGGCACACGTGGCCTGGTGTACCGAGTGGCACCCGGATGGTGGGCTCGGGAACCCTGCACACATCGTTTGGGGCCGTGAGCGACACCCCGGCCGGATCTCCTTGCGGATGGAACCCGAATAGGCGATAAACCTGGACGAGAGACTTGTGTGGTTAGTCAGGTCGTGGCCGACTCCCTCGCCAGGCTTCCGCTTGAAGGTTGCCGAGGTACACGAGGTGTACATGGTGGTAAGTGGCGAGAGCGTGTGTGACGAAGTACACCCCTGCAGGGTTAATATGATCTATTCGAATAGCCGTGTCCGCGGTAAAGGACTTCTGGGTTGCCTATAACAATTCATAGACAAGTGAAAGTGGATACTCTAAAATGCGCAAGATAAGCGTGAGTGCTATGGATGGCGTTCTCGTAGGGAGACGGGAGCGGATCCATAGTGGTGTATTGATATGGTGAATATGTGGACTCGTGTGCGCCACCTCAAAAGAGTTGCTTTCAGTCGTAGTTCAGGATAGCCACCGAGTCAAAGCTGGCTTGCTGCAGTTAAACTCCACCACCCCCTTTGTTGATACCGATGCATATGTAGATAGTTCTGATGTAAGTCTTGCTGGGTACATTTGTACTCACATTTGCCTATTTTATGTTTTGCAGAGAGACGTCGGTCTCGCTAGTAGTTCCGTGTGGACTTCGACGTTTAGCTTGTTACCTCAGCTACGATCTTGTGCCCTCGGCAGGATCTGGTAGATAGTCAGGCTTCTCAGCCTTTTTCATTTGTAGATGTCTGTACTCAGACATGTGAAGCTTCCGCATGTGTTTGACTTGTATGCTCTGAATGTTGGGTCATGAGACCCATGTTTGTAATATCTGGCTCTTCGGAGCCTAATGAATAAATACTCTGAGTCGTAGAGTCTTGTTGTGATGCCTTGTTGTATTTGCACATATCGAGCATATTGTGTGTATGATTGAAATGCTTGGTATGTGTGGGATCCGACAATCTAGTTGTCTATCCTTAGCAGCCTCTCTTATGAGGAAATGTAGTCTAGTGCCTCCTTGAGCCATAGTAGTCCGCTACAGCCCGGTTCACCGGAGTCCTGCTAGCCCAGCACTACTGCTCTGGACACTTGACTGGCCGGCATGTGTTTCATATCGTTCCTGTGTCTGTCCCTTCGGGGAAATGTCACACGGTGACATCCGGAGTCCTGCCTAGCCTGCTACAGCCCGGGTTCCCGGAGTCCTGTTAGCCTAGTGCTACAGCCCGGATTCGCACGCTGCTGACCGACACGTTCGATGTTGATTCATGTATGCCTGTCCCCATGCGTTAGTGCCGCTTTGGGTTCACGACTAGCCATGTCGGCCCGGGTTCTCTGTCATATGGATGCTAGCGACATTATCATATACGTGAGCTAAAAGACACAAACGGTCCCGGGCCATGGTAAGGCGACACCCATGGGAATACCGTGCGTGAGGCCGCAAAGTGATATGAGGTGTTACCGACTAGATCGATGTGACTTGGAATCGGGGTCCCGACATGCTGTTTGAATAAAATCCCAAGATCTAAAATTCTTAAATGTTAGAGAGTCTTCACATAGTTACATAATTATTCGACTACTCATTGATCTTCACTTATATCTTTTTGGAGTAGTTTGTCATTTACTCGTGTGCTTCACTTATATCCTATGAGTAAATGGTTGAATGATTTGAATATCATAAATCTGAAATTATATATGTTTAATATGCTTATCCCATGGGGAGTAATGACTTTACATATAAGAAGTAGAGGTGGTAATTTTTTTGAAGGTTAGCAAACATTGTATTGGTCACTTGAACGATTCATGAAAGAATATTGAAGGAAGAGAGATTTCACATATAAATATACTATCCTAGACATCTTCTATGATTGTGATCCCCATTAATTATTTTCAAACCTGAGCAAATTAGTTGAAGTTGGACAAGGAAGACAACATAATGAGTTATGCAAGGGTATATTTGTATAGAAGTTATATTGTTATGGATCCTCTAACATGTGGTGCTTGCTATTTAGAATCCTTTGCTAGCCAAAATATCTGTACTAAGCGGGAATACTGCTTGTGCATCCAAATTCCTTGAACCAAGTTTATTCCATGAGTGTCCACCATATCTACCTATATGCGGTATTTACCTGCCGTTCCAAGTAAATTTGCATGTGCCAAACTCTAAACCTTCAAATAATAATCTATTTTGTATGCCCGAATCGCTCATGTAGCGACTAGGGGCTAGCAGTATCTTCCATGCTAGGTGGGTTATTCTCACGATGAGTGGACTCCGCTCATCATTGACGAGAAAATGGCTGGTAACTGGGATGCCCAGTCCCATGATCAAAAGATCGAAATCAAATAAAAAATAATTGCAAACAAAACTCCCCAGGGTTGATGTTAGTTGGAGGCACCCGTTGTTTCGGGCAAGCCATGGATTGATGATTGTTGGTGGAGGGGGAGTAAAAATCTTTACCTTTCTGTTTGGGAACCGCCTATAATGTATGTAGTATGGAAGATATTGGGAACTCTTGGTTGTTATGTTGACAATGAAAGCATACCTCTCAAAATTATTTTCATCTCTGTTTTTGCTTCGAGCTCTGGCACCTCTGTAAATCCCTGCTTTCCTCCGCGAAGGGCCTATCTTTTACTTTTATGCAAGAGTCAATAGTATTCCTTCTCATTCCAACCTACTCTTTAGTTGGCAAGCATCATGTGATGGAAAGATCTAAGCATATATGGCCATTCAAATATATTTGAGCATGAATTATTACTGTTGACATTACCCTTGAGGTAAAAGGTTGGGAGGCAAAACATTAAGCCCCTATCTTTCTCTGTGTTCGATGAATACTATTTGTTCTAAAAATATGCTTTGAGTGGTAGCAATCATGGAAGACTAAATGATAGTTGAGTATGTGAAGTTTGCTGAATCAAAGCTCTGACATAGACTCTTCCTGAAAATAAGATGAATTGCAATTGTTTGATGACTGAGAACATAGTTTGTTAGTTTTGAAGAAAGTTTATGATCTATACTTTAACATGTGAATAGCTTGTTACTTGATCATGAAAAGTTCTATGAGTTGAACTACTGTTATGACATATAATGATGCTAGAAAAAGTGATTGAAATTATCATTGACCAAACTTATGCACCTACTAGCATTCACACTTCATAAATTATTTCTTTTATCATTTACCTACTCGAGGACGAGAAGGAATTAAGCTTGGGGATGCTGATACGTCTCCAACGTATCTATAATTTATGAAGTATTCATGCTATTATATTATCCATCTTGGATGTTTTATGGGCTTTACTATGCACTTTTATATTACTTTTGGGACTAACCTATTGACCCAGAGCCCAGTGCCAGTTTCTGTTTTTTTCCTTGTTTCAGTGTTTCGCAGAAAAGGAATATCAAACGGAGTCCAAACGGAATGAAACCTTCGGAAAAGTTATTTTTGGAAATAAAGCAATCCGGGAGACTTGGAGTGCACGTCAGGGGATCAACGAGGAAGGCACGAGGCAGGGGGCACGCCCACCCCCTGGGCACGCCCTCCACCCTCGTGGGCCCTCGTGGCTCCCCTGACGTATTTCTTCCTCCTATATATACCAATATACCCTAAAACCATCGGGGAACTAAATAGATCGGGAGTTCTGCCGCCACAAGCCTCTGTAGCCACCAAAAACCAATCGGGACCCTGTTCCGGCACCCTGCCGGAGGGGGGAACCCTCACCGGTGTCCATCTTCATCATCCCGGCGCTCTCCGTGACGAGGAGGGAGTAGTTCACCCTCTGGGCTGAGGGTATGTACCAGTAGCTATGTGTTTGAGCTCTCTCTCTCTCTCTCTCTCTCTCTCTCGTGTTCTTGAGGTGATACGATCTTGATGTATCGCGAGCTTTGCTATTGTAGTTGGATCTTATGATGTTTCTCCCCCTCTACTCTCTTGTAATGGATTGTGTTTTCCCTTTGAAGTTATCTTATCGGATTGAGTCTTTAATGATTTGAGAACACTTGATGTATGTCTTGCGTGGGATAACCATGGTGACAATGGGTTATTCTATTGATTCACTTGATGTATGTTTTGGTGATCAACTTGCGGGTTCCGCCCATGAACCTATGCATAGGGGTTGGCACACGTTTTCGTCTTGACTCTCCGGTAGAAACTTTGGGGCACTCTTTGAGGTTCTATATGTTGGTTGAATAGATGAATCTGAGATTGTGTGATGCATATCGTATAATCATACCCACGGATACTTGAGGTGACATTGGAGTATCTAGGTGACATTAGGGTTTTGGTTGATGTGTGTCTTAAGGTGTTATTTTACTACGAACTCTAGGGCTGTATGTGACACTTATAGGAATAGCCCAATGGATTGATCGGAAAGAATAACTTTGAGGTGGTTTCGTACCCTACCATAATCTCTTCGTTTGTTCTCCGCTATTAATGACTTTGGAGTGACTCTTTGTTGCATGTTGAGGGATAGTTATATGATCCAATTATGTTATTATTGTTGACAGAACTTGCACTAGTGAAAGTATGAACCCTAGGCCTTGTTTCCTAGCATTGCAATACCGTTTACGCTCACTTTTATCACTAGTTACCTTGTTGTGTTTATATTTTCAGATTACGAAAACCTATATCTACCATCCATATTGCACTTGTATCACCATCTCTTTGCCGAACTAGTGCACCTATACAATTTACCATTGTATTTGGTGTGTTGGGGACACAAGAGACTCTTTGTTATTTGGTTGCAGGGTTGTTTGAGAGAGACCATCTTCAACCTACGCCTCCCACGGATTGATAAACCTTAGGTCATCCACTTGAGGGAAATTTGCTACTGTCCTACAAACCTCTGCACTTGGAGGCCCAACAACGTCTACAAGAAGAAGGTTGTGTAGTAGACATCATAAACAAACATTACCCACTCTAGGCTATCACAATTCTATGGCCCCAAGTCAAGGAGGCTTCAACAAGAATTCAATCATACACAAATAATGAAGCTATAACAACATTCTGTGAAAACAGGACAGTCTGCAAAGATTCGAACATCCACCATACTTCTGTAACTCAAAAATTCTGAAAAATTAGGACAAAATAAAAATTTTGTATAGAAAGACTGTGCAAAAAGTTTTAGAACCGTTTGACGTTCCAGTAAAAAATGTAAAATCGAGCACTACAACCAAAGTTTCTGTTTTGCACCGCACAAACCAACAAGCAATTTAATCATCCTAAAGGCAAATCTTGGCACATTATTTTTATAATACAATGGAATTGTACAAGGGGATAATTATTTTTGTGAGAATATTCATGAAAAATTTCTACATTGTTTCCATGAGCATGAACACAAGTGTTCAAGGTCGACCCTCACTTCTGCAATACATAACTTCCAATCGCTTCTCTTTTTGAAAAAGTATTAAGTTCCCCTCTATATTTTTTGTTTATAAACTTTATAAAAGCACTCAACAGAAATAAATGACTCACTAAAACTTCCGAGTTGTCTCCCTGGCAGCACTTTCTTTAAAGCCATTAAGCTAGGCATAAAGTGCTCAAATAATGAATCCACCCGGATCACAAGGTATATCAAAGCCAATTTGAATCAACAATGATTTAGCATTTAGTAGTGAGCACAAAGCAACATATATCATGCAATGACGAAGTCTAACTCTCTTCCTATGCATCGGCATGTCATACAAGAACAATTCATGCACATCAAGTAAAGGCCAATACATAGTATAAGTAGTTTCTTGCAATTCTATCGTGTTGGAAACATAAAGAGGTGGAGATGTAGTTCCTCTCTCGTAAAAATTGCAAGTAGGAGCAGCAAGCACATGCATATTATACGCATCAAAATTATCATGTGTAGTGGTAGAACGCAGCCCATCAATGTAATCCTTAAAAAGTGCAAACTTCTCCAATATAGTGTAGTTTGGAGAACTCAAAAAGAGAATAGGACAATCATCTATGGGTGCAATAGCAACAATGTGATTCTTAACATAAGGAACTATAGCAAGTTGATAACCCACAAGTATAGGGGATCGCAACAGTTTTCGAGGGTAGAGTATTCAACCCAAATTTATAGATTCAGCACAAGGGGAGCCAAAGAATATTTGAAGGTATTAGCAGCTGAGTTGCCAATTCAACCACACCTGGAGATTAATTATCTGCAGCAAGGTGATCAGTAGCGAAGTAGTATGATAGTTTTGATAATAGTAGCAATAGCAACAGTAATTGTGACAGTGATAGTAGTAACTTTGTAGCAAGTGTAACAGCAATGATAGCAGTAGTAACTTAGCAGAAACAATATAATATAAATTCGTAGGCATTGGATCGGTGACTTGGATGATATTCATCATGTGACAGTTATAACCTAGGGCGATACGACACTAGCTCTAGTTCATCGATATAATGTAGGCATGTATTCCGTAAATATTCATACGTGCCTTATTAAAAGAACTTGCATGACATCTTTTGTCCTACCCTCCCGTGGCAGTGGGGTCCATACTGGAAACTAAGGGATATTAAGGCCTCCTTTTAATGGAGAACCGGAACAAAGCATTAACACAAAGTGAATACATGAACTCCTCAAACTACGGTCATCACCGGGAGTGGGCCCGGTTGTTGTCACTCCGGGGTTGCCGGATCATAACACCTAGTAGGTGACTATAACTTGCAAGATCGGATATAAAACATGGATATAATCATGATAACATAAACGGTTTAGATCTGAGTTCATGGCACCTGGGCCCAAAGTGACAAGCATTAAGCATAGCAAAGTCATAGCAACATCAATCTAAGAACATAGTGGATACTAGGGATCAAGCCCTAAAAAACTAACTCGATTACATGATGAATCTCATCCAACTCCTCACCGACCAGCGAGCCTACGAAGGAATTACTCACTCCCGGCATCATGGAATTGGCGATGGAGAAGGGTTGGTGATGACGAAGAATGAAGATCCCCCTCTCCGGAGCCCCAAACGGACTGTAGATCTGCCCTCCCGAGGAAGAACATGGCTTGGCGGTGGCTCCGTCTCGTGGATCGCGATAATTCTCTCTCTCTCTGATTTTTTCTCTCCAAAAATAGGATTTTGTAGCGTTGGAATCAGGGTCTGCAGGGCCACCAGGTGGGGACAACCCACCTGGGCACGCCAAGAGAGGGTGGCACGCCCTGGTGGGTTGTGCCCGCCCAGGTGCCCCTCTTCGGTAGGTCTTGGCTCCAGAAATTCTTATTATTGATATAAAAAATCCTCACAAAGTTTCGTTCCATTCCGAGAACTTTTATTTCTGCACAAAAACAACACCATGGTAGTTCTGCTGAAAACAGCGTCAGTCCGGGGTTAGTTTCATTCAAATCATGCAAATTAGAGTCCGAAACAAGAGGAAAAGCGTTAGGAAAAGTAGATACATTGGAGACGTATCAACTCCCCAAGCTTAAACCTTTGCTTGTCCTCAAGCAATTCACTTGATAAACTGAAAGTGAAAAATAAAAACATTTACGAACTCTTTTGCTCTTGTTTGCATAAATAGGCTGAAACAGTGCCCAGGTGGGTTGTGCCCACCTGGTGCACCTCCCTCTGATATTATTTGCACCAGAAATTTAGAAATATTCGAAAAAAACCGTATTAAATTTTCAGGGCATTCTGAGAACTTTTATTTTTGGGTCATTTTTTATTGCACGGGAAATTCAGAAAAGAGACAAAAGAATGGCATTTTATTTTATTTAACTAATAAAAATAGAAAACAAAAAGTAGGGACAGAAGGTAGTGCTTACTAAATTCATCAACTTCATACCGTTCAAAAATGATCCATTAATAAGGTTGATCAGGTCTTATTAACAACCACTTTCGATTAGCATGAACCCGAAGAACTTTCGTAAATCACTAAGTTACCTCAATGGGTATATGCATTTACCCAACAATAAGCATTTCATGTTTCTTTTTAACAGTAGGTAGAGGTATTTCAAAACTTCCAATAGTGATTGTCGGAGATTTTTCAATAACATTAATACCATTCACTTGGAATTGTTTGTTCAGAAAGTGCACCGTATGCTCATTACCATTAATACGAAAAGTGACCTTGCTTTTATTGCAATCAATAACAGCCCCTGCAGTATTCAAGAAGGGTATACCAAGGATAATTGACATATTGTCGTCCTCGGGCATTTCCAGTATAACAAAGTCAGTCAAAATAGTAACATTAGCAACAACAACGGGCACATCCTCACAAATACCGATAGGTATGGTAGTTGATTTGTCAGCCATTTGCAAAGATATTTCAGTAGGTGTGAGTTTATTCAGGTCAAGTCTTTTATATAAAGACAAAGGCATAACACTAGCACCAGCTCCTAAATCACACAAAGCAGTTTTCACATAATTCTTTTTGATAGATCAAGGTATAGTTGGTATTCTCGGATCTCCAAGTTTTTTAGGTACTCCATCCTTAAAAGTATAATTAGCAAGCATAGTGGAGATTTCAGCTTCCGGTATTTTTCTCTTATTTGTGATGATATCTTTCGTATACTTTGCATAAGGAGGCATCTTCAAGATATCAGTCAACCGAGTACGCACAAAGACTGGCCTTAGCATTTCAGCAAAGCGTTCAAATTCTTCATCATCTTTCTTTTTAGTTTACTTGGGTGGAAAAGGCATAGGTTTTTGAACCCATGGTTCTCTTTCTCTACCATGTTTTCTAGCAACAAAGTCTCTTTTATCATACCTTTTATTCTTAGGTTGTGGGTTATCAAGATCAACAGGTGGTTCTATCTCAACATCATTATCTGGTTCATTATCATTGTTTGGTTGAGAGTCTTCATGAACCTCATCATTATATTTTTCATTATCACTAGGTGAGTGTTCATTACCAGATTGAGTTTCAGCATCTGAGATAGAAGTTTCATTATCATTGTCAGGAGGTTTTTCTATTTCAGGTTCACTAGAACTATGCAAATTAAAGTCCTATCATTTTTCTTCTTCTTTCTGTTTTTAGAAGGACTAGGTGCACTAGTGTTATTTCTTTGTGAATCTTGTTCAGTTCTTTTTGGGTGTCCCTCAGGATAAAGTGGTTCCTGAGTCATTTTACCTCCTCTAGTTGCAACTCCAATAGCAAAGTCATGCATATTATGATTCATTTCATCAAGCAATTCTCTTTGTGATTTAGCAACTTGTTCTAATTGAGTTTGAACCATAGAAGCATGTTTTCCAACACCTCTAACATCATTTGAGATTCTAAATAATAAGTCACTCAAGCGAGCAATCATATCAAAATTATATTTCAATTGTTTAATAACATTTGCATTGAAGTGATCTTGTTTTCTAATATAGTTTTCAAACTCATAAGGGCATTGGCTAGGATGCACATTGTGATGATTATCATTATCATTGAACTTCATTAGAGAATTTACCTCTACCACCTAAGGCAGTGGTGGTGTATTAAGACCATGTATTTCTTCAATGGGAGGTAAATTAACATCTTCAGCTTTAATACCTTTTCCTTCATAGATTTCTTTACCTCTTGCATATCTTCAGGACTGAGATATAATATACCCCTCTTCTTCGGAGTGGGTTTAGCCGGTGGTTCAGGAATAGTCCAATCATCATAATTTTTCAATATATTATTCAATAATGCTTCAACTGCTCCAACAGTTCGTGCCCTGAAAACACAACCAGCACAACTATCTAGGAAGTCCCTAGAAGCATCGGTTAGTCCATCATAGAAGATATCAAGTATTTCATTTTTTCTTAAGAGGATGATCAGGCAAAGCATTAAGTAGCTGGCAAAGCCTCCCCCAAGATTGTGGGAGACTCCCTTCTTTAATTTGCACAAAGTTAAATATTTCCTGTAAGGCAGCTTGTTTCTTATGAGCAGGAAAATATTTTTCAGAGAAGTAATAAATCATATCCTGGGGGCTACGCACACAACTAGGAGCAAGAGTATTGTACCAAGCTTTAGCATCACCCTTTAATGAGAAAGGAAATAATTTGATAATAAAGTAATAGCGATTTTTCTCATCATAAGTAAAAACGGTGGCTATATCATTCAACTTAGTAAGATGTGCCACAACAGTTTCAGTTTCATAACCACAGAAAGGATCAGATTCAACCAAAGTAATTAACTCTGGGTCGACAGAAATTCATAATCCTTAGCATCAATAAAGATAGGTGAAGTAGAAAACTTAGGATCACATTTCATTCTAGCATTCAGAGATTTTTCTTTATACTTGTGTAATAATTTCTCTAGATCATCTCTATCCTTACAAGCAAGAATATCTCTAGTTGTCTCTTCATTCATAACATAACCTTCCGATACCTTAGGCAATTCATATCTAGGAAGGCTAGTTCTAGTAGGTGTTTCAGGGGTTTCAGTTTCAAGCTCATCATCAGATTCAACAACATCATGTTGTATTACTCTAGCAATTTGTTCATCACCAAAATCACCAAGTGGCACATCATTATTAGCAAGCAAGGTACTAGAATCATCATAAGCATTATCCATAGCAGAAGTAGCAACATCAATAACTTGCGACATATCAGAATTAATAGCATGTGGTGGTGTTGCAAGTTTACTTATAACCGAAGGTTAATCTAAAGCAGAACTGGATGGCAGTTCCTTACCTCCCCTCGTCTTTGAGGGAAATATCTTGGACTTAGAGTCCTTCAGATTGTTCATAGTGATAATATGATAATAATCC
Source organism: Triticum aestivum (assembly GCF_018294505.1). NCBI lineage: Eukaryota > Viridiplantae > Streptophyta > Magnoliopsida > Poales > Poaceae > Triticum > Triticum aestivum. The sequence goes on from NC_057796.1 coordinate 490,690,951, forward strand.
CAAGTGACTCAACAAATATAGCTATGCTCCCCGGCAGCGGTGCCAGAAAAAGGTCTTGATAACCCACAAGTATATGGGATCGCAACAGTTTTCGAGGGTAGAGTATTCAACCCAAATTTATAGATTCGACACAAGGGGAGCCAAAGAATATTTTAAGGTATTAGCAGCTGAGTTGCCAATTCAACCACACCTCGAGATTAATTATCTGCACCAAGGTGATCAGTAGCAAAGTAGTATGATAGATTTGATAATAGTAGCAACAGTAACAGTAACGGTAACAGTGATAATAGTAATTTTGTAGCAAGTGTAACAGTGATGATAGCAGTAGAAACTTAGCAGAAACAATATAAGATAAATTCGTGGGCATTGGATCGGTGACTTGGATGATATTCATCATGTGACAGTTATAACCTAGGGCGATACGGCACTACCTCCAGTTCATCAATATAATGTCGGCATGTATTCCGTAAATAGTCACACGTGCTTTATTATAAGAACTTGCATGACATCTTTTGTCCTACCGTCCCATGGCAGCGGGGTCCATACTGGAAACTAAGGGATATTAAGGCCTCCTTTTAATAGAGAACCGGAACAAAGCATTAACACATTACATGAACTCCTCAAACTACGGTCATCACCAGGAGTGGGCCCGGTTGTTGTCACTCCGAGGTTGTCGGATCATAACACGTAGTAGGTGACTATAACTTGCAAGATCGGATATAAAACATGGATATAATGATGATAACATAAACGGTTCAGATCTGAGTTCATGGCACCCGGGCCGAAACAAGCATTAAGCAAAGCAAAGTCATAGCAACATCAATGTAAGAACATAGTGGATACTAGGGATCAAGCCCTAACAAAACTAACTCGATTACATGATGAATCTCATCCAACTCCTCACCGACCAGCGAGCCTACGAAGGAATTACTCACTCCCAGTGGGGAGCATCATGGAATTGGCGATGGAGAAGGGTTGGTGATGACGAAGAACGATGACCCCCCCTCTCTGGAGCCCCAAACGGACTCCAGACCTGCCCTCCCGAGGAAGAACATGGCTTGGCGGCGGCTCCGTCTCGTGGATCACGATAATTCTCTCTCCCTGATTTTTTTCTCCGAAAATATGATTTTATAGCATTGGAATCAGGGTCTGCGGGGCCACCAGGTGGGGACAACCCACCTGGGCGTGCCAGGAGAGGGGGCGCGCTCTAGTGGGTTGTTCCCACCCAGGTGCCCCTCTCTGGCAGGTCTTGGCTACATAAATTCTTATTATTGATATAAGAAATCCTCACAAAGTTTCGTTCCATTCCGAGAACTTTTATTTCCACACAAAAACAACACCATGGTAGTTCTGCTGAAAACAGCGTCAGTCCGGGGTTAGTTTCATTCAAATCATGCAAATTAGAGTCCAAAACAAGAGGAAAAGCATTAGGAAAAGTAGATACGTTGGAGACGTATCACAAGTTCATCTCCATAAGCATAATTTACTTTGGCATCATGGCCACAAGCATAGCAAGCATCATCAAAAAGGGATATTTCAAATGAATCAACGGGATCAGAGCAATTATCATGGCATTCATCCTTCGGTGAGAATGAAGGGAAATTAAATAATGTATGAGTTGAAGAGTTACTCTCATTAGAAGGTGGGCACGGGTGATCAATCCGCTCTTCCTGCTTTTGTTCTTAGCTCTCCTCATCATCTTTTTCATCCAATGAGCTCACAATATCATCGATTTCTTCTTCCATAGACTCCTGAAAAATATTAGTCTCTTCTTGGACAACGGAGACTTTCTCAATAAACACATCAATATCGTAATTGCATTTATAATTATCATAGCAATATTTAAGGATAGCAAAAATTTTAGTTCTATAAACTGAATCATCAAAATCTTCATACTTTTCAAACAAAGATTCAATTTCATAAGCACCCTTAAAAGCAAAAAATTCTTCTATTCGTTCCACATCATCATAATCATATATACCATTACCATAAGAAGACAAGGTTTCGTATTCATTAAATTTGAATGAAAAGGGAAGGTCTGGAGCCTTCATCCTAGAACAACAAGTATAATCATATCTCAAGCATAGCTCTCGAGCATACCAATGCAACATATGAATTTGATCCCATAATAGTTTCCCTTTTTATGTCAAGCGATAATTCCTAGAGCATTCACGTTGATCCAACGTTACTCCCATTATCAAGTTGAATGGGGTTTTCCCAGGATTATCAAAGTAGTGCATAATATTTTTCACATAACGAGCATCGAGGGTTTTAGGAGGTTCCCCATCTCCATGAGTAGCAAGTACAACTAATTTTTGGTGTTTCCTGTTCCATATCCATAACTAAAGATAGAGAACAACTTAGAACAGAAAATAAAAACTACTTAGAGATAAAGCAAACAAGCACACACGAGAATATTCACCCCACGCTATTGCTCCCCGGCAACGGCGCTAGAAAAAGGTCTTGATAACCCACAAGTATGGGGGATCGTTTGTAGCCTTCTTCGATAAATAAGAGTGTCAAACCCAATGAGGAGCTAAAGGTAGAACAAATATTCCCTCAAGTTCTATAGACCACCGATACAACTCTACGCACACTTGATGTTTGCTTTACCGGAAACAAGTATGAAACTAGAAGTACTTTGTAGGTGATAGGATAGGTTTGCAAGATAATAAAGAGCACGTAAATAAAATCTAGGGGCTGTTTAAATAAAGACACGACTAAGTTAGTTTTAGTAGAGAGCTTTTGTTAATAAGAAAGTCATTTGTCCCTAGGCAATCGATAACAAGTACCGGTAATCATTATTGTAAATTTTTATGAGGGAGAGGCTTGAGCTAACATACTTTCTCTACTTGGATCATATGGACTTATGATTGGACCCCTAGCAAGCATCCGCAACTACTAAAGATCATTAAGGTCATGAAACCCAACCATAGCATTAAGTATCAAGTCCTCTTTACTCCCATACACCATAGCCCACCTACTCGGGTTTAAGTTTCTGTCACTCTCGCAACCCACCATAAGCGAACCATGAACATACTGCAACACCCTACAGCGAGGGCCCCTCACATTTGCACGAGACGGAGGGCACCATAGGACAACACCACAAATAAAATATACAATCATACCAACCAAGATCACGATTAACCCATAGGACAAAACGGATCTACTCAAACATCATAGGATAACCATAGATCGTTGGGGAATAATATATGGAGTTGAGCACCATGTTTAAGTAGAGATTACAGCGGGGAGAAGAGGTGTTACACCGCTGCATAGAGGGGGAGAAAGTTGGTGTTGACGGTAGCAAGATTGTTGATGTAGAAGAGGTGTTACACCGCCGTCACGACCCTAGCCCCGGCGGCACTCCGGCGCCACCGGGAGAGAGGGGGAGAGAGCGCCCCTACTTCTTCTTCTTCCTTGGCCTCCCCCCTAGATGGGAGGAGAGTTCCCCCTTTGGTCCATGGCCTCCATGGCCACGGAGGGGCGGGAGCCCCTCCGAGATTGGATCTCCCTCTCTGTTCTCTTCTATTTCGCGTTCCCCAGATCTGGCTGAAAACCGTTTCTTATATTCCGGGAGATCCGTAACTCCAATTGCGCTGAGATTTTAATATCATTTTTTTCGGATATAAGCTTCCTTGCGCCGAAGTAGAGCTCCAACCGACGTTCGAGGAGGGCACAACCCACCAGCGCCAGGGGCCTTGGGCGCGCCCTGGTGTCTTGTGGGTTGTGTGGGCCTCCGTTTGCCTTGATTCCAACTCCCAAAAATCACATATATTCCAAAATAATTCTCCGTAAAATTTTATTACATTTGGACTTCGTTTGATATGGATTTTCTGCGATACAAAACACATGCAAAAAATAAGAACTGGCACTGGGCACTGGATCAATAGGTTAGTCCAATAAATCATATAAAAAGTTGCCAAAAATATGTGAAAGTTGTATAATATCGGCATGAAACAATCAATAATTATAGATACGACGGAGACGTATCACACACACACACACACACACACACACAAATGTAGCGCCCCAGAACCCGAAAAAACCAGTAAAAGGCTCGGGAAGGTTCCAAAATTTTCTGGATCCTCCCGTAATGTTCCTAGGCCGCCATAGGCTAGTCATCAAGGTAAGGCCCTATGGGCTAAAGAGTGGGGTGCCCCACCGGGCTTGGTGGCCAAACCTTCTCTTCGCGGCTATGGTTTAGGGGAGCAGACCACCTTTGTTGTGCCAACCTAGGAAGAGGAAGCCCCTCCTCCAACTACCCACTTCTCATAAATTCCTTTTCTATCACGACGAGATGCCAAAATTCTTGTTGAAATTTAACATGCCATGAGATGTTTCGTTACTTTCCTTCTATAAGCATTGTAATTGTAATGCGTACCCATGTCGATTGTTGTATTGTAGTTGTAATGGGCATCCATGTTGATTTACATGTGCTTTGCACTACGGGTTGCGTAATCCTGGTTTTCACTCTCTTACCATCTATGGCACATGTCGTGTTAGTTGAGGCACCCTGATGCTGATATATGGAAATTATGTGGGCTGAATTAGGTACCTTATGGCTCGGAAAGCTTAAGTATGGGATGGGTCGACCTGCTCTGGCCCGGACCTGGTACTCTTTTGCCCTCTCCTTTGTTCTAGGACATGGGGCCGGCCCAGTGGTCCAGTGGTGACTAGCCTCATGCCCCATTGGGTAATACATCATGACACATTTAATACTAGATTTCAACAAAATAGAGAGTGATACCACAACAATATAATATCTTTTCAAATAGCATCATTTAGCGGTAGGCACTTTTGACATGCGAGAACCTCAAGAGTTTATTTGTTGGAAGGAAAACAAGGTGTACATGTGGCCTCGTTTCTGTTTCATTGATAAATATAGGGAAACAATCATAGGGTGATAGTAGTGATGGCTGGAGTGACAACTGTAGGTGCACTCGACCGTGGCAGACCAGCTCACCCACGTGGCCCACACATGGCCCTCCCGGTACGCCTGACCTGGCAAACTAGTAGACCTCCAAACAGCTCAGATTGAGAGTATGAGTATATTACAATAATAATTGGATATGAATAAAAATGAAACAAATAATGTTAACGACGGAAACAAATCATCATTGTGAATAAAATAAAATAAAATAAATGCTAAGATAAATAGGAGCAGGAGAAAAAGAAAAAGAAGTCAGTGGCATTACTGGTTTGGCGGTAGAAAAGGAAGTATCCCCTCTCACTCTCTCACTGTTGTGACGCCAAGAACCCGAAAAGACAAGTGAAATCCTTGGGAAGGTTCCAAAATTTTCTTGAGCCTCCCAAAATGTTCCTAGGCCACCATAGGCTAGACCTCAAGGTAAGGCCCAAGTGGGAGAGGCACCCCATGGGCCCTATGTGCCAAAGAACCTTCCCGGGCATTTGGGGGAGGGGCCCACCCTTGTTGCCCCAACCTAGCATGAGGAATCCCCTCCTCCAATTGCCTGGCCTTTAGCATGTAAGAATCTCTAGAGTTCATTTATTCGAAGAGAAACAAGGTGTACATGCGGCCTCATTTCTATTTTCAACATGAAAAAAAGTTGGTTTTGGATCAATACGCACTTTAAATCATCCTACAAACACAGGATGCCATTACTCGCAAATGCATATGTTATTGTAAATGGTTGCCACAACCTCGGGCAATCGAAGTTGGGCCAACCCTCCTACTCCGATGGGTCGACGATGTCCGACTCCCCTTGGCCCATATCCATACGCAGGAGGATGACCCAAAAGACCCATTGGCCTTGGAGTTTTCGATCAGACCAACGTCCAATGGGTAACATCGGCCCGATCCCATCTTGGCGCAAGTAATGTTGCCTATCTGACTAGCATTTGCTAGGGCCACGTGGTCATACCTGGCTGGCTAAGCCTCATGATAGCATCTTTAGCCGGGCACCTCAAACCATCCCCAAATGTCTAGGCGAACGGCCAGGTAATAAAAACCAGCCGTACGCCTCAAACAGACCTCAAATGCCCGGGCTGTCTGGCACCCTGCCTCCCATATCTAGCCCAAACAGGAGTCAATCTGCAGTCTACTTCACTTCCCTCTCCGTCCACTCCAGTCCCAATCCCCCCACCTGAATCGATGACTGGCGACGACAGCAGTGCTGGCTTCGCTGGCGAATCCGGTGGCTTCGACGGCTGGTCGAGCCTGTTGCATGACGTGGAGCCCAACAATGTAGTGGAGGTTGCCCTCCGCATCGCGTTGAGGCGATCACGACTCAACCGAGGCGGCAGCGGTAGCTCCTCTTCCACAGTGCCCATTGCTTGTCGATGCAGCGTTGGCGACGTCACCGACCCATCCCACCCGCCGCTGTGCTCCGGCTGCTCCGCTTCCAGTGTCCTTTGGGTACACCGCCCACCACCACCAATGCGGGATCCATCCAGTCCGAAAGTGATACCTAGGCACCGCTTGGTCGTCGTGCCCGCATCGGTGCCAGTGTGTATTAGGATGCCCAATTCAGAGGCACGGGCAACCGGCCGCGGGCGAGGATTGGGTAGCCGTTGGGGAGGCGATGGCCACGCGCCCGTGTATCCTGAGGCTGCGCTCGTCATGTCGCTGCTCCGCTGCTCTCTAACAACAGAGGGACGGGTGCACAGCGCCTCCGTCGCAAGAATACCAGGGTGCTCGAACTTGCCATCAAGTTGTTTGAGTGGGAGGCAAACAAGGAAGCGGCGGTGAAGGTAGAGCCAGCCCACCATGCGAAGGAGTTGGACTGCTTGCTCCGGAGGCTATTAGGCAAAACATGCTTCGACGACTCTGAACTGACGGACGACTCCACTTACAGCTCCGACGATAACGCATGCCGACGCGTACATGGAGGAGGGGCTCAGCCGCACCGACGACTGCAAGGGGTAGGAGCCCGCGAGGAGATGGTGATTTCCTTTACCTTTTTCTGTTTTATCTATGTTTTATTTAGATTTTAAGTAGTTTGCAGTATGGATTTGTACTGTATGTCAATGAACTATGGTCTTTTTGTCTGGCGATGAAATGGTGATACGGCTGTGTAGACATGAACTGTGTGTTGACCATATTTTTACATAGTGTTGCATAGGTTTGGGGTTTCGGGTATGAGGGACGCGGTTGTGGGCAGAAAGATATGAGGCGTACCCGGTCAGTGCCCGCGGATGAGCGCGTTAGCGGGCAGTTGAGGGCATAGAGTTGCTAACCTGGTTGTAGATACTCTGACCCGCTATCATCCCTATAAACTTGACTCTTGAGTAATAAAGCTAACTCCCATAAAAAAGGGTGATAAAGCCTAATATGATACACTAAAAAAAGTTGATTCCAAACGATTTAAAAAACTCATAGCTCAATTTATTTAGGGGACTCAGAGCATCTACAGTCGGGGGTCTCAAACCCGTCTCAAATGCCCGGGCGGGCTGACCGGTCACAAAAAACCGACCCACCCGGGTGTATCAAACCGTCCTAGAACATCCAGGCTCTGGCGCCCCTCATATCCGGCCAAAATGTGGGGCGGATATGGGGCAGCCCGGGCGCTTCCGCCACGTCAGTCCGGCCCACCCTGACCCCACATATATACCCTCCAATGAACCCTAGCCCACAGTCTGCTCAGTCTACTCACTATCTCTACAGCCTCTCCTCTTCCCAATTCGTCCTCTCCTCTTCTTAACCCGATCCATGGCGGATGATCGCAGCGGCTCCGGCTCCAACGATGAGAGCAAGATCGATGCAGTCACTGTCCGCATTATTTGCGCCGCTCCTATCTAGAACAGGGTAGCAGTAGCAGAGGTAGCTCATGGAGCGATGTGCTATTCCCCTTCGCCCGCCTTCGCAGTGCGGGCGACGTTGTTGGGCCCTACCATCCGACATACAACGCCTTTGGGAGTGCCGCCCGCTCTGCACCACTCCAAGTACACCACCACCACATCCAATGTACATGAGGAGGGCGTCCACGGGCACCGTTATGTGCTTTTGCGCTCGCCAACACCGGGACTGTCGAGGATGCCCGAGATGGAGGCACGGACGACGAGTTGGAAAGGAGGCGGCCACTTGCGTGTGCGCAGGTCGTTCCCGAGGACCAGCTCATTGCGTCCATCCCCTGGCACTGCATGACAATGGCGGAGAAAGATGCGCGGCGGCTATGATGGAAGAACGACAAAGCGCTCTAGCTCGCTATCGAGCTGTCTCATACGTCTCCAACGTATCTACTTTTTCTAACGCTTTTTCTCTTGTTTTGGACTCTAATTTGCATGATTTGATGAAACTAACCCCAGACTCACGTTGTTTTCAGCAGAACTCCCATGGTGTTGTTTTTGTGCAGAAATAAAAGTTCTTGGAATGGAACGAAACTTTGTGAGGAATTTTTATATAATAAATAAGAATTTCTGGAGCCAAGATCCACCGGAGAGGGGCACCTAGGTGGGCACAACCCACCAGGGCGCGCCCCCTCCCCTGGCGCGCCCAGGTGGGTTTCCCCACCTGGTGGCCTCGCAGACCCTGAAACCGACGCTATAAAATCCTATTTTTCCAGAAAAAATCAGGGAGAAAGAATTATCGCGATCCACGAGAGGAGCCGCCGTCACCTCATGTTCTTTATCGGGAGGCCAGATCTGGAGTCCGTTTGGGTCTCCGGAGAGGGGGATCTTCGTTCTTCGTCATCACCAACCCTTCTCCATCGCCAATTCCATGATGCTCCCCACCGGGAGTGAGTAATTCCTTCGTAGACTCGCTGGTCGGTGAGGAGTTGCATGAGATTCATCATGTAACACTACAAAAAAAAGACACATCCGTGACATTTTGGGCCGAACGAAATTTTTTCTGTCATACATATGACACTTCTCTGACGATAATTGTGGCAAAACCCGGTATCATCATAGATGTGGTGGGCTCCTACTTCTATGACAAAAAATCATGACAGAAAATGGGCTTTTCGTCCTGGGCGGGCCGGAGACGCAGCTGCATGACATTCTTTGGGCCATCCATGACGGAAAAAACCGTGGTAGAAGCCAGGGGAGGAAAATTTCGGGGAGTTCCCGATTAGGGTGGGAGGTCGGGGGCCGAGCGATGCGCGTTTCTCTCGTACACGTACGCGCGTGTGTGCGAGGCGTTGGCTCTAACTGAACCCGAGCGAGGCGTTGGGCTCTAACTGAACCCGAGCGATTGCACTGCAGGCTACGTGTTACTGAACCCGAGCGATCGATCGATGGCTGTTAACTGAACCCGATCGAGCGATTCCTTCACTGCTGCTGCTAACTGAAGCCGATCGATTGGATGAATAGTGAGCGTTGCGGGGGGGGGGGGGATGTACAGTGAGCGGTGGTGTTGCCTCTGGATGAACAGGACCCCGTGGTGTGGTGGAGGACTGGATGAACAGTAGACGGTGGAGGGGTGCCCGTGGAAGGGTGGTTGAACAGGACCCCGTGGTGTGGAGGGCTGGATGAACAGTAGACGGTGGAGGGGTGCCCGTGGAGGGGTGGTTGAACACTAGCCGGTGGAGTAGCGCGCGGTGGAGGCTGGATGAACAGGAGCCCGTGGAGGCTGGAGGAGGTCGGCGGTGGAGATGAACAATATCCCGTGGAGTCCCGTTTTGCGGTACGCCACACCCCTCCCGATGAACAGGACCCCCGTTTCGTCCGTTTTGCGGTATGCCACACGCCTCCCGATCAACAGGACCCCCGTTTCGACCGTAGGAGGTCCGTTTCGCGGTACGCCACACCCCTCCCGATCAACACGACCCCCGTTTCGACCGTAGGAGGTTCGTTTCGTCCGTTTTGCAGTACGCCACACCCCTCCCGATCAACAGGACCCCCGTTTCGACCGTAGGAGGTCCGTTTCCTCCGTTTTGCGGTACACCACACCCCTCCCGATCAACAGGACCCCGTTCCGAACATAGGAGTTCCGTTTCCTCCGTTTTGCGGTACGCCAGGCCTCGTTTCCATCGCCTGTTCCGTCCAAGCCCTCCCGATGAACACAACCACGCATTCCGTTCCGACCCAGCCGGTTGGCTCCCACGCGTTCCGCTGCCTCCGGATGAACACGACGCATTCCGTTGCCTCCCGATGAACACGACGCATTCCGCTGCCTCCCCATGAACACGACGCATTCCGTTGCCTCCCCATGAACACGACGACGACGTTGTTTCTCCGTTCCGACCCAGCCGTGTACACGAGCCCTGGCCGTACGTATGCGCGAGTAGGCGTTCGAGACCCTGCCCGTATGTACACATACGTGGCCGTATTTTCTTTCTTGCACCCTGGCCGCTGTACGTACGTGTACATGCTACGTGCGCACCTCTCCTACGACAGGTGCGCGCCTCTACTACGACACGTGCGCGCCTCTACATTGACCAGTATGTACGTACACGTTCGCGACCAGAATGACAACGCTACGTACGCTTCGACCAGGTGGGTCCCGACTGTCAGGCACTTCCTTGCCTGCGAAGATGTAGCTGGTGGGTCCCAGCAGTCAAGGGGGCGAATCATTTTGTTTTTTGTTTTTTTTTGCCCGGACGCACTTCCTTGCGTGCGAAGGTGTAGCTGCTGGGTCCCAACAGTCAGGGGGGCGAATCATTTGTTTTGCCCGGACGCACTTCCTTGCGTGCGAAGATGTAGCTGGTGTGTCCTAGCAGTCGGGGGCGAATCGTTTTTTTTTCAGACGCACTTCCTTGCGTGCGAAGATGTAGCTGGTGGGTCCCAGCAGTCAGGGGGGCGAATCGTTTTTTTTCGGACGCACTTCCTTGCGTGCGAAGATGTAGCTCGTGGGTCCCAGCAGTCAGGGGGCGAATCATTTTTTTCACGAAATACGGTGGCCCGTCCGGTGGGTCCCCGCTGTCAGGTGGAGGAATAATTATTTTGCGCGTAATAAGGAGGCACTTCCTTGCGGCTGCCGTGGACCCAGCTGTCAGCCTCTCCACGTACAGTCCACGTTCGATGGAAGTCGTTCCTTGACCACGTTGACCACGCCGCGCCGAGAGCACTAGGGCGGTGGACGACGGTGAGGCCTAGGAAGGGGACAACGCGGAGCCAGGGAAGACGCGGCAGTGGATGCACACGCGGAGAGGAGTACGAGGGTTCACTGGTTCGGCTGCGCTGCCGTCGCCGCAGAATAACAGGGGGTGTGGGTGAGTGGAGGGATGGCCTGGCCAGCGGTGGGAGTAGTAGGGGTGGTGAGGCCTCCGCGGCAGCACAGCCGGCCACGGGAGGCAGGAGCAGGCGGCACGACCGGCGCTGCTTTGGGCGGCTGGAGCAAGAAGACCAGAGGTTGAAGAAGCACGACGGCCATTGGATGGACATCGTACGGTCACTTCTGCTAGAATCGTTTATATTGACTAAGTTGACAAAGCCCTTGGTACGTCAACTTAGTAGGCCCATAGGTCAGCTTCCGAAATGGTGCGCCCCAGATGTGAGGGGGAGGAATCATTTTTTGGGCGGGTGAAGCTAGAATATCCGAGATTGAAGAAGAAGCACGGCATCCGTTGGATGGACATCCAACGGCCACTGCTGCTAGAACCGTGGGTTGACTATAAGTTGACAAAGCCTTGCATACGCGTCAACTCTGTTTTTTTTAGGGGACGCGTCAACTTAGTAAGGCCAGAAGTGTGTGGCAGAGAACTTATAGCCCATTTGAGATTTGTAAGAATGTGTAGCCCATTTTTGAATTCTAATGGAATTTACTACAGCCCATTTACAATTTGTTAAAAGTACAACCCATTTCAACCAACCGTTCAAAACAGAATTCAATAAAAATTTCCCACATTTTGATGGGATCCGAAATATTTTTATCCCGAAATTTCTAGTCAGATTAAATACAATTTCAGTATAAATTTATATTACGTAAAAATCCAACGAAACATTGCGCTCGCAACAATTAATGAAATTAAAATTTTCAATATCCAAAAATAATATTTTATAAAGTAATCACGTGTTTGGTGCATTTTTTTATAGTTACTGCCCAGTTTTTATAATTACATCCCATTTATTATTTCTTAAAGCCCATTTTCTTGTTAAGCCTAATGCATCCCTCCTAGGAAAGATTTGCAGCCCAGCGGGCCGGAGAATAACAACTTGACCTTGCCTGGGTATTCCTAAAAAAAGTATAGCTGGGCTAGCCATTTTTAGCTTAAAAAAAATTAATATCTGGGCTGGATATCTGGCCTGGGCTAGACGGGCCACAGCCCGCCCAGTTAATACCTGCAGCAATGTTTTCGTTGTTGTTCAGAGGAGAAAAATTAATATCTGGGCTAAACATCGAAAAACTCTGTAGTGCTCACACCTCAAAACACAAATACTGCTCGAGCTGCTTGGTCCCAGCTGTCGGCCGCTTCTTGTGCAATTCTCTCGTTTATTGACGACTACATAGGTTGACAATGGTGTGGAACCGTGATGTCAGGAAACCAGGAGGAAGCAAAATAAATTATAGTTATATATATATATATATATATATATATATATATATATATATATAAAATAAGGAGGCACTTGCGTACGTGAGGCTATGGACCTGGTGGGTCCCCATTGTCATCCTCTCCAGGAGGAAGCATATGTTGGATGAAAGAAGTGACTTACTCTAATTCATGTGCATTAGATGCAAGTTGCCGCCGTGAATTCGAGAAAGTTTGTTTTGCTTCCTCTGGAATCATCCCAAGTCAGTCATGCATATGTGCGAAGTATACCGTGGTTTGGAGACTTGCAACCTTCGTTCTATATGTGTTCCTAGCACACCAAGCCACTGACTGATTTGTTCCAGGAGAAGGAGGTCCTTTTAAGAGCTAACCCGGGCTTAATTGAGAACTTCATTATCTGCGATGATGGTTCCCCTCCTGAACTCGATAGTGTTTTATTATAAGACTACCATGTGATCATGATTGTCTGGGACAACGTGCTCACATGTATGTAGCAGAACCAGTTTTGGAGCTTGCTATCGTAGTTCATCCCCTGAGAATCTCGCAACGTCATCTCGTCGATTTGTGTTGCAAACTTTCATTTTTCCTTCTAGACTTGATGAGTCTGGAATATCCTGACACCAACCAGATCTGAATCTCGGGCAGATATGATGGTTGGAACATTTTCCAAGAATTATAATATTGGTCTCTCGATAACCGGTAAAGTGGATGTCGTGGCCAACACACCCAGCCGGAAGACCTATTATGGTAGTATCTTAATTGAGTAAGTTGGCCACCTCCCCATAAGGATTTCTTAGGATTTATTCCAGTAGTTATTCCTTATGGATTCCTGCGCTCCCGAAGTCCGACCTACTACTTGATGTTCAAGATACCAAACCACATCTAATGGGTTACGCTAGAACATCAAGGAGAACATCAGAAGCGGAGTGCTAATTAAATGTCTCTCGGTCGATCATCCAGATTTTTCTCCCTTGGCTTCGCTAAGGTGAAATCTGAGAAAGTGTTGTCCTCCTTTGCACCTGCATCCTCCATCACCGTTCATCATGGTAGTATGATGTGTTGCCAGGATCCTCGGCACGGATGTTGGTAAAACCTTGATGAATATGGAAATGCTCAAGTTCTGGAGAGCATACTCAGACACTAGGTTATATCCCCGATATCAATGGGAATGTGCCTTCCGTTTGCCGAGTTGCTGCATAACCATAGTTTCCTTTCCGATCTGAGTATGCCATTTCTCTGAACTCCTTCAAATGATCGTTTGCGATTTTCCTTGGGCCGGTTTAGAGAGTTTCAATGATCTTTGTATCAAAAGTAATTTTTTTGCCGCTTAAGGGAATAATTCAACGAGTCACCTTTCCTAAGGTGCCCCGTTATGGAGTCATGGCAATTAACTCCTCGCTGCTTTGGAACCCATGCACCATATTATCTAAGCGTGGGATTGTTGCCCACCAAATCAAACCTCATCGTTTGTTCTTCCATCCCTCTCGATGTGTTTTGCGTCTCAACTCGAGATGTTTCAACATCTCATTCCATGAGTTGATCGTGAGTTGCTCGATCTTTAAGAAGATCGATTCCTATAGAGTTTCTTCTGTCGTCATCATGTTGGATGAAGATCCCGAAAGCAAAGACGACAAGATCAATCTGAAGCAATGAGTCAACATCTTCAATGAGGGTATTGGATCGAGAAGATTGTGTTAGCTTTTGTGTCCCCTTTTTCCTCTTACCCTACGCTTGAATCTCGGGACGAGATTCTTGTTTAGTGGGGGTGAGTTGTCACATCCCTAGCTTCTGGCATTGCCTAGTGCTAGCTTCTAGTGTTGCATCATGTTTACCTTTCACCGAAAGTTGAAATGGGGATGACAGAACCCCCAGCATCCCCCTGAAACCAACTAGGGTTTACTAAAATTATTTTCATTGAACCCAAAATGCCCTTCTAAAATGTTCATCATCTTTGCCTTGGTCTAGAACCCCTGACAAAAATGGTGCACATTTTTCTAGGACACATAAGTTCACTGAAATAAATCATATGCTATTTGCAATTGGGCATTTAAATGCTATATAATATTTTAAATGCTCAATTAATTCTGAACTTAAGTGAGGGTTGTTGGGAATATTCCAACCAGAGCCCACAATTATTTTCAGGATTTTTAGAACGTTCTGGTATTTTTAATAAAGCCCAGAAGTTACAGAGAAATAGAAAAACAGAAAAGAATTAGAAAAGGAGACAGAGAGCTACCTGGGCCTCTTACCTGCAGCTGCGCCGTCCCAGTTCCTGTTCTGGTCCAGCCCACCACGGGCTCCTCCCCTGTCGTCTTCCTCCCCTGCCAGGAGGACGGCGCGTGCCCGACGCGCGCACGCATGCGCCCCGGCCACCTCCTCTCTCCCATCCTGCCTGGCTCCCCCTCGACGCGCCTAGACAACGCCAGCGCGATGCCTGGACGCCTCGGACCCCTCTCACTCCTCCCCGTGGCTCTCTCCCCTCTGCCCCCCATCCTCTCACCCGCGCCAAGCGCAGCCGTCGCCGCCGACGAGCACCACCGTAGCCACAGCCTCCCCCTCGACCTCTCTCCGTGCTCTGAAAGACCGCCACGACAGCCTCTTCCTCCTCGATGACTCACGCAAGCCCGGACGCCCTGTAGAGCGGCCTTCAACGCCGTCTTCTTCCTCGATGCCGTGGATCGCCGCCGTTGATTTCGTCGCGTATAGGACCTCCCCGAGCACTCTGAGCGTCTCTGCGAGATCAACGTGAGCCCCCGCATCATCTCCCGTTGTTTTCCCTCTCGTTTTCATCCTCTAGCCGTGGCTCCCTTCGACCGAGCGCCGCCGTCCGCCATGGCCGATGCTTTGCTTGATGCCGAGCTCGTTCCGCCTTGCACCGCTGCCAATCGTGCTTCGGTTGTAACACTGATGATGCCCCGCCGCTCCGTTGGGTCGCTAGCAACTCGCAGCCCCGTCGCCGAGCACCACCGCAACACGGCCGCCGCTCCGCTCGTCGCTGCCGTCGCTAGACACCATGCCGGCGGCTGCAACGACCACCACTGGACGCGCCACACTATGGGCGTCCCAGCGAACCCACCCGCACGACCAGCCGTTGCCGGAAACGGCCGGCCGGCGATCGCCGCCTTGCACTGCTTAGCGCCGGCGATTAGTCGCCGGTTAACCCGTCATTAGCTGCCTAACCATCTAGGTAACCACCCCCTGACCCACTGACAGTCAGGCCCCACCTGTTTAATTAACCAGCTAACGAAATAAGTTAGAATTAATCTAAGTCCAGTGGCCCCACGTGTTAGTTTGACTACGCTGACGTGGCCGTTGACCTGACCCCACTGGTCAGCCTCTGTTCTTGCCCTGTCACACTGACGCGCGGGTCCCACGGGTCAGGTTTGACCCGGACCAGCCCCTGTTGACCTGCTGACGTCACAGTGACACAGTGCTGACGCAATAATTCATTTTTTGGATTTATTATTATTCAAGAAATTCCAGAAAATACCCTAAACTTCTAAAATTCATAGATATTAATCTGTAACTCCAAATGAAATAATTTATATATGAAAAATTATCAGAAAAATCCAATCTATCCATCTGTACTGGTTTCATGCATGTTAAAGCAACTTAACCCTGCTGTTTATATCAAAACATGATAAAGCACTATATAAATTCATAAGATGAGTTTGGGGTTGAATCTTTGGTTCAAAATGGCTCAAACCCATTTGGTTGTAGTTGCATTAGCCCAACACACTCATTTTGCTATGTCATGATCATGCATCATATTGTGCATTTCATTGATTGTGTTTCCTTCTCTGTTGCCGGTAATAGTCCCCTCTCGATGGCCGTGATTCCGACGATGAGTTCGATGACACCGATGAAGAACTATAATATCTTCAGAAGTGCCAGGCAAGCAAAACCCCCTTGTCCATTATGATACAAACCCACTCTCTCGGGTCTGATTCATCGGGGATGAGTTGGAATGGTGATGAACATGTCCTACTGTGTGTGAGCTAAGTGTGTGAACACGATTTGGTAAAGGTAGCGGTGAGAGGCCATGTAGGAGTACACGGTGGGTTGTCTCATTGAAGCCGTCCTCAGGAACCGAGTTCTGTGTTTGTGATCCATGATACAGTTACTACCACACATTGGGCCCGAAACCAATGGACCCTCTCGGCTTCTTAATCACCCTTGTCCTCTGTCCAGGAGTTGCAAGTAGTTTCTGGTGTTTGTAGTATGCTGGAGGCCGTGGACAGCGCTGACCGGAGGGGTGGGCTGTGATGCGGTAGGCACGTGGCACGGTGTACCGGGCGCCCGTTTGGTGTCTCGGGAACCCTGCACACATCGTTCGGGGCCGTATGTGGAAACCTCGGCCGGACTCCCTGCGGATGGAACCTGAATAGGCGATAAACCTGGACTAGAGACTTGAGTGTTTAGGTAGGCTGTGGCCGACACCCTCGCTGGGCTTCCGCTTGAAGGTTGCCGAGTACATGTCGTGTAAACGGCGGTAAGTGGTGAGAGCGTGTGAAGTACACCCCTGCAGGGTTAACATCATCTATTCGAATAGCCGTGTCCGCGGTAAAGGACTTCTGGGTTGCCTATAACAATTCATAGACAAGTGAAAGTGGATACTCTAAAATGCGCAAGATAAGTGTGAGTGCTATGGATGGCGTTCTCGTAGGGAGACGGGGGCGAATCCATAGTGGTGTATTGATATGGTGAATATGTGGACTCGTGTGCGCCACCTCAAAAGAGTTACTTGCAGTCGTAGTTTAGGATAGCCACCGAGTCAAAGCTGGCTTGCTGCAGTTAAACTCCACCACCCCCTTTGTTGATACCGATGCATATGTAGATAGTTCTGATGCAAGTCTTGCTGGGTACATTTGTACTCACGTTTGCTTATTTTATGTTTTGCAGAGAGACGCCAGTCTTGCTAGTAGTTCCGTGTGGACTTCGACATTTAGCTTGATACCTCAGCTACGATCTTGTGCCCTCGGCAGGATCTAGTAAATAGTCAGGCTTCTCAGCCTTTTTCATTTGTAGATGTCTGTACTCAGACATGTTAAGCTTCCGCATGTGTTTGACTTGTATGCTCTGAATGTTGGGTCATGAGACCTATGTTTGTAATATCTCGCTCCTCGGAGCCTAATGAATAAATACTCTGAGTCGTAGAGTCTTGTTGTGATGCCATGTTGTATTTGCACATATCGAGCATATTGTGTGTATGATTGAAATGCTTGGTATGTGTGGGATCCGACAACCTAGTTGTTTATCCTTGGTAGCCTCTCTTATGGGGAAATGTAGTCTTGTGCTTCCATGAGCCATAGTAGTCCGCTACAACCCGGTTCACCGGAGTCCTGCTAGCCCAGCACTACTGCTCCGGAACACTTGACTGGCCGGCATGTGATTCACTTCGTTGTTGTGTCTGTCTCTTCGGGGAAATGTCACGCGGTGACATCGGGAGTCCTGCCTAGCCTGCTACAGCCCGGGTTCCCAGAGTCCTACTAGCCCAGTGCTACAGCCCGGATTCACACGCTGCTGACCGACATGCTCGATGTTGATTCATGTATGCCTGTCCTCGTAAGTTAGTGCCACTTTGGGTTCACGACTAGTCATGTCGGCTCGGGTTCTCTGTCATATGGATGCTAGCGACATTATCATATACGTGAGCCAAAAGGCGCAAACGGTCCCGGGCCATGGTAAGGCGACACCCGTGGGAATACCGTGTGTGAGGCCGCAAAGTGATATGAGGTGTTACAGGCTAGATCGGTGTGACTTAGAATCGAGGTCCTGACACCCTGCTCCGCCGAGGCCCCGCGGCGCCAACAACGAAGCAGAGGACAACGCCGGCTCCGCCGAGGGCCCACCCCGCCAACAACGAGGCAGAGGACATCGCCGGCTCAGCCGACGCCCCACCCTGCCGGCAACGTGGGGGAGGATTCCCACCGCTCCGCTGAGGCGCCGCCCGCCGGCAACGAGATAGAGGACATCGCCGGCTCCGCTGAGGCCCCGCCCCGCTGCCAACGAGGCCGCGCCACACAGAAAACGAGGAAGAGTAGAACACGGTAGGTCGCCGCCGCTCGGGTCCACGTAAGGCCACCGCTGCTACCCTCCGGTTGAAGCCAAGCTAGGCGGGTTGACCATTGACGGCCGGTTAGCTTCCTGGCGGCGACGTGGAGTCGGAGAGCTGCGCTGGAGAAGAACGCTGCTTCTACTTAATTGTTGGTGCAGTTGGCTGACTGACACGTGGGCCCAACAGGCCACATGTCAGTTACGCAACTGCACCTGCAGTTAAGTCACTGAAGCTTCTGTTCGGCTCAGCGGGACACATGTGGGTAGCTTCGGTTAATTAATTATACCTCCAGCACACCCCTTTTTAGTTGAAGAATGTATGAAATGTAATGAAATCCGGCATGTTTATATGAAATCCGACCGTGTATGAATGAATTTATTTCGATTAGTTCAAATTCCTGTATCACTGGCATTGGATGAACATGCAAAACAACACGTACTAGCATTATGTCAGGACCCTGATTCCAAGTCACATCGATCTAGCTGGTAACACCTCATATCACTTTGCGGCCTCACGCACGGTATTCTCACGGGTGTCGCCTTACCAAGGCCCGGGACCGTTTGCGCCTTTTGGCTCACGTATATGATAGTGTCGCTAGCATCCATATGACAGAGAACCCGGGCCGACATGACTAGTCGTCAACCCAAAGTGGCACTAACTTACGGGGACAGGCATACATGAATCAACATCGAGCATGTCGGTCAGCAGCATGCGAATCCGGGCTGTACCACTGGGCTAATAGGACTCCGGTGAACCGGGCTGTAGCAGGCTAGGCAGGACTCCGGATGTCACCGCGTGACATTTCCCCGAAGAGACAGACACAGGAACGAAGTGAATCACATGCCGGCTAGTCAAGTGTTCCGGAGCAGTAGTGCTGGGCTAGCAGGACTCCGGTGAACCGGGCTGTAGCGGACTACTATGGCTCATGGAAGCACAAGACTACATTTCCCCATAAGAGAGGCTACCAAGGATAAACAACTAGGTTGTCGGATCCCACACATACCAAGCATTTCAATCATACACACAATATGCTCGATATGTGCAAATACAAAATGGCATCACAACAAGACTCTACGACTCAGAGTATCTATTCATTAGGCTCCGAAGAGCCAGATATTACAAACATGGGTCTCATGACCCAACATTCAGAGCATACAAGCAACAAGCACATGCGGAAGCTTAACTTGTCTGAGTACAGACAACTACAAATGAAAAAGGTTGAGAAGTCTGACTATCTACCAGATCGTGCCGAGGGCACAAGATCGTAGCTGAGGTATCAAGCTAAACATCGAAGTCCACACGGAACTACTAGCGAGACTAACGTCTCTCTACAAAACATAAAATAAGCAAACGTGAGTACAAATGTACCCAGCAAGACTTACATCAGAGCTATCTACATATGCATCGGTATCAACAAAGGGGGTGGTGGAGTTTAACTGCAGCAAGCCAGCTTTGACTCGGTGGCTATCCTGAACTACGACTGCAAGTAACTCTTTTGAGGTGGCACACACGAGTCCACATATTCACCATATCAATACACCACTATGGATCCGCTCCCGTCTCCCTACGAGAACGCCATCCATAGCACTCACGCTTATCTTGCGCATTTTAGAGTATCCACTTTCACTTGTCTATGAACTGTTATAGGCAACCCAGAAGTCCTTTACCGCGGACACGGCTATTTGAATAGATCATATTAACCCTACAGGGGTGTACTTCTTCACACACGCTCTCGCCACTTACCACAATGTACATGTCGTGTACCTCGGCAACCTTCAAGCGGAAGCCTGGCGAGGGAGTCGGCCACGACCTAACTAACCACACAAGTCTCTCATCCAGGTTTATCGCCTATTCGGGTTCCATCCGCAAGGAGATCCGGCCGGGGTGTCGCTCACGGCCCCAAACGATGTGTGCAGGGTTCCCGAGCCCACCATCCGGGTGCCACTCGGTACACCAGGCCACGTGTGCCTAGTCTGTCCCAAGCCCACCTGTACTGGGTGCCACTTGGTAGACTACTAACACTACCTACAAACACCAGAAACTAGTTGCAACTCCTGGACAGAGATCAGGTTGATTAATAAGTCGAGAGAGCTTGGAGCGCTCGGAGCCCAATGTGTGGTAGTAACTGTTCATGGATCACAAACACAGAACTCAGTTCCTGAGGACGGCTGCAATGAGACAACCCACCATGTACTCCTACATGGCCTCTCACCGCTACCTTTACCAAATCATGTTCACACACTTAGCTCTCAGCAGTAAGACATGTTCACCACATTCCAATTCATCCCCGATGAATCAAACCTGACACAACTCTAAGCAATAGCAGGCATGACAAACAAGCATGAATGAGTAGGCACATCAGGGCTCAACCAACTCCTACTCATGCTAGTGGGTTTCATCTATTTACTGTGGCAATGACAGGTCATGCAGAGGAAAGGGGTTCAACTACCGCAGCATGTAACAGTTGAATCGTTGTTGTCCTAATGCAGTAAAAGAGAGCAGAAGCGAGAGAGTGGGTTTGTATCGGAATGAACAAGGGGGTTTTGCTTGCCTGGCACTTCTGAAGATAGCATTGAGTCTTCATTAGTGTCAACGATCACAACGCCGGAACATCGTCTACCGAGAGGGGACAAATACCGGCAACAGAGAAGAAATACAATCAATGCAATGCACAATATGATGCATGATCATGACATGGCAATATGAATGTGTTTTGGGCTAATGCAAGCTAGAACAGATTGAGATGAGTCCATTTGAACCAAAGATTCAAATGCAAACCCATTTTATAGAGTCATATAAGTGCATTATCTTGTTTCATCTAAACAGCATTGTTAGGTTGCTCTAACATGCATGAAACCAGTATAGATGGATGGATTGGATTTTTCTGATCATTTTTCATATATAAATCTTTTCATTCTGAGCTACGGTTGAATTTCTATGATTTTTAGAAGTTAGCACTATTTTCTGAAATTTCTGAATTATTTTAAATCCAGAAATCAAATACTGCGTCAGCATTGCGTCACTGTGACATCAGTGGTCAACGGGGCCGGTCCAGGTCGAACTGACCAGTGGGTCCCGTCTGTCAGTAGTTAGTTAAGCTAACTAAGTTTAGTTAGCGTTAAACTAATACTAACCTAGTTTAGCTAGTGGCCTGGGGCCCACACGTCAGTGACCCAGGGGGTCAAACTGGGTCCACCCGGGGTCAATGATCAGCGGGGTCAAACTCGCCGGCGACTCGACGCCGGCGAGGCCTAAGACGGCGGCGCGGCTCGGAAATCGCCCACGGGTGTCCAAATGGGCGGCGGAGAGGCTGTACGGGTGCAGCGCGACGAGGCGCGTCTAACGGGGCAAGCGGGAGCAGCTGGGGTGGACCGAACTTATCGGAAGCAAGCTCGGGGCGGCGGCCAGAGTTCGGGAACATGCGGGCACGAGGCTGCGATGCACTAGGGGGCCAGTTAGCGGCTGCGTTGGCCTCTCCGTTGCTCCACGAGTACGCCGGAGGCTCAAGCTCAAGCGGAGACGCACGGTGTCTGCGAGAGCAACGTCCATGGCGGATGGCGGCGCTCGAGTACGGCGGCTGGTATAGTTAGAGGACAGAAACGATCTTGGGGAGGAGGGGAGAAAGTGTCGGAGCTCACAGCGATCTCAAGGGAGGACTCAGCGGGCTCGGGGAGGCGGAGACGGCGGCGAATCGCCGGTGAGGTTGCTGGCGGCCGAAGGTTGGGGATGAGCTCGGGGAAAACGCTACAGGGCTCCCGCGGTCGAATGGGTTGGTGTAGACGACGCAGAAGGCGATGGCGGTTCCTCTGGACCCATCGGGGAGGCACGGGATGGACAGTGGCCGCGGTAATTTGCGTCGGCGACGACGAGCTCCGCTCGGGTGTGCTCGGGAGAGGGAGCAGAGGGCGAGGGAGAGAGCAGAGAGTGAGGAAGAGGAGCGAGGGGGTCGAGGGGAGGTGCGTGGCGTTCACAGCCGCGTCGGGGAAGCGGCGGGTAGCAGGAGGTGGCGCGGGCGCGTGCTCGGCGGCGGTGCGCTGTCCCCCTCCTCTGCCTACTAGCAAAGGTAAGTGGTGACTGGCATGGGCCAGGTGGGCCGGCCCAGTCCAGGTAAGTGGCCTGAGGCTTATATCTCTCTCTCTCTCTTTTCCATTTCCTGTTTTCTATTTTTTGTAATTGTGTTTGGCTTTATTAAAAATGCCAGAGCATTTCCAAAAATCATGCAACTGACTGTGGCCACTGTTTGGAATATTTCCAACAGTAAACATTTCAGTTTGTGATTATTTGGGCATTTAATATATTTTATAGGATTTAAATGCCCAATTGCAAATACTATATGATTTAATTCAGTGACCCCCAATTGACCTAGAAAAATGTGCAATATTTTTGGCAGAGGTTCGAGACCGATCCAAAGATGATGAACATTTTGTGAAGGCATTTTGGGTTCATTGAATATATTTTTATTTGAACCTAGTTCATTTGATCTGGTGCTAGGGTTTGAGCAATCCCCATTTCAACTTTCAAGTAAATTTAGACATGATGCAACAACCAAGCTAGTCCAGGTGCATAGCAAGGCTAGGGATGTGACAACTCACCCTCACTAAACAAGAATCTCGTCCCGAGATTCAAGCGTAGGGTAAGAGGAAGAGGGGACACAAAAGCTAACATAATCTTCACGATCCAATACCCTCATCGAAGATGTTGACTCATTGCTTCAAATTGATCTTGTCGTCTTTGCTTTCGGGATCTTCATCCAACATGATGATGACAGAGGAAACTCTATAGGAATCGATCTTCTTAAAGATCGAGCAACTCACGATCAACTCACGGAATGAGATGTTGAACATCTCTCGAGCCAAGACACGGAACATACATCCAGAGGGAAGAAGTGAAATAGAGAATGAAGATTCAAGTTGATAAGCACAATTCCACGCTGAATAAGACGGTGCATGGTTTCAAGATAACGAGGAGTTGTCTGCCATCATTCCATAACGGGGCACCTTAGGGAGGGTGGCTCATAGAATATTCCCTTAAGTGGCAAAAGAATTACTTTTGATTCAGATATCATTGAAACTCTTCATACCAGCGTAAGGCAATTTACAAATGATCGTTTGAAAGAATTCAAAAGAATGGCACACTCAATTTGGAAAGGAAACTATGGTTATAGAACAACTCGGCAAATGGAAGGCACATTCCAGTTGATACCAAGGATATAACCTAGTGACTGAGCGTGCTTTCAAGAACTTGAGCATTTCCATATTCATCAAGGTTCCACCGACATCCGTGTCAAGGATCCTGGCAACCCAACATACTACCATGATGAATAGTGATGGACAATGCAGATGCAAAGGAAGATAACATCTACTCAGATTTCACCCTAGCGAGGCCAAGGAAACAAAATCTGGATGATCGACCGAGAGACATTTAGCACTCCGCTTCTAATGTTCTCGTTGATGTGCTAGCGTAATCCATTCATAGATATGGTTTGATATCTACAACATCAAGTAAAGGTCGGACTTCGGAAGCACAAAAATCCATAAGGAACTCTTGGGAAATGTTCCAACCATCATGTCTGCCTGAGATTCAGATCTGGTTGGTGTCAGAATGTTCCAGACTCATCCAGTCTAGAGAGAAAAATGAAAGTTTGCAATACAAATCGACGAGATGACGTTGCGAGATTCTCGGGAGATGAACTACGATAGCAAGCTCCAAAACATGAGTTGGTTCTGCTACACACCTGTGAACACACTGTCCTAGACAAGCACGACCACATGGTAGTCTTATAATAAAACACTATCGAGTTCAGGTTGGGAACCATCATCGAGGATAACAAAGTCCTAACATAAGTCATGATTCTTAAGAAGGAACTTCTTCTCCTTGAACAAATCAATCAGTGGCTTCGTGTGCTAGGGATACATTACAGAATGAAGATGATCAGTCTATCAAACCATAGAATACTTCGCACATGCATGACTAACTTGGGATGATTCCAGAGGAAGCAAAAACAAGCTCCCTCGAATTCACGGCGGCAACTTGCATCGATTGCACGTGAATTTAGAGGAAGTCACTACTTTCATCCAAACATATACTTCATGAACGGGGCATGAAGAAAATGCTTACACAAGTTTCCAACACTAGCTGGATGTTCAACACGAGTCATGGAGAAGGTAGCAGTGTTGCTGATGGGCTCAACAACAATTCATCCAGGTTTCCATGGAGATGGAATTCCATAATTATGTGAACAAGTGAAAGCATTGGTTAGACCCAAAAGATGTAATGGTGTATGCTCGAGGAATCAACCACGAGTAAGACAACATTACGAACATCGTTGGTTCTGATTTGATTTGATAATAGCCCATACTCAAATCAAAGTTTGGTTAAGATGATAGGTCCATTAATTGATCACGAGGACCAATCGATGAAGAAATCATCTTTCTACAACAAACACACACACAAGAGATATCCTTTGGAAAGAACTAAGTCAGGCAAGCTTTTATCTTCCAACTCTCCAAGTTGTTGTTTAGCTTAACCAACTAGCTCAAGGTATCCAACACAGATTCTTGGAGAAAGAGTGGTTTATAGGAAAACCATTTAATCACGAGCTCAACATAGCGGTCAGGTGGCAACCTAGTGATACTTCTGAGAAGATATTCGGAAAATCACGAACCACCGATATGTTACTAGGCTCGAGAACAATCTTGCTTTTTAGGGCAAGACGATATGATCAACTGAGCAAGGGTTTGACAAAATCCTAACTCATTGATTGAAGAGTGCACCAAAAATAAGGACTAGGTAGCAGGATCAATCTTAGGATGATGATTCAATAACCGGCACGCTAAGAATGAGAGTATTGCCATTAACTACCAAGCAACGAGTTGCTCAGAGTATTTATTTCACACGTCACAGTTCACTTGTCAGTATTCCGGTTGTGACAACACGGGACCGAGGAATGAATAATGATGGCGAGAAGTATCACTGCGTCAAGAATTCATAAGAGGTGGTGCAATTCTCATGACACTCTTGACATAAAGATGGTGATACTCCAAGGTAGAGCAAAGCAAAAGCTGGATTGGCATTTTGGTCTGCGGAATACAATTGCTTTGACCCGATCCTAGATATGGATGAGGTTCTGGAGTTAGTTTCTCCTAGTCATTCTGGAATAGGATGGCTTGATGGACCACAAGAATAATAAGCATCGATAACACGTATGCACAATTACTCCTGACTATCAATTGATAGACAGAGGTCAGAATGCAACTAAAGAGAACAACTCAAAGGAACATATAATTTTCTGAGTTATGGATGCATGAATTAGTATGTCGAACAAATTCAACATATTTCTTCCAGATAATCCATGCAGAAAGGTAGGACTGGCAGATTCTCAATGTATAATGGAGAACTCATCGAGAGCACTCTTGTTGTGATCTTTTGGTTCAACGAGGAACTTCTGCCAAGGATGGTTCATGGTATTTGGAAGAATGGTATACCACGGACCTCGAGGACTATCGCAAAGGTTACTAATACCCTAAGGGAACTAGCAAACACTATCAACATGAGGTAAGTAGAGTGAATCTCGGGTTCAAGAACCCAGAAATAGAATGCCTACTAACTAAATGGCATCACGAGATGCTTTTGAGAATAATGGCCAGAATCATCACACTTGTGATACAAAGCATTGCTAGATTACTGGGTGGTCCTCTATGACACCTAGGGTCATAATAATAGCTCCAACATATATGCCGAGGCAATAGAGTACCTCAACTCACTGATTAGTGTGGTTAAACTGGCCCAAAGAAACATCGGGAATAGAAAGAAGGGATTTGCAAATGCATCAGACTATTTAGAAACCTGGGATGACTCGGACAGCATAACGGCTGTAAATGCTCAAAGGATTTGAGACATCCTACAAAATGGTGGCATAACCACTCAACATCACAATATAAACTTCCGGGATCAACTGTCAACACATGGAAGTAGTAGAAACTGAACTGAGGCTTCAGACCAACAATCCTACGAGTCTACGGATTAGTAACACGTGATCCTGATAGAAAGATGAGAAGCCTAGTACTTAATCCCCGTAGAAGAGAAGAGGATGACTTAGATCAGAAGGCTATAAGGTAAAGGAGTAAAAAGAGCCTTACGTTCCCTTCCACAATCAATTCCCTTATATAACTAAAGCATTTCTAGACTCAACTTCGACCAGTTTGGCTTGGTAATCCTACAGGCAGTCAGGCTCTGATACCAAAGCTGTCAGGACCCGGATTCCAAGTCACATCGATCTAGCTGGTAACACCTCATATCACTTTGCGGCCTCACGCACAGTATTCCCACGGGTGTCGCCTTACCAAGGCCCGGGACCGTTTGCGCCTTTTGGCTCACGTATATGATAGTGTTGCTAGCATCCATATGACAGAGAACCTGGGCCGACATGACTAGTCGTGAACCCAAAGTGGCACTAACTTACGGGGACAGGCATACATGAATCAACATCGAGCATGTCGGTCAGCAGCGTGCGAATCCGAGCTGTAGCACTAGGCTAACAGGACACCGGTGAACCGGGCTGTAGCAGGCTAGGCAGGACTCCGGATGTCACCGCGTGACATTTCCCCGAAGAGACAGACACAGGAACGAAGTGAATCACATGCCGGCCAGTCAAGTGTTCCGGAGCAGTAGTGCTGGACTAGCAGGAACCGGAGTTGTAGTGGACTACTATGGCTCATGGAAGCACAAGACTACATTTCCCCATAAGAGAGGCTACCAAGGATAAACAACTAGGTTGTCGGATCCCACACATACCAAGCATTTCAATCATACACACAATATGCTCGATATGTGCAAATACAACATGGCATCACAACAAGACTCTACGACTCAGAGTATCTATTCATTAGGCTCCGAAGAGCCAGATATTACAAACATGGGTCTCATGACCCAACATTCAGAGCATACAAGCAACAAGCACATGCGGAAGCTTAACTTGTCTGAGTACAGACAACTACAAATGAAAAAGGCTGAGAAGTCTGACTATCTACCAGATCCTGCCGAGGGCACAAGATCGTAGCTGAGGTATCAAGCTAAACATCGAAGTCCACACGGAACTACTAGCGAGACTGACGTCTCTCTGCAAAACATAAAATAAGCAAACGTGAGTACAAATGTACCCAGCAAGACTTACATCAAAGCTATCTACATATGCATCGGTATCAACAAAGGGGTGGTGGAGTTTAACTGCAGCAAGCCAACTTTGACTCGGTGGCTATCCTGAACTACGACTGCAAGTAACTCTTTTGAGGTGGCGCACACGAGTCCACATATTCACCATATCAATACACCACTATGGATCCGCTCCCGTCTCCCTACGAGAACACCATCCATAGCACTCACGCTTATCTTGCGCATTTTAGAGTATCCACTTTCACTTGTCTATGAACTATTATAGGCAACCCAGAAGTCCTTTACCGCGGACACGGCTATTCGAATAGATCATATTAACCCTGCAGGGGTGTACTTCGTCACACACGCTCTCGCCACTTACCACCATGTACACGTCGTGTACCTCGGCAACCTTCAAGCGGAAGCCTGGCGAGGGAGTCGGCCACGACCTGACTAACCACACAAGTCTCTCGTCCATGTTTATCGCCTATTCGGGTTCCATCCGCAAGGAGATCCGGCCGGGGTGTCGCTCACGGTCCCAAACGACATGTGCAGGGTTCCCGAGCCCACCATCCGGGTGCCACTCGGTACACCAGGCCACGTGTGCCTAGTCTGTCCCAAGCCCACCTGTACCGGGTGCCAGTTGGTAGACTACTAACACTACCTACAAACACCAGAGACTAGTTGCAACTCCTGGACAGAGATCAGGTTGATTAATAAGTCGAGAGAGCTTGGAGCGCCCGGAGCCCAATGTGTGGTAGTAACTGTTCATGGATCACAAACACAGAACTCAGTTCCTGAGGACGGCTGCAATGAGACAACCCACCATGTACTCCTACATGGCCTCTCACCGCTACCTTCACCAAATCGTGTTCACACACTTAGCTCTCAGTAGTAAGACATGTTCACCACATTCCAATTCATCCCCGATGAATCAGACCTGACACAACTCTAAGCAATAGCAGGCATGACAAACAAGCATGAATGAGTAGGCACATCAGGGCTTAACCAACTCCTACTCATGCTAGTGGGTTTCATCTATTTACCGTGGCAATGACAGGTCATGCAGAGGAAAGGGGTTCAACTACCGCAGTATGTAACAGTTGAATCGTTGTTGTCCTAATGCAATAAAAGAGAGCAGAAGCGAGAGAGTGGGTTTGTATCGGAATGAACAAGGGGGTTTTGCTTGCCTGGCACTTCTGAAGATAGCATTGAGTCTTCATTAGTGTCAACGATCACAACGCCGGAACATCGTCTACCGAGAGGGGACAGATACCGGTAACAGAGAAGAAATACAATCAATGCAATGCACAATATGATGCATGATCATGACATGGCAATATGAATGTGTTTTGGGCTAATGCAAGCTAGAACAGATTGAGATGAGTCCATTTGAACCAAAGATTCAAATGCAAACCCATTTTATAGAGTCATATAAGTGCATTATCTTGTTTCATCTAAACAGCATGTTTAGGTTGCTCTAACATGCATGAAACCAGTACAGATTGATAGATTAGATTTTTCTGATCATTTTTCATATATAAATCTTTTCATTCTGAGCTACGGTTGAATTTCTATGATTTTTAGAAGTTAGCACTATTTTCTGAAATTTCTGAATTATTTTAAATCCAGAAATCAAATACTGCGTCAGCATTGCGTCACTGTGACATCAGTGGTCAACGGGGCCGGTCCAGGTCAAACTGACCAGTGGGTCCCGTCTGTCAGTAGTTAGTTAAGCTAACTAAGTTTAGTTAGCGTTAAACTAATACTAACCTAGTTTAGCTAGTGGCCTGGGGCCCACACGTCAGTGACCCAGGGGGTCAAACTGGGTCCACCCGGGGTCAACGATCAGCGGGGTCAAACTCGCCGGCGACTCGACGCCGGCGAGGCCTAAGACGGCGGCGCGGCTCGGAAATCGCCCACGGGTGTCCAAATGGGCGGCGGAGAGGCTCTAGGGTGCAGCGCGACGAGGCGCGTCTAACGGGGCAAGCGGGAGCAGCTGGGGTGGACCGAACTCGTCGGAAGCAAGCTCGCGGCGGCGGCCGAAGTTCGGGAACATGCGGGCACGAGGCTGCGATGCACTAGGGGGCCAGTTAGCGGCTGCGTTGGCCTCTCCGTTGCTCCAGGAGTACGCCGGAGGCTCAAGCTCAAGCGGAGACGCACGATGGCTGCGAGAGCAACATCCATGGCGGATGGCGGCGCTCCGGTACGACGGCTGGTACAGTTAGAGGACAGAAACGATCTTGGGGAGGAGGGGAGAAAGTGTCGGAGCTCACAGCGATCTCAGGGGAGGACTCAGCGGGCTCGGGGAGGCGGAGACGGCGGCGAATCGCCGGTGAGGTTGCCGGCGGCCGAAGGTTGGGGATGAGCTCGGGGAAAACGCTACAGGGCTCCCGCGGTCGAATGGGTTGGTGTAGACGACGCAGAAGGCGATGGCGGTGCCTCTGGACCCATCGGGGAGGCGCGGGATGGACAGTGGCCGCGGTAATTTGCGTCGGCGACGACGAGCTCCGCTCGGGTGTGCTCGGGAGAGGGAGCAGAGGGCGAGGGAGAGAGCAGAGAGTGAGGGAGAGGAGCGAGGGGGTCGAGGGGAGGTGCGTGGCGTTCACAGCCGCGTCGGGGAAGCGGCGGGAAGCAGGAGGTGGCGCGGGCGCGTGCTCGGCGGCGGTGCGCTGTCCCCCTCCTCTGCCTACTGGCAAAGGTAAGTGGTGACTGGCATGGGCCAGGTGGGCCGGCCCAGTCCAGGTAAGTGGCCTGAGGCCTATATCTCTCTCTCTCTTTTCCATTTCCTGTTTTCTATTTTCTGTAATTGTGTTTGGCTTTATTAAAAATGCCAGAGCATTTCCAAAAATCATGCAACTGACTGTGGCCACTGTTTGGAATATTTCCAACAGTAAACATTTCAGTTTGTGATTATTTGGGCATTTAATATATTTTATAGGATTTAAATGCCCAATTGCAAATACTATATGATTTAATTCATTGACTCCCAATTGACCTAGAAAAATGTGCAATATTTTTGGCAGAGGTTCGAGACCGATCCAAAGATGATGAACATTTTGTGAAGGCATTTTGGGTTCATTGAAAATATTTTTATTTGAACCTAGTTGATTTGATCTGGTGCTAGGGTTTGAGAAATCCCCATTTCAACTTTCAAGTAAATTTAGATATGATGCAACAACCAAGCTAGTCCAGGTGCATAGCAAGGCTAGGGATGTGACACATTATTCCCACGGTGATCACCTCGTTTGCAGCAGTTTCACATGTACTCCCTCCGGTCCTTTCTAGTCGTGCATACAAGTTTTGTCTGCAGTCAAAGTATCTCTACTTTGACCAATCTTATACAAAAAAGTATGCACTTTCACAATGTGCGAAGTAAAAAGGAACAGAAGGAGTACAAAGAGTTTGAGCAGCTTTTTAGCATTTCTGTACATTGCAATCAAACACACAGGCCTGGCAATTCATAGAGAACATCCAAAACAATCGATGATTATGCATCTCAGCGACTCACATGTCAGAGGCAATATTTACTTCACAACTAAAGAATAAAGAAAAAATTGATCGACGCTGCTGACAGCAAAGGGCGTCTCATTCGAAAATATCAAACGCATGTCTTGCTAAAATCAATGAGCAAAATTTGACAAGGTTGTCCCATTCCAAAATATCACATGCCTACGATTGTGGAATGGGCAGGGTTTGCCATCAGTTCGGACATTGACATGGCACCTTGTGCTAAATAAACCAGCTGTTCTTTTTGTGCAGTTCCACCAAAATCAACCAAATTCGCGCGTAGCTTGTATGATTTCGCCCTTATGTGTTGCAACGCCTTGAACTTATCGGCACCTCCTTTCTTGTGGTGGAAATGAATGATTCGATGTATTCATGAACATTTTGTGCAGTTCCCATTGAAATCAAGCTGAGCACCCCTGTTTGCACAAATACAAAAAAGTGATTAGTATAAAGCAAATTGTACTATGAATTGACAGTTTCAACAGGCACATACATGGTCCATGTAGAGCACACTTTTAGAAAAATGGAACTCACCAGAAAGAATCCTAGAACAACATTGTACTCGCGCATCACAGCAAAAAATGGAGATTTGTCAGTCCTTCTGAGCTGAAGTTAGTTTGGTCTTGTGGTTAGTAATGTAACCATCCTTGAACTGCTCCTTCTGATGAGAAGATAGACAGGGCTTCTTCATCCTGGCATAATCGGAACTAGTCACTTCACGTACTCCATATTCTTCTTCAGAGGAAGATGATCCTGTTGTGCAAAGACAAGAGAACTACTAAATGCTAGCATCCCTGTTTGCTCGAAAAAAAGGAAAGGAAATATTTAAAACAGCACAGATGAAGCACTTCTCAAGGACAATACCACTTTTTCATGACAGTATCTAAACAGTAGCACAACACCAATAGAGATGACAAAGCTCAATCATATGGATGAAATCAGTGGGCGAGTACCAACCTTTGTCAGGAGGCTTATTGTGTAGAGCATACAGATGAAGACTTCTCCGGAACCATCTGTTGCTATCTACGATGGTGGCCATGCTTACTATATACTCCTCGATTAGTTTAATGTTTCCAACATCTGCTTGTGCAGTTCCACTAAAATATATGGTATCTTCAAAGAAGATCCCTGTTTGCACAAGTAGAGATAATTACATATTACATTAAGAGTGGCATCAAATCAATGGCAAAACAATTGCTCGTTCCAGCCATAGCAATAAATTAAGATGCAAAACTATATCATTACTTGTGTCATCATAGTTCCAGTGCTTCATTACAGCACCGGGAGTTGATTTTTGTTTTTCTTCCGCTTGTTCTTCCCCTTCATCACTTGGTTCAATAACAGACAAGCTTCGCCTTCAATGTAAGATTTGGCATGTCAATTAGGGAGCACAAGTATAGTACTAAACTTAATTTTCTGATGAAAGTGGCAAAATACAAGCCAGCAGTTGTGAAATATCCTTATCTTACCTCAATGGGATATTACGGTGCACATACATATTGGAAGTCTTGTCTCCATTTGTGCAGTTCACTAAAATCAAGCAACATTATCGTACAAGTAGCACAACATATGAAAGCACACTGCAGAATCATGGGAAAGAAGGCTAGTACTGACCTCTCATGATGCGGAATTCAAACAACTCACAAGAAGAAGATCTGAACCAAATTCGCCTTAACAGATAGGAAGTAAGATCTCCTCTTGTGCAGTTCCACTAAGATCAAGCAATCAAGCAACGTTGTCGGTGTGACATTTTGGTTGAACTGCACAAAACACTCTTAAAACAAAAGTGTTTTGTGCAGTGCAACAAAAGGTCACAATGGCAACGAGGTGAAGTAGATAACCCTGTTTACATAGAGGTGCAAAGGAAACAATCAGTGGTCAATAACGGTGGATGACACAGAAGCCAACAAAAGGAAGCATCTACCTTATCTAAATGGGAAAGAAAGCAAGACAGGAGCATTTCTCAAATGGTGGCATTGATTAATATTAACATAGAGATTATATTAACAATAAAATTCGTTAAACATGTAATTTGCTTTTAACTGTGGGATTGCATCAATTTTCCAGCGGCATTATTAGAGGGTGTTTGTTTACAGGGACATTTTGGTGTAGGGACTAAAAAAACTCCGTGTCAGTCCCATCTAAACCAAACAGGAGGGACTTTTAGGGACTAAAAGTGGGCATTTGGGACTAAAGAAAGAAGACCCCGAGGGAGTCTTTTTGGGACTTTTTCCAACAGTTGCCCCTGCCACGCATCGCACCTTGTCTCTATTAGTTCATTACTAGGGGTAACATGGTCTTTTAGCATGTCATTTAATAACCTCTAGTCCATGTTTAGTCCCTGGAACCAAGCAGGTAGGGACTAGGGAGTTTTTAACCAAACAGGGCCTTAGATTAACAACAACTAATGAGTTGCACGGGACAGTGGACGCACCAGCACCATGTGCATCTACCGATGTACTGTGGTCATGCACAGTCTGTTGCAACAAAGAACAAACAACCAAGGAGCATATTTGTGTTGGTCCCAGTTTTGTTATCTTTAGACACCTTTCCCTATGTGAGCGCAGCAAATCTAGTCCTTCCTTTTTGAACTAGTACTTTCGCCCCTTCCTTTCCTCTTTGAACCACGTCCTAGATTTATGCGATACAACTTTCCCCAATACTTTCCCCCATTCCTTTCCTCTTTGAACCACGTCCTAGATTCATGCTATACAACTATCCCCCTTCATTTCCTCTTTGAACCACGTCCTAGATTCATGCTATATACAACTTTTCCCACTACTTTCCCCCACTCCTTTCCTCTTTGAACCACGTCCTAGATTCATGGTATACATGCAGCTAGAGCAATGCATGTGGAGTAAGTAAATTATACCTTAAGGTTCTTGGGGCGTGGTACGGTGGGCGCCGGGACGGCGGCGAAGAAGAAGGGGTCGGAGGCCCTCCCGCGCCGCCGCTGGGTGGAAAGTGAACAGTTGCGCCGGTAGTCCCTCGCCGACGGCGACAGCCTTAAGCCTCCTTCCCTTCCCGGCGGACGGATCCTGCCGGCTCTTTGAGCAGCAGTGAGGGGAGAGAGAGGCCAACGAAGTCTTGTTTAGATCTGGAGAGGGCGAGAGAGTGTGAAGATAGCAACTACAAGCGCTGAGGCTCCAGCAGGAGAGGGCGAGAGAGTGTGAAGAGAGCAACTACAAGCGCTGAGGCTCCAGCGTGTATATATATACTGGAGAGAGAGTGTGAAGGTGCAAACCCTAGAAACATTTTTGACAGTCAAAGAATCCTCCTGGCACAAATTATGCTCAAGTGTAGTTATCAAACCCGAGACCTCAAGTTTGATGAGCGAACAAGGCTAACCAGCTACACAACCCTCCCGTTATGTTCAACGAGAGGAAATAACTTTTATACATTCCTGCATTCGTGTGACAAGCATGCCGTGTTTTTTGTGTGTGTGGGAGTCATTGGGATTTCAATCATAATCGTGTCATGTGGCTTTGGCGGTAAGACTATCCACAGTGGTGCAGAAATAATGCAGCCTTAGTCACCTTACCTCTCTCCACGTAGTACGTTGGGTCCCACCAGTCAGAGGGTGAAACAAACAAATTAATAAGAAAAGTAAAAGCGCCAGCGTGTATCTTACCTCACACATCTCGCTACTGCTCGGGAACACTGTCCAATTGATCCCTCTGTTCGCTCACGTACTATTTTAAGTGAATCCTTATTATAACATGCACACAAATTTTGGGCACTTGTATTCGACTTAAGTCAATGTGCCACCATATATCGTATACTTACTACTCCCTCCATCTAGGTGTAATAAGTCATGTTAGAAGGTGCAACGGGACCAAGGTGTGTGCGTGTGCGTGTGTGTGTGTGTGTTTAACAGCATGTGTGTGTTAGAGAGAGCGACAGATCGACCTACTCCTACAGAGAGATGTTGTGTAGTGTACGATTTTAGCCGCGAGAGTAGGTGCATCCTCTCATTTCCAGGCGTGTCCGGTAGGGACATGCGGACAGCTGCCGCACCCGCTCCTAACCAGCCTGGCCCACCCAAAGCCCCTCCATCGCCCGCGCGCGCTTCCCCCCTGAAACGGTCAGCGCCGCTCCAAAGAATCGGTGTCGCATTCATGCCCGAGCAGAGCGGATGCGACCTCTCACTGGCGCAAGAGTGATGGTTGCTTCGTCCATCCAACTTACTGCTGGGTCTATGTGATTTGACGGCTCATTGGTCTTTATTACTGAGGTGGTAGGACTGCTAGATGTCCCACGCTTTCGGCGAAAGGAGGTACTACTAGTAGATTACAATTTTCTCCATTCTTACAACGGAGGCGTGCAAGAGCAGTGAAAACACGCAGGCTCAGTGATTACATGGCCCACCTCACACTATCACCGTGCGACACCTAACTCTTTACATAGTACTCCCTACGTTCCTAAATATTACTAGATGAGTCCCCGCGCATTGCCGCGGAACAGCGGTATATCTCTCTGCGCAAAATTATCGATTTCATAGAACTAAAAAAACCCTATAAAAGCATGACCAATGTGGTAGCCAAACTAAATAAACTCCCATCATCATTTAGATCATCCCA
The DNA here is from genome assembly GCF_018294505.1 of Triticum aestivum. Taxonomy (NCBI): domain Eukaryota; kingdom Viridiplantae; phylum Streptophyta; class Magnoliopsida; order Poales; family Poaceae; genus Triticum; species Triticum aestivum. Next base: position 490,726,644 of record NC_057796.1, read on the forward strand.
CGTAAGGAAAAAAGATCAGCCAACTCCTACTGCATAATGGGATTATATTATTCTTTTTGACATGTTAATGGGACTTAAAAGCTCACTTACATGCATGCTACCGGCGCATGCTTGCATGCAGACATGTTGATGTGATTTAAAACCCACTCACATGCATGTGCCACGGTATTTCTGCATGCTTGCATGTGGCTTAGTGCGGAGCCTCTCAACGTCTAGATCAGACGGCTATTATGGACTGATTTACTTCATCTAATGGCTACATCAATTTTGATGATGTGGCTCAAGGAGAGGATAGAGAATTCCTAGTAGTGGGGGCTAGCTATTACTAGTAGATAAGTCTTTGTAGAGATTCCACTACATACGGAACAAAATGAATGAATCTACACTTAAAATGCATCTATATACATCCGCATGTGGTTCATGGTGAAATCTCTACAAAGACTTATATTTAGGAACGGGGGAGACGGCGTACTAAGCAAGCTTCTCCTCGTTCTATGAGTTGATGGGACACATCAAAAGTACTCCAGTGTATAGAGCCATGCCTCTAAGGTAGGCCCCACATGGTTTGCCTCTTTTTTTAACATAACACGTCAAGTCACAATTTGTTTGTTCACCCGTGGTAGACAATCCTCCCTCCACCAAGTGGACAACCAGTACACGTGCCAAATTACCACGTGGGCTGCCTTTTTCGTATAGAAATGAGCTCCACCGTGTACCCGCGCGGGTGTGGTTGGGAAAGAGACGGGAGTACGTGCGCCGTGCATGCACCTCTTCTCTTCGTGCACGTCCCCCACCTACGTGGGTGTGTGTGAGAGATACAAACCGCGTTCGTGAGTGTTTTTTGTTTTGGGGTGGGGGTGGGGTGGGGGTGATTTCGTGAATTATTTGTGGGAATATGTGTCGATGACATCTCAAAAAAAAATCATGCAATGTGTGTGAAATGGAGGCCTATCCATATTATACATAGAGGGTCGGGCAATCCACGAGAAGAGAGGGAGGGGTCATAGCTATCGATAGAGTTGAAGAGAGGATCAAGTGGGTGGGTGCGAGATCGATGAAGAGAGCCATCGAAATTGTGTGTGTGTGTGCAAGTCAAATATATAGGGCGAATGGCCTACCGGAACGTTAGAGGGCACATGTCAAGTTTGTGTGTGGCAGGGAGACATGACTAGAGCGCTCGATGTATCGGTGTGTGTGTGGGGGGGGGAGGGGTGGGGGAGGGGTAGGCAGAGGCCTAACTATAGAGGTAGAACGACTCGTATATGTATTGAGAAGGAGAGACCCAGCTAGGTCTTGAGGGAGATCGGTCGACATCCATACATAACTGAGGGTTATGGAGTTGCTTCTCCAAGATGGTGGGAGAGGCCTACTAGACAAACTGAGGGTGGAACTGCAATGTGATCAATAAGAGTGGGGATGTGTTTCTATGTGTGCCTGTGCGTGATAGATCTGTCGGGACGCATCCATGGATGATGAAGGGGAACCATGTGTTTGGTAAGCAAAGCCAACTAGGTCGGTAGATCAATTGTTGTTTGTCGGAGGAAGGGAGAGACACAACTAATGAGGTAGATCGATTGACGTGTGGGTAAAAATGAGTTATAAGGACCTAGCTAGCTATATGTATAGCGAGAGATCGGTCGGTGTACGTCCATTTGTTAGAGGCAAATAAGGCCCAGCGAGACGGATAGACAGAGAGAATGGAGCTAGGAGGTGGTGCGAGAGGCCCAACTACTAGCTAGATAGGGGGAGGAGTGTGCGGTTTTGAGATCGATGAAAAGAGGGGTGAGAGTTTACACGTGTGTCTGACCGTATGAGAGACACGAGGCAAGGACACATAAAGGAGGAGATTGAAGGTGTGTGTGTATGTTGTAGGCAGGCATCGCTAGAGAGGTTTATCGATCGGTGTGTGTCGGAAAGGAGTTGTGGAGACTCTGGGAGAACGACCTAAAGAAAAAAAATGAATGTGCCGGGTGTATAGAATGCCGAGGGAGGGGGAGGGCAAGGAGGGCATGTGCATGCACGAGAGAAAGTTAGTGGTAGCTAAAAAGCTTAGAGGATTGTGTGGGTGTAAGAGACTAACAAAGATCATAATTTGATATGAAAGCAGATTCATATATTTGAATAGGAGATCATATTGTTTTAAACATTGCATGCATGAATATAGCGGTGATACACATGGTGTGCACATGTTATACCATAATGTGATAATGCATGGCGTTTGCAACTCACGGCTAAATGCCGAACAATCTAAACCATACTATACATCAAACAATCTCACATTTTATTTGAATTTGTGATAATGTGTGGCGTTTGCAGCTTACAACTAAATATCGAACAATCTAAACAATACTATATATCGAACATTCTCACATTTTATTTGAATTTGTGGTAATGTGTGGTGTTTGCAACTCACATCTAAATACTTGTAGGCGTAGGGGGCGGGGCACCATACATAATGTGATAAACACATTATACATATGAGACATGGTTTAGATTATGAAGATCTAGCTAGAGCTAGAAATGTAATGTGATTTGAAATCAAAATAAAGTGGATTCAAAAAATCTAGTTCGAGTTCATATAGTACACATAGTTCATATGTAACTCGAGACTAATCATGTGGTGTGCTGTGAAGATAATACACAAACGATGGTTTAACTTGACAATAATGATGATTGTAGATCTTATTAAAACAGAGAAACGAATTCAAATGCTTTGACTTCACAACAATCATTATTGTAGATCTTATTCAAATAGAGAAACGAATTCAAATTTAGTTCATATTGAAGCGGTAGTATATACGTTTGGAATGCACTAAAACGTTCATTTGAGTAGTAGGTTGCATGCATTATACACGTAGCGAAATATTTTAATTGAACATAACATGAATTCAAAGTTTTGAATGACATTTGTAGTGCGCATTGATTTGGTACAGTACACGTTAGGCTTGTCCGGAAATTTCAACCCGCGCCTTGTTAGCCCGAAATATTTAAGATATATCTTTGTCTCGTTGTGCTCCGACAACTCCCTCCATCTCAACCCGCGCCTTGCTATTCCGAAATTACAACGCGCGCGAAAACTCCCACCTCCTGTGAAATCCCGACACGCGAAATGCCCGTGGTACCCCTGAACCGAAAGAACCGCCTCAAATCGGTGGGGGTACTTTTGTAACTTACCCCATATTTCGGACAAGCGTGTCTCTAAGCCATGGTTCCCCACTGCCATCCCATCCGCCCACCCATTCGTACACCGAGGCCGCGAAAACCCGCGACAAAACCCCACACCCTGCTCCGTCCGCCACCCAGTCGGAGCCTCTTCCCCGACGACGTCGTCCACAACAACACCTCGACGTCCCTCATCCACCGTACCGGATGAGGATCCATCGTCGATCTCATTGTCCCGCCGGTTCAGCCACCCCGTCCTCCACCTCCAAGGATCTGCCCCGACGTTCCCCTCGTCTTTCATGCCACCTCCATTCCCACACCACCGTCTTCACCTGCACCATCGGAAGAGCATCATCATCACCGTTTCCTCAGATGAAGCTGCGGCCTAATCGGCACCACCAAAAAGGTTGTACACTAATCGCTGCATTTTCTTCTTGATTCGATCTCACGGTGCTACCGGCGCTCGGTCCCGAGCCGACACGGCGCGGCTCCATCCACGGCGGCGTCGCCGGCCACCTCCTCCATGACGTCGCTCCCTCGGCAGCAACGTCCACATCAGTAGGAGCTGCTGCTGCTTTAGCTCTCGCTCGCGCTGCTGCTCTGCTCTTGCTCTCGCTCCCCTGCCTGGTCTGCTCTTGCTATTGCTCTTGCTCGCGCTGCTGCTCTCACTCTTGCTCTTGCTTGTGATGCTGCTCCGATTTAGCTACACTTCAGTCGACTGAATCGACTTTTGGGTCAGTCGATTTTCAGGGGGTGGGGGGGCTCGCCGGGGTGAAGGAAGAACCAGCCGCAGCGGGGAGGGGGGCTCGTCGGAGAGGTACCCCACTATCTATCTCAGGGTTCAGGATGGGGGCGGTGGTCGCCGGTGGTGGCGGGGCGTTGGCGGGGCGGTGGCGTGGGGATCGCCAGAGAAAAATCTCGGCACGGGGGAGCCTAGAGGGATGGCCGGGGCGGCAGCGGACCGGCGGTGGGGAGTATTTTCGGGGGGGGGGGGGGCGGGGCGGCGCACCGCCTGTCGCGGGTGGCGGGGGGCTGCTGTTTGGCCGGTGGTGGCTGGCGGCTTAGGGGGTGGTGGTTGAAGATGAACCGCAGGCCCTTGATTTCGTATCCAACGGCTGCCAAATCGACTCACCAGAGATGAAAAAGTCAGTCGGCCGACGTGTAGCCTCACCTTGCTAGTGCATTCAGTTTCGACAACAAAATTCAGTTTCGGCAGCAAAATTCAGTTTCGACGGTTAAGTTCAGTTTCGACAGTTAAGTTCAGTTTCGACAGTTAAGTTCAGAGATGAGCGGCTGATGTATTTTACATCTAGCACTTTGTGGTTATGTATTTTACGTCATGTATTGGAGATGCTATTAGAATTCCACTCAGGTTAACGTTGTTCGTTGTCTCTCTTGTCCTGCTTCAGCCTCGGCGTCGTACAACTCACCGGAGCTGCTCCAACGACGAAACCCTCCATCACAGCGGAGCAGTACCTCAGGCTCCATCTCCAGACACCTAAGATCTTCTTCCCCTCCTCCGACAGCAAAGTCAGATGGAGCATCCTCACCGGCCAACCCAATCACGCTGAGATCGACATGGCTTCGCCAAAGAGGTTGTACACTTGTTGCATCTCTTTTTTACTCTACATGTTATATATATTGTCCACTGAGCACACGGATTTGTTCCTTTAGTGTCTCCTTGAAAGAAAAAACGTAGGAATTTTAATTTTCACTTGTCCTCCTTTTCAAATTCCTATTCATGAAGCACAAGACTAAGAGATAGTAGCATAATAGCATTATAACCGTACATTTTCTTGTGGTTTGACTTAATCTCACCATGCTTCTTTGCATCCTGTGATCTTCCAATTGTTGTGAATCAAACACCCAGATTGGCAGAAATCCTGTGTTTTTAAATTCTCTGTTTTGCACGTGCATTCCTATCCTATTCCTGTCTATTTCCTATCCCTGCATTGTTGGAATCCTCCAATTCAAACGAGCCCTTACAGAATTACTTCTCTTACAGATAGTTGTCAAAGAAAACCTTGCGTGGTTTGTCCCGCTCCTGCTGCGCCGTCGTCCACCCCAGCTCAGCTGCTCCAACGACAGAAGGGTCCAGCACAGCAGGGATCCGGCCTCCAGACTGTCTTTCGCCGCCTCAGATCTTCTTCCCCGCCGCTGGCAGCCATGAAAACTGCATTACCATCATCAACCGAGCAGATGACCTCGAGGACTACACGGGTCCGCAAGAGAGGTCGCACTCTTTCGTGTCTGCTTACGTTATGCATCGCTTAATATTACATGCTACTTTATCGTCCTGTTCACCGATTAGACTCTGAGTCAGCTCCAAACTAATGGTCAAACTTGAGTTTTTAAATGGTTGTGGGGTACATATCGGGGCCGCTATCAATAGTATCTATCTACTATCTGGTTAATCTCCGGTGTCTACTATGAGTTTCATGTTGGGTGGGAAACAAACAGTAAAGAAGCCATTATCTGTATTTTTTAACTGAAGCCATTATCTGCCTGCTATTATTGGTTTTGGGTCTATCCACAGGTTGCTACCATCACTCTGGATTTCTGCATGCACTCCTTACATAATCTCACTATGTTTTATTCCTATGCATGACAGTTATTGTAAACAATGGAACTGAACATGTAGAGCAAAAGAGACGAGCCTTGCGTGGCAATAAAATTTCATGCAGACGTCGCTCCATGGTAGGCGCAAAGGCAGCCCCCCTCCACGCATTTCGGATTGTAATCGAGAGGAAGATATCTGTTCTGAGGGGGATTCAGAAGGAGAAGACAACTCCTATTTACCCCCTGAGGTCTTCGCTCTAACTTGGCATGCTGATGTTGGTTATATCATGCATATGGTGTCTTGCATTGCTTACTTTATACATCAAATATGTCATCTGCTTAGTTTAGACATCCTTTGTGCGAATGCCATCTGTTTAGTTTATTCATCGTTTATGTGAATTATGCAACGCCATCTTGTTTAGCCAGGCATCATATATGTGAATTTTGCAATGCCATCCTGCTTAGCCAGTCATCTTATATGTAAATTATATCAGGCCATCCTTTTTTTCGTTACATATTACATTTGTCAACAATGTTAGTACATTCAACTGCTCTTCGTGTGCATCAGCCATTTGACACGGTGATGGCAAATTCTGGAGTGAAAACAAGGTCTTCAGAGCAGACTATGCTATCTGACGAAGCGCATATCTCGCTGGTTACGGATAGCTCCTCAGAGGAGGATTCAGAGACAGATGACCAGTCCTATTCCCCCCCCCGAGGTGTATGCTCTAACTTGGCAGGGTTATGTTGCTCATATCGTGCGTATGGTGTCTCGCATTGCTATGTCATTTGATTAGTTTAGACATGCTTTGTGTGAATGCCACCTGTTCAGTGTCTAATTACCATATATGTGAATTATGCATTGCCATCTTGTTGCAAGACATTATATATGTGAATTATACAATGCTATCTTGTTGCAAAGGCATTATATATGTGAATTATGCAATGCCATGCTGTTTAGCCAATCATCATGTATGTGAATTATATCATGCTATCATTTTTTTGTATTACGTGTTCCATTTGTCGACAACGTTTGTATATTCAACTACTCTTCCTGTGCATCAGCCATTTGAAGCGGTGATGGAAGTATCTGGAGTGAAAACAAGGTATTCAGAGCAGACAATGCTACCTGCTGAAGCAGACATCTTGCTGGTTACAGAGAGCTCCTCAGAGGAGGATTCAGAGACTGATGACCAGTCCTATTTCCCCCCTGAGGTCTATGCTCAAACTTGGCAGGGTTATATTACCCATGTCATGCATGTTGTCTTGCATTGCTTAGTTTTTACATCATATATGGATTGCCATCTGCTTACTTGCTTACTATATAAATCATATATTTGAATTATATCATGCCATCATGTTTACATAGTACATACACATCATCTATCTGAATTATGGCATGGCAACCCATTTAATAAAGACATCATATAGTTATATCATCTCATCCTGTTTAGTGTTTACAGTCATCATATTTTGAATTATGGCATTCTATCCGTGAATGTATGTGAATTATGGCATGCCAACCTATTTAATAAACACATTATATAGTTATGTCATGTCATCCTGTTTACATAGTCTCATATTTTGAACTATGTCTTTCCATCTTTTTTAGTTAGCCATCATAATGTGAAATTGTGTCATGCTATCCTGTTTAGTTAGCCATCATATATGTGAAATTGTGTCATGCTATCCTGTTTGGTTAGACAACATAAATATGAATTATTTCATGCCCTCTTTTATTCCCCACTATCCATTGCACCTGTCTATCATACAATGTCTATACTTTCAATTACTTTTCTTGTTTATCAGCCATTTGAATTGGAGAGCGTGATGGCAGTATCTAAGGGAGTAACAACACGGTCTTCAGAAAAGATAGTGCTACCAGTTGATGCAGATAGAACCACGGTTGTACTTGCCCAAGGACCAGATCCACCACACATAACCCAGACTCTCGCAGATTGTACCCCTACCCAGTTGGACAGAGAACCAGCTACACCCCTTCTAACCCCAACCCCGGCAGATAGTAACCCAGTTCCAGTTGACACAGCACCGTCTCCACCACAGAGCACCCAAACACGAGCAGTTAGTAAGGGAACTGCAGTGCCCAAAGCACGAGGACCACCACTCCGAATCCCAACTCAACGCTTAAAGGAGAAGAAGATTTGTTCTCAGGTCAGGTTCTGTAGCTATGGTTCATACTCCTTTGCTCTTGCATTACTGTATTTACTCATACCAACTATTTTCAAATTTGAAGGATGGAATTGAAACTCCAATGGCGCAACAGGTATGTTTTAAACCTGTTTCTTTAACTGGTTTGCTGTTGTAACCTGCTCTATGTTGATTTCAGTTTCAATTGAATAAACAGTTATGTTCTCATGTCATGCACATTACAAGTGTTGTTATTGCTCTATAGTTACCCACACTTATATTCTGTCTATTCTGCTTTGTCTTGAACAAATATTATTTGAACTGTGTCTCTATCTTGATTTGGCAACAAAAACTAGAATGATATAGACCATAAAGTGACCATGGTACATAGATATATGTTTGTTTCATGCTGTTATCCTGTCCACTTTACTACTGAACTCATTTACCAAAATGAGTTTCATATACAACATGGTAAACATGTGATGTGTCTGCTTGTTTCTCTTTTAGAATGCGGACAAAATATTGGAGAACAGTACCGCGTTATCCAATGGTAAAGGAAGTAATGCAGATAAGGTTCAAGATAGTGAGACATCCCTGTTGGTCTCCAAGAAAGCTGATAAAAACTATCTTGACGACAGTGAGGGAACCCAAAAGTCCTGTCTTGATGTAGTGTTCGAGTTACTGGCCACTACTGCTGGCACAAGCTCTTCGAACTCGCTGCCTGAATCAGTTCGTCTTCTTGAGTCTCAACTTCAAGTTGAAAGACATCGATCAGATGTGCTGCGACAGGAAGCTGAAGGACTGAGGAAGTCCCTGCAGAATTCAGATGCATATTTTCTGGTGCAACAGCAAGCGCTGGAGGATTTAAGCGCCAAACAAGAGAAAGTTAATAAGCTTGCTAAGCATCTTGCCAGCATTATGGGTACCCAGGATATTGTTTCTTGAGATCTTCTGAAGTGGTTTCAGTTCTGGATTTGTTTTGCTGCGGCGTTTATTTGCGCTGGTCGCCAACTTTGACAACCAGTGTATATGATATGCTGCTTTGTTCCCTATATTTGCACTGGTGGCGAACTTTGATGCCCAGTGGATGTAATATGTGTAATAGCCGTGATAGCCTAGCGTTAGTTGCTTGCTTATTTATTTCCTTGTTGTCTTGTTTATTTGTTTGCTTGTAGTCATTGCAGTTCTTTTTCCGCGGTTAGCTAGTGGCTGCAATAACCTATTTTTTAAAACTAGGCCACAATAACCATGGGCTAATATTTACTGTAGTGACACTGGGCCTCCTACTGGCCGTAGAAACAGTGGGCCTTCTACGGGCCGTAGAAACAATGGGCCTTCTACGGGCCGTAGAAACAATGGGCCTTCTGCGGGCCGTATCATCAATGGGCCTTATACGGGCCGTATGATCGATTGGCCAAACATGGGCCAAACAGACCGCATTATGGCCGTAAACGGGCTAGAGTTGGAATCGTCCGTTCATGGGCCGACCATAACGGGCCATCGTTAATAGGCCGTATTTGGTGATGCTATGAAAATGGCCCAACAGACTAACGGTCCACAAACGGGCCGACTGTAACGACGGGCTGAATTTGGCCCACAAGCAGAAAATGACAGTAACGGGCCGTAAGTAACCGAATGCTGCAAATGAGCCCAAGAATAAATGGGCCCTCAGAAGGCCGAAAGTTAACTTGGGCTGGAAACGGCCCAACGGAATAACGGGCCGTTAATGGGTATAAAGTGATACACTGTTCATTACGGGCCAGTTTCACCACGGGCCGTTAATGGGTGTAAAGTAATACACTGTTCATTACGGGCCAGTTTCAGCACGGGCCGCTAATGGGCCAAGAGTTACAAAGGGCCTCATATGGGCCGAAAGACGTCATGGGCTATACATGGGCCAGAAGTGAAAACGGGCTGGAATCATATTGGATGGCCCAGATGACGCTACTGGGCCTAATTCGGATAGGGCGTAACGGGCCTTGGGTTAGCGGGCTGTAAATGGGCTATATGCGAACAGGCCGTTAACAGGCTTTCCATGGGCCGGCCCGCCAGCTTTTGACCAAGTCAAACGGGCCGGCCTTTTCACAGGAATGGGCCACTGTTGGGCCGTGCCACGTGTCGACGTATCATAGGCGCCTTCTGTCCAGTGAGTGGATGACATCTGTCCCAACGATGAGCCGACACGTGTTTCCTCTAGCCAATGATGATTTTACACGTGGAAAATCCCCATTGGTCGGGGCTGTTAACGGGTTATCGGATCCAAAACCCGACCCGATAGCTTAACGGCGTTCCGTTACGGTGGATGCCACGTGTCGGTCACCCTTGACGAAAGCACTTCTGTGACGCGCGATTTATCGTCATGGAAGTGGACACTTCCGTGATGATAATTTTGGTAATGCCATGGAACACTTCTACGACAGCACAGGTATGACTATCTTGATTCTGTCATAAATTTGTCATGGATGTACATGCATGACAAAAAACGCGACCTACTCTGACAAACACGTATCATCACGGAAGTGTATTTTTTTGTAGTGTAATCGAGTTAGTTTTGTTAGGGCTTGATCCCTAGTATCCACTATGTTCTAAGATTGATGTTGCTATGATTTTGCCATGCTTAATGCTTGTCACTTTGGGCCTGGGTGCCATGAACTCAGATCTGAACCATTTATGTTATCATAATTATATCCATGTTCTAGATCCGATCTTGCAAGTTATAGTCACCTACTACGTGTTATGATCCGGCAACCCCGGAGTGACAATAGTCGGGACAACTCTCGATGATGATTGTAGTTTGAGGAGTTCATGTATTCACTATGTGTTAATGCTTTGTTCCGGTTCTCTATTAAAAGGAGGCCTTAATATCCCTTAGTTTCCAATAGGACCCTGCTGCCACGGGACGGTAGGACAAAAGATGCCATGCAAGTTCTTTCCATAAGCACGTATGGCTATTTACGGAATACATGCCTACATTATATTGATGAACTGGAGTTGGTGCCGTATCGCCCTAGGTTATAACTGTCTCATGATGAATATCATCCAACAAGTCACCGATCCAATGCCTACGAATTTATCTTATATTGTTCTTGCTAGGTTACTACTGCTATCATCATTGTTACACTTGGTACAAAATTACTGCTATCACTGTTACCGTTATTGTTACTGCTGTCACTACTATCAAAACTATCGTATTACTTTGCTACTGATTACTTGCTGCAGATAATTAATCTCCAGGTGTGGTTGAATTGACAACTCAGCTGCTAATACCTTCAAATATTCTTTGGCTCCCCTTGTGTCGAATCTATAAATTTGGGTTGAATACTCTACCCTCGAAAACTGTTGCGATCCCATATACTGGTGGATTATCATTGTCGGAGCACAAGGCGTCAGCAAAAGCGAGGAGGCACACCCATGAGCAGGAGTGCTTGCTGCGGAGACTTGCCGGGGGTCACATAGAGCTGTCGGATGACTCCGACGATGGATCAAGCTTCGACGACGATGGCGACGACCCTCCGACGGCTGACGCCTACACCGAAGGCCAAAGCAACACCCCCCTCGCAAGAGGAATGGGATGGCGAGGAAATGGTGATTTCCTCTTCCATTCACCTTTTAATTAAGTTTTTTATCGTATGTTTAGCTTACTGTCCGATTGAAACTGCATCGTTTTGTTGTCCAATGATTGTTTATGTTAGATTTATGCCCTGATTTAACTAGATTTGATGCTAGTTCGTTGATCCACGTAAGTTTATTTTCATACTTGCATGTGTTGTATGGATATGAGGGGCCGGATTTAAGATACACGGGTGCACACGACAAAAATGAGGAGTGTCCGGTCACCCTGGACGCGTCCACATTTGTTTGAGGGGAAGGATTAGATGTGTTCGGCTATAGATGCTCTCGGAGATCAAAATAGGGTCTAGAGAAGTGGTGGGGTGGCTCCAGCAGTGTGACCACATGGCCTGCACGCGCGGCCACGCGTTCCGCTGGCGCCTGACCTGACAAGGCGACAGGCCGCCGAACGGCTCAATGCGGAGCATAAATATTTGGCATTGAATAATCAGATATGCATATATATATATATATATATATATATATATATATATATATATATATATATATATATATGAAAAATGACTAATGCTGGTGACAGAAAACGAATATTTGAATAGTAAATAAGCCCTTCCCCGACGCCGGTGAGCCACCCAACCATAATCGGATATGAATAATAATGTTAACAATGGAAACGAATCATCGTCGTAAATGAAATAAAATAAATGCTAAGATAAATCAGAGTAGGAAAAAGGAAAAAGAAATCGGTGGCATTATTGGTTCGCCGATAGAAAAGGAAGCTTCCCCTCTCTCACTGATGTGGCACCCCAGGACCCGAAAAGACCAGTGAATGGCTCGAGAAGGTTCCAAAATTTTCTGGAGCCTCCCAAAATATTCCTGGGCCACCATAGGCTAGTCCTCAAGGTAAGGCCCAAGTGGAAGAGGCACCCGCATTGGCCCTATGCAACAATGCAACAAAGATTGGGGCGCCCCCTAAGCTTGCTGGCCAAACCTTCTCTCGGCGCCTAGATTTTGGGGTGAGGGGTCCACCCTTGTTGCACCAACCTAGGAGGAGGAAGCGCCCCTCCTCCAATTGCTCACCCTTTAGCATGTTAAAATCTCTAGAGTTTATTGTTCGAAGAGAAACAAGGTATGCATGCGGCCTCATTTCTATTTCGAGCATGGAAGAAAGTTGATATTGGATCAATACTCACTTTGAATAATTCTATAAACACAAGGCTAACAATACTCGCAAATGCATATATTATTGTAAAATGGCTGCCACAACCTTTGGCAACCGAATTTGGGCCGACCCACCCGTTTCGATGGGTCGGCATTGCCCGACTCCCCTAGCCCAATATCCATACGCATGAGGCAGACCCAAAAGACCCGTTGGCTTCGGTGTTTTCGATCAGACCAACGTCCAATGTGTAACATTGGCCCGATCCCATCTTGATGCAAGTCGTGTTGCCTATCTGACTAGCATTTGTTAGGGCCACGACGTCATATCTGGCTGGCTGAGCCTCATGATAGGGTCTTTAGCCGGGTACCTCAAACCATCCCCAAATGTATAGGCGGACAGCCGAATAAAAAACAAACGACCAGTCGTACGCCTCAAACATGCCTCAAATGCCTGGGCTATCTGGCACCCCCCGTATCCAACCCAAACTGGAGTCAATCCGCAGTCTACTTCACTTCCCTCTCCATCCACTCCACTCCCAATCCCCCATCTGAATTGATGACTGGCGACGGCAGCAGCGCGACTTCGATGGCTGGTCGAGCCTGTTGCGCGACGTGGAGCCCGACAATGTGGTGGAGGTTGCCCTCTGCATCGCGTTGAGGCGGTCGCGGCTCAACCAAGGCGGCAGCGGTAGCTCCTCTTCCACAGTGCCCATTGCTTGTCGATGCAACGTTGGTGACGTTGCCAACCCATCCCACCCGCCGCTGTGCTCCGGTCGCTCTATTTCCAGTCTCCTTCGGGTACACCGCCCACCACCACCAATGCGGGTTCCATCCAGTCCGGAAGTGGTACCCAGGCACCACTTGGTCATCGTGCCTGCATCGGTGCCAGTGTGTATTAGGATGCCCAATTCAGAGGCACGGGCAACTGGCCGCGAGCGGCAGCGGGCGAGGATTGGGTAGCCATTGGGGAGGCGATGGCCACGCGCCCGTGTATCCCGAGGTCGTGCTCCTCGTGTCGCTCCTCTGCCGCTCTCTAACGACGGCGGGGATGGGTGCACAGCGCATCCATCGCAGGAATACCAGGGTGCTCAAACTTGCCATCGAGTTGTTTGAGCGGGAGGCAAACAAGGAGGCGGTGGTGAAGGAAGAGTCGGCCCACCATGCGAAGGAGTTGGACCACCTACTCCGGAGGCTATTAGGCAAAACATGCTTCGACGAGTCCGAACTGACGGACGACTCCACTTACAGCTCCGACGAAAATGCATGCCGATGCGTACATGGAGGAGGGGCTCAGCCGCACCGACGACTGCAAGGGGTAGGAGCCAGCGAGGAGATGGTGATTTCCTCTACCTTTTTCCGTTTTATCTATGTTTTATTTAGGTATTAAGTAGTTTGCAGTATGGATTTGTACTGTATGCTGATGAACTATGGTCTTTTTGTCCGGCGATGAAATGGTGATCCGGTTGTGTAGAGATGAACTGTGTGTTGACCATATTTTTACGTAGTGTTGCATAGGTTTGGGGTTTCAGGTATGAGGGACGCGGTTGTGGGCGCACAGATATGAGGCGTACCCGGTCAGTGCCCGCGGATGAGCACGTCAGCGGGGAGTTGAGTGGATAGAGTTGCTAACCTGGTTGTAGATACTCTGGCCCCGCCATCATCCCTATAAATTTGACTCTTGTGTAATAAAGCTAACTCCCATTAAAAAGGGTGATAAAGCCTAATATGATACACTAAAAAAAGTTGATTCCAAACGATTTATAAAAACTCATAGTTCAATTTTTTAGGGGACTCAGAGCATCTACAGTCGGGGTCTCAAACCCGTCTCAAACGCCCGGGCGGGCTGACCGGTCACAAAAAGCCGACCCACCCGGGTGTATCAAACCATCCTAGAACATCCAGGCTCTCCGGCGCCCCTCATATCCAGCCAAAATGTGGGGCGGAAATGGGGAAGCCCGAGCGCTTCCGCTACGTCAGTCCGGCCCACCCCGACCCCACATATATACCCTTCGATGAACCCTAGCCAGCAGTCTGCTCAGTCTACTCACTATCTCTACAGCCTCTCCTCTTCCCAATTTGTCCTCTCCTCTACTCAACCTCATCCGTGGCGGATGATTGCAGCGGCTCCGGCTCCAGCGATGAGAGCAAGATCGATGCAGTCACTGTCCGCATTGCTTTGCGCCGCTCCCGTCTAGAACAGGGCAGCAGTAGTAGAGGTAGCTCATGGAGCGATGTGCTATTACCTTCGCCCGCCTTCGCAGTGCGGGCGACGTTGTTGGGCCCTCCCGTCCGGCGTGCAGCACGTGTGGGAGCGCCGCCCGCTCCGCACCACTCCAGGTACGCCACCACAACATCCAATATACCTGAGGAGGGCGTCCATGGGCATTGTTGTGTGCTTGTGCCCTCGCCGACACCGGGCCGGTCGAGGATGCCCGAGACGGAGGCGCGGGCCGCACGGCGTGAGCGGCAATGCTCGAGGGAGGCCATGGAGGCGGGCGCTGAGTCGGCAAGATGGCGGGCACTTGCGCGCGCGTCGGTCGTTCCCGAGGACCCGCTCTTTACGTCCGTTCCCTGGCACTCATGACAACGGTGGAGACAGATGGGTGGCGGCTACGGTGGAAGAACACCAAAGCGCTCCAACTCGCTGTCGAGCTACCGGAGCGCGAGTTGTCAGCGAAGGCGAGGAGGCACGCCCATGAGCTGGAGTGCTTGCTGCAGAGACTTGCCGGGGGTCACATGGAGCTGTCGGACGACTCCGATGATGGATCAAACTTCAACAACGATGACGACGACCCTCCGACGGCCGACGCCTACACCGAAGGCCAAAGCAGGACTGTCCCCCCACAAGAGGAATGGGACGGCAAGGAAATGGTGATTTCCTCTGTTGTTCCCCGTTTAATTAAGTTTTTTATCATATGTTTAGTGTACGGTCCGATTGAAACTACATCGTTTTGTTGTCCGATGATTTTTTCTGTTAGAATTATGTCGCGATTTAACTATATTGATGCTAGTTCGTTGATCTACATAAGTTTATTTTCATACTTGCATGTGTTGCATGGATACGACGGGCCAGATTTAAGATACACAGGTGCAAAAGCACAAAAATGAGGAGTGTCCGGTCACCCCGGACGCGTCCGTGGTTATTTGAGGGGAAGGATTAGATGTCTTCGACTGTAGATGCTCCCGGAGATCAAAATAGGGTATAGAGAAGTGGTGTGGTGGCTCCAGAAGCGCGGCCACATGGCCTGCATGCGCGACCACGCGTTCCGCTGGCGCTTGACCAGGCAAGGTGAGAGGCCACCGAACGGCTCAGTGCGGAGCATAAATATTTTGTATTGAATAATCAGATATGCTCCGCACTGATTCAAATATATATGAAAACGACTAATGTTGGTGACAGAAAACCAATATTTGAATAGTAAATAAGCGCTTCCCCGACGCCGGTGAACCGCACAACCATAATCGGATATGAATAATAATGTTAACAATGGAAACGGATCATCGTCGTAAATGAAATAAAATAAATGCTAAGAAAAATCGGAGCAGGAAAAAGAGAAAAAGAAATCGGTGGCATTATTGGTTCGCCGACAGAAAAGGAAGCTTCCCCTTTCTCACTGATATGGCGCCCCAGGACTCGAAAAGACCAATGAAAGGCTCGGGAAGGTTCCAAAATTTTCTGGAGCCTCCCGAAATGTTCTTGGGCCACCATAGGCAAGTCCTCAAGGTAAGGCCCAAGTGGAAGAGGCACCCGCATTGGCCCTATGGAACAAACAGTGGGGCCCCCCTAGGCTTGGTGGCCCAGCCTTCTCTTGGCGCCTATATTTTGAGGGGAGGGGCCCACCCTTGTTGCGCTAACCTAGGAGGAGGAAGCCCCTCCTCCGGTTGCTCACCCTTTAGCATGTTAGAATCTCTGGAGTTTATTTGTTCGAAGAGGAACAAGGTGTGCATGCGGCCTCATTTCTATTTCCAGCATGGAAGAAAGTTGATATTCGATCAATACTCACTTTAAATAATTCTATAAACACAAGGCTAGCAATACTCGTGTGTTGGGAAACGTTGCATGGAAAACAAAAAAAATTCTATGCACACGCAAGATCTATCCATGGAGATTCATAGCAACGAGAGGGGAGAGTGTGTCTACGTACCCTCGTAGACCATAAGCGGAAGTGTTTAGTAACGCGGTTGATGTAGTCGAACTTCTTCGCTATCCAACCGATTAAGTACCGAACGTATGGCACCTCCGCGTTAAGCACACGTTCAGCTCGGTGACATCCTCGCCTTCTTGATCCAGCACGACGGTATGGTGATGGTGGTGGTGATGCTATCTCCGCAGGGCTTCACCTAAGCATTACGAAAATAGGACCGAGGGACGAAACTGTGGAGAGGGGCGCCTCACACGGCTAAGAGATTGTCCTAGGCTATGTGTGGTGCGCCCTCCCACTATATATAGGTGGGGGAAGAGGGAAGGCAGCCAGGAGGCGCCACAAGTGGGGCCGAATCCCACTTGGGCTCCTGCCCCTAGCCGCGCCCCCTTCCATGTTTGAGTGTGGGAGGAAGGCAGGGGGCGGTGGAGCCCCCCCTCCTTTCCTTTCTCTCATGAGGAGGGAAAGGCAGGAGGGCCAACCCTCCCCCTTTCCTTCCCCTAGGGCAGGCGGCCAGGGAGAGGGGCGCGCCAGCCCCTTGTGGGCTGGTGTGTCCCTCCCCTTGACCCATTAGGCCCATAGACCTCCCGGGGGTGTCCGGAACCCCTTCCGGCGATCCGATGACTACCCGGTGCACTCTGAAACTCTTCTGGTGTTCGAATAGTATCGTTCTATATATCAATATTTGCCTCCGGACCATTCCGGAGCTCCTCGTCATGTCCGTGATCTCATCCGGGACTCCGAACAACATTCGGTCACCAAATCATATAACTCATATAACACTATATCGTCAATGAACGTTAAGAGTGCAAACCATACGGATTCGAGAACTATGTAAATATGACCGAGACACCTCTCCGGTCAATAACTAATAGCAGAACATGGATGCCCATATTGGTTCTTACATATTCTATGAAGATCTTTATCGGTCGAATCTTATGACAACATATGTAATTCCCTTTGTCTGTCGGTATGTTACTTGCTCGAGATTCGATCGTCGGTATCTTCATACCTAATTCAACCTCGTTACCGGCAAGTCTCTTTACTCGTTCCATAATACATCATCTCGTAACTAACTCCTTAATCACTTTGCTTGCAAGATTCTTGTGATGTGTATTATTGAGAGGGCCCAGAGATACCTCTCCGATACACGGAGTGACAAATCCCAATCTCAATCCATGCCAACTCAACAGACACCTTCGGAGATACCTGTAGAGCATCTTTTTGATCACCCAGTTATGTTGTGACGTTTGATAGCACATAAGGTATTCCTCCGGTATCCGGGAGTTCGAAGGAATATGTATTTGACATTAAGAAGGCAGTAGCAATAAACTGAACGATCATATGCTAAACTAACGGATGGTCTTGTCCATCACATCATTCTCCTAATGATGTGATCCCATTATCAAATGACAACTCATGTCTATGGTTAGGGAACCTTAATTATCTTTTGATCAACGAGCTAGTCTAGTAGAGGCTCACTAGGGATATGGTATTTATGTATTCACACATGTATTTAAGTTTTCGGTCAATACAATTCTAGCATGAATAATAAACCTTTATCATGATTAAGGAAATATAATAATAACCATTTTATTATTGCCTCTAGGGCATATTTCAATCAATATGTTATTGTAAATAGCTGCCACAACCTTTGGCAACCTAATTTGAGCCGACCCACCTGTTCGAATGGGTCGGCGGTGCCCGACTCCCTTAGCCCAATGTCCATACGCATGAGGCAGACCCAAAAGACCCATTGGCTTTGGTGTTTTCGATCAGACCAACGTCCAATGTGTAACATTAGCCCGCTCCCATCTTGATGCAAGTCGTGTTGCCTATCTGACTAGATTTTGTTATGACCACGTTGTCATATCTACCTGGTTGAGCCTCATGATAGCATCTTTAGCCGGGCATCTCAAACCATCCCCGAACGTTTGGGTGGATAGCCCGGTCACTGGCTCGTAAAAAAAAAACCCGACCCATCCAAGCGCCTCAAACCGGTCTCAAACGCCGGCTCTTCGGCGCCCCTCATACCAGCCTAAACTGAAATTAATCTCCAGTCTCTCCGCCCACTCCATTCCCAATCCCCCTCGATCTAATTTGATGACTGATGGCAGCAGCAGCGCTGGCTTTGGTGGCGAATCCGGCGGCTGGTCGAGCCTATTGCGAGACGCGGAGCCCGACAATGTGGAGGAGGTTGCCCTCTGTATCGCGTTGAGACGGCATCGGCTTGACTAAGGTGGCTGCGGCAACTCCTCTTCTACAGTGCCCATTGATGCGATGTTGCTGGCTTGTCCCACCCGTCTCGGAGCTCCAGCATTCTGCTTCCAATCTCCTTCAGGTAAGCCGCCCACCATCACCAATGCGGGTTCCATCAAGTTCAAAAATGGTACCATGGCACCTCTGGGTCGTCGTGCCCGCATCGATGCCGGTGCGCATGAGGCCACTTGATTCAAAGGCACATGCAACCTGCCGCGATCGACAACTTGCAAGGATAGGCCGACGGCTGGGGAGGCGATTGCTGCACGCAGAGCACACGTGGGCGCCGGTGTATCCCGAGGCGGCTTTCCTCCCGGCGGTCCTCCGCCTCTCTCTCACGACGGCTGAGACGGATGCGCGACACCTCCGTCACAACAATGCTAAGGCGCTTCGACTCGCCATAGAGCTGTCGGAGCGTGACACAAACAAGAAGGCGGTGGCCAAGGTGAAGCCAAGCCATCATGCGAAGGAGTTGGACTGCTTGCTCTGGAGGTTGTTAGGCTAAATATGCTTTGACGACTCTGACCTGACAGACAACTCCACATGCAGCTCCGACGACGACACACCGCTGCGCGCCTATGCATACATGGAGGAGGGGCTCAGACGCGCCGACAATCGCAAGGGGAAGGGGCGCCCGCGAGGATGTTTTCCTCCGCCCTTCCCCATTTTATCTATGTTTTATTTAGTTTGTAGTATGGATTTGCACTATATGTTGATGAACTATCGTCCTTTTGTGCGGTGATGAAATGGTGATCCGGCTGTATAAAGATGAACTTTATGTCGATCGTATTTATACGTAGCGTTGCATGGGTGAATCCGTGGGCGTTTGAGGGACAGATTTGCTAACCGTGGTTGTTGATGTTCTGACTCCACAATCATCCCCGTAAAACTTGACTGTTGAGTAAAAAGGCCAACCCCTCAAAAAAAAGAGTAATAAAGTCTAGTATATGATGCTCTAAAAAAATTGGTTCAAGTTCTGGTGCTCGCATTTATCCTGGGTTTATTTCAGCATTTCCGGCGATGCGCATTCAGTTGGAGGAGGAGATATTTCCGTCAACTACAAGGCGCATATGGCATCTTCGTAAAATCTCAAGATGATATGCCAGCTCCGTCTCTCGGAGATGCTCATAAGGATGAGTGTATGCGCGTATATATGAGCGCTTGCGTCTGTGCTGTGTTGAAAAAAAACTAGAAAAAACTCAGAGCTCAAAACAGGGTCTAGGCTTGAGAAGCGGCGGGGGGGCTCCAGCGTGGCAGGCCTGCTTGCCCACGTGGCCCGCACGCGCGTCCACGCGGTCCCCGGCCGCCGCCTGAGTGACCTGGCGGAGCGGGACGCCCGAGCGGCCGAGAGCCAGTGTGTAAATGTCCGGCATTAAATAAGCAGATATGCATATATATATACGCATATATATATATACTAATATAAAACGAATAATGCTGGGGATAGATGGAAGACGAATATTTGGGGAGTAAATGAGCAGAAATAAAGAAAACCAGAGGCAGTATTGGGTCGCCCACAGGAATCCATTCGCTCTCTCGCGCTGCTGTGCCTTCGTCTCCCCCCGTCCGCCCCCGGTTTTGGCTTCTCTCCGGGCGGATTCCTCGTCGTCTTCATACGAGGAGGGATGGACGCCCCGCCGATACTCGCCAATATATACCCGCCCCGTCCCCCGACCCGGCCTCCACACTCGACCCCACCCCCGCCCCCGCCCTCGCCGCCGACGACCCCCTCCTCCTCCGCAGCGGCGACCCGAGATCCGCCCTTCCCCGACGACCATGCCGGTGGCGCAGGCGGGAGGGCAACCCGTGGCCGCGGACACCGCCTCGTCCCGCAGGAACCGCCGCCGCAACAAGAAGTCCTCCAACGCCAGCGCCAACGCCGCGGCCCCCGTGGTCGCTGTTCCGGCGCCGGTGCCGCCCACGCCGATGCAGCGCCTCTTCGACACCAGCCGCGAGGTCTTCGCCGGCTCCGCCCCCGGCTTCGTCCCCCCGCCCGACGCCGTCGCCCGCCTCGCCGCAATCCTCAGTGAGCATCCCCTCCCCATCCCTCTCCCGTACCCAATTACGCATGGTAGGTAGGTTGCTGTCCCAAGTTCGATTCTCCGTCCGACTCGATTCGGCCAGGTGAATTCGTTCGGGATGGCATGGGCGCCCATCAATCCGTGTTTCCCGTGCTTAGGATTTAGGAGGATGCAGTCGCAGGAGAATGATGATTAGACTATTACAGAGTCAGCACGCATGTAGAATGGGCTGTCCCGCGACTTGTCCACGTCGCGGCGGGCTCCTATCGACCCGTGACTCCTACATACATGCTCCTTTTCTGGCATGCCACGAGGTCGAGGCCCCTGCTGTTCCTTTTTTGCCATGCACGCGCCGGCATGTCTGCCTGCCTGCCCGCCCGTGCCACGCCACGCCACGCCATTGCACAACCACTGATCATCATGTTCTACTACTCATATTAAGTGTGTTCAAGTGTATACTGCTGAACCTGACAGCGGCCACCATTGTCAGTGCAAGTGATTTTGCATGCTACTCATTTCTCCCATGAGTTTTTCATCGGTCTGCGTAGGGTTTCATACATGCATTGCATTGCATTACTCGGACACTTGTGTCACTAGTGTCCGAGTAAGTTTGGAGTTTACAGTATTCATTCATATTGTGTGATGATGAGTTTGTGTCACTCTGCATGCATGCCCAGTTCTGCACAAGCGTTGCTTTGCTACTGCTCTGCTTCCGTTCCTCGCTGCTGCTGGTGCTGGTAATCACTCTGGCAGCACAAGCCTTTTCGCTGATACATCATCAAGTGATTTTCGTGTCTTGTTGGTACTAGCAGCCTTTCTAAATTTAATTCTGAATCTGATTAGTGTTTCTGCCGCCGTCTATGTCTTTCAAAAGCAATTTCTGGGGTCATGCACCTGCATTTTTATATATGTTTATCCAAATATCATGTCATACCTGACCTGTCAATCAATATGCTGAGATGCATCTTATCTGAGCACTACACTGTTGGTTGGTTTCAGATGGCCTGAAGCTGCAAGATGTTGGCATAGACACAAGCATGACGTGCTTCAAGCGCAGCGAGCCGAGGGGGCCTCCTGCAGTCACCTATCTGCATTTCTATGACTGCCCCAAGTTTTCGGTAAGCTCGCCTCCTACACACATTTCCTGTGCATTGATTATTTTTCATGTAAAAAAATGTACTGTTTCTGAACGCTTTGTGTGCTCTGTGCAGTTTGGTATCTTCTGTTTACCAAAGCATGCTATCATTCCTCTGCACAACCATCCCGGGATGACCGTCTTCAGCAAGATGCTCTTCGGCTCCATGCACCTCAAGTCGTATGACTGGGCTAGGAGTATCTCGGAGGCTGGCACTACTGCGCTCACCACCTCAGACGGTAAGTTTCGTAGTTTCATTCACTGTTCCTCTATTTCCTTCTTTTCTTTAGCAATGCTCCCGTCGCTGACAAATCATTTGCTGATCTGTTTCTCGTCCTGATTTCTCACTTCAGGGGCTCGTCTAGCAAAGATCAACACAAACAATGTTGTTGACGCCTCAGCTGATACCATAGTTCTGTACCCGGAGAACGGAGGCAACCTGCACTGCTTCACGGCGCTGACCCCTTGCGCTGTTCTCGACGTCATGGGACCCCCTTACAGCAGCGCTGCTGGCAGGGACTGTGCGTACTACAGCGAGACCCCCTTCTCAAACACAGCTGGTGAGTGTTTTCTTCCTGTCTCAAATTCAGTTTGTGAAGAACATCTTGATGCTTAGTTTCTTCTGCGCACTGACGAAAGCGTCCTCTGGTTTCAGGTGTGGCTGACGTGCGGTACTCCTGGCTCAAGGAGATTCCCAATACCTTCCGGATGAAGGGCGTAACGATGCCGCGGGACTTCGTCGTCTAGGAACCTGCATGCTGAAGGGCGCTCCCGCCGTCTAGCTTCTTTGTGTAGATAACAGTTGTAACCTGCGAAAGGCAGGTAGTCAGTCAGTTGTCAGTCGGTCCAACCTAGCTCTCAGGCTAGCAAACTCTTTTTTTTTACCCTTACCCGTTCGTCGGGGTTGAAACTATCTCATGTCGTCTGTCATTATCTTGTCTTGTGTTGCGATTTTCTTCGTTCTGGCGTGCGGGGGCATGGTCGCTCTTTCTTGTTTCCGTGTTGTACGGGGCAGGCGTGCTGTTTGTGCAGCGGGAATGTTTTTGATGGTGACCATGTACCCAATCAACCCAGAGCGCTGTTGAAATACCAGAGTGTCGTTTGTTTCACCATTGTTTCTTTCTTTATGTGGTTGGTTTGAGTGTTTATCCCTTTTGCTTCTTTGGGCATCATCTGTTGTGTAGACAGTTAAGCCTAGGCGCCTTGTGCTCCATGGTTTACTGCTGTTTGTAGCTGGACAGCGTAAGGGAACAGAAATGGTGTCCACTCCACTACCCTCGGTCAGCCTGTCTGAGGTAGGTAGGTCCTGTGTGACCTGTACATCACACCTGGGATGACACCACTACCTGTCTCTTTGTGGAACTGCTTGGTAATAGATCTGTCTAAATACGGATGTATCTAGACATGTTTTAGTGTTATATTCATCCATATCTAGATATGTCTAAGACAAGCTTTTTGTAATAGAGGTAATATATATATTAGTACTAGACAATAACTATACGTAAGCCATTTGAATTTATTATTTGGGTCAGTAGATTTTTGGAAGAAGAATCAGGCTTGTCGGATGTAAGAAAGGATGGAAGGAGCAACGGCCGACGATCTATCTTAGGGTGGCTGGCTCGTCGGTGATCTACCTTAGAGGGGTGTGCGTGACGGGTGGGAGGGGGGGGGGGGGGGGGGGGGGGGGTTGGGGGGAAGCACGACGGTGCCCGCCTGTTGATGAGAGGGCGGGGTGGCCGGGCTGGCGTGGTAGTGCCGCAGCGACGGAGGTCGGTGGTACGTGGGGCGGTTTCAGGGAAGAAGATGAACATGATATGGGGCAGAAGGTTGAAGAAAACGGATCTGACGGCTAAAAACGGATCGACAGGCCCAAATTAAATTTCCAGTCAGCTTACCCCTAGCTAGTCATATATTAGTACCTACCTATTGCATACATAGAATAAAGACTCATGGAACATAATTGCTTGGTTGCAAAACAATATACAAGCAAACAACTGTTGCAACACGATATACATAGAATAGAGACTCATGGAACACAATTGCTCGGTTATGGTCGCCCTTACGAGAAGCGTGTTCTTGTGTGCAGGAGTGGTCTTTTTTTAGGGTGGCCATGTACTACGTACCAAATCAGTCTAGGGTGTCGTCTGTCTCTGTTTGCTTGGCTTGCTGAAAAGGACTACCTTTCTTTCTTTGGCATGTTGTTTCTTTGGGCATCTCCTCTTGCTGCTGTTAATGTGTGTTTCTTTGCCATGCTCTTTCTAGCACTGCTTACTATGGTACTGCTGCCTAACATGGATTCATGCGAGGAAGAAAAACATAATAACATAATAAGTGTGGAAAACCAAGATGGCATCCACTAATTAATCTTGGGTCATGCTGCCTAACTTGTCCGTTGCTCGGGTCGGGATCGCACTTTGTGTGTTGATGGCATCGAGTATTTGGTTGCCAAACGATTGGGTTGATGCATGTGCAATTTGGTTCTCTACTCGAGTAAAGTTACACGGTCGGTCACCCCCCAAAACAAGTAAATTGCTCAGAACCATCACATTTGTGGCTACGGTACTTCAAAACCACCACTTTTGTCAAAAACCACCTCTTCAGTGTCAAGTGGATAACAAAACACTCTAATTCGAAACTGAGTTGCGTTAATAGCAAAACTGACGGGTGGGACCCACATGTCTGGGCTGATGGCGCGAAGACTAGTCCTAGTCAATGTTTGACCTGTTAAGGTGGAGAGGGGTCCAACCTGTCAGCCACACCTTATTTCCTCTCTCCTCTCCTTCTTCCTCCCCGCATATCTCTCTCCCTCAACACTGGTCATCCAACGTCGCCGGCCCTCCCTGTCGCCTGGCACCGCCCCTCCCAGCACACTTCCCTCGTCGACTGTCGCCGGTCGAATCTGCTGCGCCGCTGCCCCCTCCCCGCATGCCTTCCCGCCGCCGGTGCTCGCAGTGGTGACTGCACCGGTGTGGCGCCCCTCGCATAGCTCGTCCATGGCCGATAGCAGGAGGCGCTGTAGACGGGCCTGGGCAGAGGCAGGGACATGGGGCTCTTGCCGGGGGCGGCCGCACCGGTGTGGCTGGTGCTTGGATAGGAGCCGACAGTGGTTGCCTGGTTGTGGCTGGGCGCAAGAACGCATGTGCAGGCTAATTGCGCGCGTTGGTAAGACGGTGGTTGGGCAACAACGGAGCCAGCAGCGGGTCGTACGGCGTGATCGTTGCCATCCATGGTGAGCTGCTGGTCGTGGCCGAGCCGGGTGGCGCGGCTCGGTCCGCAGCCGCAACCAGCGCGGCGTGGATTCATGCGAGGAAGAAAAACATAATAACATAATAGGGCAAAGATGGGAATATGACAAGTGGGGCCCGCTCCACGTCAACATATATACTGTCCACATATGCATGCCAAGTAAGCCTGACAGGTGGGCAAGCTCTGTCCGTTTCCTGCTTTGTTGCTGCTCAGTTTCGAATTAGTGCGGTCTGTTGCTCACTTGCTGCAGATGTGATGGTGATTTTTTATTTTCGACAAAAGCGATGGTTTTGGGGTACCTTAGCCACAAATGTGGTGGTTTTCAGCAATTTACTGTAAATAGGTTGATACTGACATGTGGAATCCTGGGGGAATCGAAAACATGAGATTCGGTGATAGAAGTGTTTGGTGCATTAATGGAGAAACAAAAAATATTCTCTAGTTTTTTCTTTTGTGATGTACTTCTATTGTATACTAGAATGCTTGTTGTCACAATGAGAGTATGTACTAATATGATATCATATTATAATAAATGAAGTACAAGTATATATGTTTTTTTTGCGGGTGTACTAGTATATATGTTGTATGACAATAAATGAAATTTCTATAATAGCAAGTTATGATATTATGTATTGCGAAGATACTACTATCATATACCAAGTTATGATATTTTTTATTGTGACCAGCCTTATCTGAAAAGTATGCCGTCAGCTAAGCAACTTAGTGTGGTCAATTAAGAAAAGGCACTTGTCTCGTGCGCCGTGTGCTCGTGTGCGGCCCGGCCGGGGAGCAAGTTGGGGCGGCACGTAGGTGGCCTGCATGCATGCATCATCGCCGAGGTATTCTAGTTTCTTCTTAATCCGCTTGCACGCATGGACTCGGGGAATTCCTGTGGGTGCATGCGAGGTATACGACAATAACTTTCTTCGTTTTAATATAAGTGTCTTAACTTTATATTAACTTTAACATAAAGCTGTATAAGACATTTATTTTGAGAGAAGAGAGTAGTTCAATACTCCAAACCAGCGGCATCCTGTCGATCCAAACCAGAGTACGTGACGTATGCATGCCCGGAAAGTTGCTCTAGCTATTTTGTACATATGTGTTTTGCTCGTCGTATTTGAAGTTTAATAGCATACCCAGTAATTAATTCTCGTCTCGCCACACTCCGCCCGCCACTGACCAACATAAAAGTTATACTTCCTTCATTTAAAAAAATGTAAAAAAAGTGATGTGGTTTTAGTTCAAATTTGAACTAAAAATAGCACCTATTTTGGAAAAACTAAAACCCCGATACTTATTTCAGAATGGAGAGAGTAATATCTTTTCACTAAAAAAGTGTAGCCCAAAAGGCTTGAATCTCCGTCATGATTGTAAAAAAAAAGACTGCACTTTTTTAAAAAAAAGGCAAAAGCTTGCTTTTTCATTGATTAAAAAGAAGATAGTTGCCTAGTTAATTGCTGAAAAACTGGGCGAAAACTAATACAATCAGGGCCAGGCCCACACCAAACTCAATCAGCGACGAGGACAACACGGATGGCATCTACCAACAAGTCAACCCGGGCAACCTCATGCGATCTACTCCCAAAATAAAGAACACCGAAGAAAGAAACACATAGTGGTGACTAACATCTTGTAGGGTTGTCCCTCATGGCGGCACTTACCAATTGGTTGACATTTTTATCTTCTTTGCCTTGACAAAGTGATTCAATTACTAGGCAATCGAAGGAACGACAATGAGGCTTTTGGTCAACTTAGTGAAGTCATGTAGAGTGTCATCGTCCTCTGTCATAAAAGCACACCCATGTGCAGTAACATCTACTTCATCGAGGTAGAATTAGCTATGCCAAACTCAGTGGTCACCACCAAAGCATCTAACTCCAAAGTCAGCTGCCACTCACTATCGTCAATATCCTCAACACCTTGGTCTCGATGACTTTGCCACAACTTCATGATCAACACAACCCCCACCAGAAGCTTCAACAAACCTCACTGACTCGGGAACTTCGGCATGATGAAGAAAGAGCAGTGATGAAGCATTAAAACCATAAGCATGCACTCGCCACCTACCTTCTTCATTCACCCATGCGCTTAAGGCTTCATTTTCCTATGTTAATTAGCCAAAAAATAAGAGCTTTGTTGAGTACACACAAATCATAACATTATGCCATGTCGGGTGCGTCTAGCGTCATGGAACACAATCACCGTGGGTCCAAAAGTTTCAACAAAATCCCAGCACGTGCAACGATTTTTTGCCTCATCCACATGTCGGTATCGTCAAAGTACATACAATAGAATCGAGACAACAGAAAAGAAAGAAAAGAAAGCATACACTAAGAATGTCGCTCAACTAAGTTAGTTGGACTCTCGGGGAATTAGCACTGCAACAGTGGGCTATATATAAGAACAACAAGATCGGCTATCGGATTCCGTTTTTTGATCCGACGACTCGTAACTCATTATTATTGAGTTATCTCTTGGTATCCGCTGCTCACTATAATGACACTCTTTTTAATATATCCACCCTTGCTACGTCAAAGGACCGATACAGCTCTTTGTGTGTATGAACTTTAGAAAAAAATCCTAATTAATACTCGGAGTAAAACTAAACTCTACTAACCACTCCGATCCATATTAATTATCACTGCTTTAGTAAAATTTGTGTATTAAAGTTGTATTTTTTGCGGGAAAAGTTGTAGTATTAAAGCAACAACAATTAAAAAGGATGGGAAGCAGTATAATACTATGTAATATTATACTATGTAATATAATACTCACAGTTGGCTACATCTTATCTTTTATCCGTCCGTACCTATGTACTCCTATATCGTCTTTCAAGTTTTTGAACTGTATTCAATCATCGTTAACTCAAAATCTCTGGTCTCGGCTCACTTCGCACGCGACCCACGAGGGAACAAGGTGGGACCATGTATATATATAGTTATATACTGTGACGCGAGAATCGCGCCCACACCTTGTCGGTATCTGCCTGAACTCTGTCGCAAAACCGCCTGTCTATGCTGAACAAGTTTTTGCACGTGTGTGCACTTCCCGGTGCAGATATACAGACGTACGTACGCGTACGACATACTGCCTCCGTTTCTTAATATTAGTCTTTTTAGAGATTCTAATACATCTTGGCATTCAAAGTTAGTTGCGTACTTGTATCTATCCCCGATCAATTCATCGGCTAGCCAGCCAGCTCGATCGGCAAGGATTCGATTCTTTGCAAAGTTTGTCTATATGTACGTGGAGAATATACGTTTAGGTGGACCAACGCATCCATCGGAGAGACCCTCTCGATTGGTGCAAAATTAAGCCGTATTGTCGTGGAGCAGCGGCGGGCGTCATGCATGTGAACCGTTGAGGTTGAACAAAAATGTACTAGTAGATACTAGTATGTTCTTCGAAACATATTCCATATTAATTGTCGTTAATTTAGTTTAAATCAACTGATAATTAATATGGATCGAAGAAAGTACCAGTACTCGGTAATCAAGATTAATTAGTCCCAGCCGTGGTGAAAACTGGCTGGTTCACGCAAGTCTGAAGATTAGTCAAGTAAACAGAATTGATTATAGCAAGTAAAAACTTGTTTATCTAACTTCAACTGGCTGCTCGCGGTGCTCACCGGTGGTTTTGAGGCGATTCCTTCGGGTGCACTACCTGCCTGCTGCGGCGACGAATTAACCATCGGATCGGCCATCTATCGAGGAGAGACTACCCAATTAATCCGGCCGGCGTCCACACCTATTGTTGTACTAGTAGTATGCATGCGACTGAGAGTGGCGTTTTGGCACATGGGAGCGTGAGCTCCTGGTTTTTAAAATGTGTTTTATACATATTTTGAAATGTCAAAAAATTCCAAACAAAAACTTGGTGCGTACATCTTGATATTGTACATACTCACAAAGTCGTTTCGCGAAAAACCAACAACTCATGTGTCGCGTGCGAAAAAGATAAAATCCAGTATTAAAAAGTGCTTTTCACAAGACATCCTTTTGTCTTTTTTACACAGGCCACAAAAAATGCCGGTTTTCTTTGAAACTTGACGTGCACACATGTAATGTCGAGATGTATGCGCCAAATTTTTGTTTGGAATTTTTTCACACTTTAAAATATATTTTTCATGTGGAGGAGCACGCGCTCCTGGGAGCACCAACGGATTTCTGGCATGGTACCCGCCTTGCTTCCTGCTTGGCAGCAATGAGTTTCTGAACTGCAAGATGCTTTCGATCCATCGATCGTCCCTGCCTAACTTAATACGCTGCATGCATGAATTGCATTCCGTCCATCAAAACCACTGTGTGGTCATTTTTTCTTCTGCTGCCAATGGGTCATGATTAATCTTTTGTTTTTTGAGATCCGGTAGGCTCAGGTTTTCGGTGGATCCATTTGCATTTGGCCGACTGTCGTGGTCTTTAGAGTTTTTACAGAATTTTATTGGCGTTTTCTTCTCCAGGACGATGATTTGCTTTCTAAAGGTGTTTCCTGGTCTGCTTCGACGACTTCTCAGCCACTATATTTACAAGTTCCTGTGTTCAAAATAGTTTGCTCCGCCAAGGCGAAGGCCCAGAAGCAGAATCAAGATATGCTCACGACGCGTCGTGGATCGATGTTGGTGTAAGAATATGACACCCACTGGTAGAAAAAGGGCCTATTGTCCCGGTTGGTAAGGGCCTTTTGTCCCGGTTTTTGAACCGGGACAAAAGGGTCGTTACTAATGCCCTAACCCTTTAATCCCGGTTCTTACACGAACCGGGATAGATGGGCCTCCACGTGGCCAGCGCGGCGAGCCCAGGCAGGAGGACCAATAGCCTTCACGTGGCCGGTGCGGCGAGCCCAGGCAGGAGGGCCTTTGGTCCCGGTTGGTGGCACTAACCGGGACCAATAGGCATCCACGCGTCAGTATTTCAGGGGCTGGGGTTTTTGTTTTTTTTGAAGGGGGGGGGGGGGGGTTGGGGGTTTTGGGGGGTTAATTTAGGTGTTTCATATATTGTGTTAGCTAGCTAATTAATAGAGAGAAGTGTCCTCTCTTATCTCCGTGCTTGGTCGACGCTACGTACTATATACATATAGAGAGGACTAGACACGCTAGCTAGTAAGCAAATGAAGGAAACAAAAGATCGTCATGAACATATGCATACAGAGAGAAGTGATATCGACCACCTCTCCTTCTCCGAGAGATTGGTCGAACAACAACTTCTCGTATATCTATCCGACACTACCGGCTACATATATACAATAATTATCTCTTACAATATACTCTCCTAATTATATATGAACACAGGGTCCACATAGTATTCTCCATTTTCAGCGATCACGTGGTCAAGGAAGAATGCCGCCAATTCCTCTTGAATTGCTCGCATACGATCTGGTGCTAGGAGTTCATCCCGCATCTCTCAGCGTCAAAGTAGAAAGACGAGAGTTGTGCTTGATCCGGAGGGCTAGAATATCATACCGAAGCGCGCGATTGCTGTGATCTCAAACCTTTCATCCGAGCGCAACTTTCTCTTCAGGCCTCGTCTCTTTACCGAAGTTGTGCTTGATCCGGAGGGCTAGAAAAAAGAAGAAAGACGAGAGTTCAATCGGTTGGCCGGATGGGTTCAATCGGTTGGCCGTCGCGCGCGATTGCTGTGATCTCAAACCTTTCATCCGAGCGCAACTTTCTCTTCGGGCCTCATCTCTTTACCGAAGTTGTACTTGATCCGGAGGGCTAGAAAAAAGAAGAAAGACGAGAGTTAATTAATATGTGTACATACCAAAACAATGAATGCATCAATTAGCTAGTCAACACAGGCTTAACTAATATATTTACCTGGCCGGACTCTGTTCGGTCACTGGAGCCGTCACCACGGGCTCCTTCTTGCACCAGCATTGGGTCACCGGAGCCATCATAATCATGTCTTTCCTCCTCCACTCTTCGATCACCATAGCCTGCTTCTTCACCCTGTTCTTCCAGACCATCATTGTCGTTAAGATACGACAAGACATCACCTCCGGCTAAGATTATGTCCCCCAACACCTCTTCTGTTTCCTCGTCTCGTCCGTGCTCCATTGTTTCTGCAAATATTACAACATGGCAATTATTACACAAACATGACAGCAGGTGGATATATTAGTGCAAACGTAGACCTAGCTTATTCCATGTTTGGGGTTGGCCTCGGCAACGCTTCAAGGGTAGGGGCGCGGCGGGAGGGGGTAGGAGACCGACATCGTTTTTTCTACGGTTTGGGTGTCCTTGAGAGTTTTGGTCGAGCGAGAGGGCCGGGGGGTGCTCCCGTGGTATAAGTTATCACGGTCGAGAGGGGTATATATATCGACCGCCCCTCATGTCGAAGTTATTCGGGAGGGGGTTATATCGACAACGACGACATACATACATGGGAAAATAACGTTATCGGGGAGGGGGTATATCGACCCCCCCCCCCCGTGTTGAAGTTATCGGGATAGAAGAGAAGAAGAAAACAAATAGAATTTTCTTATTTTTTCTTCAATGTAACTTTTGCATATATGAACATACATACATAAATTATACATACATGGAAAAAATTGCTATGAACAAAAAAACATCATATATGAATGTTTTGTATATACATCCATATCCATCCATCCATCCATTCATACATACATACATGCACAAAGAAAATGCTATGAACAACAACATCAGTAGAATTTTCTTATTTTTTTCTTAAATGTAACTTTTTGCACTAGAACTATTTCAAATAATTCCTTTCAAATGCCACAAAATTTTTGAGAAGTCCTCTGATGCCTATAGATCATTTTTATTCAAAAACCCACTTTGGTCATTTGAAAATTTTGAGCACAACTTCCATTTTTCAATTTTGCTCCAATCTTGGCATTGAACTACAACCCTATTTTTCCTTACTAAAAAAATTCTGAATTTTTTACATCTTGTAGACCTTCCTACTAAACCCTTAAGTCCAGAAGGGCAGCCCCAATTTCATCTAGCAAGTCCACCAAAAAAATTCATGTAGTTTCTGTCCAGCACTAAATTTTAATAAAACTTGCACTAACAAGTTTTTCCTTTTAACAAACCAACTTGACCATCTTCACCAACATCCAAGGAGACATCATCCTGCCAAGTTTCACATAAAACAAAGTTCCCTAGCTAGCCCTAGTATTTCATCAAACACCTTGTGGACATGGCTGAAAACATGCAATTCTCTGAAACTTTGCACTGAACCAACTTCACCATCATCACATACATGAAGGAAGGACAAAGGAGAGGGGTGGGAGGGAGGAGGGAGTACCG
Organism: Triticum aestivum; assembly: GCF_018294505.1. Classification (NCBI taxonomy): domain Eukaryota; kingdom Viridiplantae; phylum Streptophyta; class Magnoliopsida; order Poales; family Poaceae; genus Triticum; species Triticum aestivum. The sequence goes on from NC_057796.1 coordinate 490,759,323, forward strand.
GCTTGTCCGGCGGGCAGTGGTGCGGCGGCGTTGACGGCAGGGCAGGGCCGTGGCGCAGCGTCGGGGCAGGGCAGGGGCGCGGCGGTGTTGGCGTCGAGGTCGAGGCAGGGGCGCACGACGGCGTCGTCGGGGCAGGGTAGGGGCGCGACGGCGTCGGGGCGAGGCAGGGGCACACAGCGTCGGCGTCGGGGCAGGGCAGGGGCGCACGACGTCGGCGTCGGGGCACGACAGGGGCGCGGCGGCGTTGGGGCAGGCAGGGCGCGGCGACTGCATCGGGGCACGGCAGGGGCGCGGCGGTGTCGGGGCAGGCAGGGCGCGGCGACGGTGTCGGCGTCGAGGTCCGGGAGCCTGGCGGCATCAAGCTATTCGTCGGTGTCGAGGCGTTCGGCGGCAGAGAGGCAGATCGAAGAACTGACTGAAAAATTTCACAAGTCCAGCTTATATACACAGAGCATTGGTCCCGGTTGGTGCCACCAACCAGGACTAATGCCCCCTTTAGTCCCGGTTGGTGCCACCAACCGGGACCAAAGGCCGCCTTTGGTCCCGGTTGGTGGCACCAACCAGGACTAAAGGGGGGGCATTGGTACCGGTTTGTGCCACCAACCGGGACCAAAGGACATGTGCTGCCCGCATCGCGGCCAAAGTTTAGTCCCACCTCGCTAGTTGAGAGAGCTCGAGAGTGGTTTATAAGCGCTGCTGCGCCCACCCTCTCAAGCTCCTCTCAATTGCATTCTTTCGGGCCTAACCGTACACTGTGTGCCTGTGGGCCTACTGGGCCACCGGCGGGGCTGAATCCTGGCCCATGGTTGGGTTTCTAGTCGTATTCAGGCCGTGGTGGCCCAGTAGATGGCACTTTTTTTCTTTGTTGCTTTATTTATTTTATTTTGTTTCTACTTACAACAAAATACTTACTGTTGCTATTTTTATTTATTTTATTAAATTTTATTTTTTAATTCTTTTTGCTTTTAGGTCACAAAAATTATAAACTTTCTGTTAGTGCCATTAGTTTTCAAATTTGAATTCTTTGAAATTTCTGTGATTCTTTTTCCTGCTATTTAATATTACTATGTTTTATGATTATATTCAAAAACAGATTTTTTTATTTTAGTTTCTAACAAAAAAATCTTTATGATAATGCTTTTTGCCATTAAAATGTCTAACAAAAACATTCTTTATGAAAATTCTTTTTTCTTTTAATGTTTTGAACAGAAAATGATTTGATAATTTTAGTTGCATAAATATTTATATAATTTTAGTTTCAATAATACTAGAGGTTTATAAAAGTTTTTTTGTTGATTCCTTTTGCTATTGGAGTTTTATAAAAGCTTTTTAGTTGATTCTTTTTGTTATTGAAGAATATTATAGTTTTGTTTTAGTTGATCATAACAGCATATTTTAATTGATTATTTTTAGTTCATTCTTTTTGCTATTAGTTCATGAGCTATAAATGACCCTTAAATTGAAAAGCACTACAAATGAACTCTGAAAAGGTTGAAAGTTGGCATGGTATCATCATTTCACCCACATAGCATGTGCTAAAAAGTTGAGAGGGTTGCGGTAAAAACTAGATGCACTTCGTGTACAAAATGGACAATCTCTTTCGAAGTATCAGGGTTTCGGACGGAAACTCATCAGTTACGAAGGGATTTCATTTTTTGAATTTATTTGAACACCAGACTTTTTGTGTGTTCAAAATGCACCATTCAAAGCCACATCATTAATTTTCAACCCTTTCTGACTTTATTTGTTATTTTTCATGCATTTACTGATTTTTTTGAGCTATATGACCCTTAAATTGAAAAGCACTACAAATGAACTCTGAAAAGGTTGAAAGTTGGCATGGTGTCATCATTTCACCCACATAGCATGTGCTAAAAAGTTGAGAGGGTTACAAGAAAAACTGGATGCACTTCGTGTACAAAATGGACAATCTCTTTCGAAGTATCAGGGTTTCAGACGAAAACTCATCAGTTACGGAGGGATTTCATTTTTTTGAATTTATTTGAACACCAGACTTTTTGTGGGTTCAAAATGCACCATTCAAAGCCACATCATCAATTTTCAACCCTTTCTGACTTCATTTGTTATTTTTCATGCATTTACTGATTTTTTGAGCTATATGGCCGTGAAGTTGAAAAGCACTACAAATGAACTCTGAAAAGGTTGAAAGTTGGCATGGTGTCATCATTTCACCCACATAGCATGTGCTAAAAAGTTGAGAGGGTTACGTCAAAAACTGGATGCACTTCGTGTACAAAATGGACAATCTGTTTCGAGATATCAAGGTTTCATACGGAAACTCGTCTGTTACAACAGGCATTTCAAATGAACTACGAAAAGGTTGAAAGTTGGCATGGTATCATCATAATAGTTGTGGAGAGAAAGTCTTCACTTTTTCTTCGCTTGTGTCCTTTGCTTATTGCGCCGTAACCATGGATAATCTTCATCGTTTATCAGGATGCTTGGGTCAGCCTTGACTTTGAAGGGAGGAATTTCATGAAACTTTTCATAATCTTCAGACATGTCTGTCTTGCCCTCCACTCCCACGATGTCCCTTTTTCCTGAAAGAACTATGTGGCGCTTTGGCTCATCGTATGATGTATTCGCTTCCTTATCTTTTCTTTTTCTCGGTCTGGTAGACATGTCCTTCACATAGATAACCTGTGCCGCATCATTGGCTAGGACGAACGGTTCGTCAGTGTACCCAAGATTGTTCAGATCCACTGTTGTCATTCCGTACTGTGGGTCTACCTGTACCCCGCCTCCTGACAGATTGACCCATTTGCACTTAAACAAAGGGACCTTAAAATCATGTCCATAGTCAAGTTCCCATATGTCCACTATGTAACCATAATATGTGTCCTTTCCCCTCTCGGTTGCTGCATCAAAGCGGACACCGCTGTTTTGGTTGGTGCTCTTTTGATCTTGGGCAATCGTGTAAAATGTATTCCCATTTATCTCGTATCCTTTGTAAGTCAATACAGTCAATGATGGTCCCCTGGACAACGAGTACAACTCATCACAAACAGTGTTGTCACCTCTGAGACGTGTTTCCAACCAACTGCTGAAAGTCCTGATGTGTTCACATGTAATACAGTCGTCGCACTGCTCCGGGTGTTTGTAGCGCAGACTGTTCTTGTGTTCATCGACATACGGGGTCACCAAGGTAGAGTTCTGTAGAACTGTGTAGTGTGCTTGAGACCAAGAATATCCGTCCCTGCATATTATTGAGTCCCCTCCAAGCGTGCCTTTTCCAGTCAGTCTCCCCTCATACCGCGATTTAGGGAGACCTATATTCTTAAGGCCATGAATGAAGTCAACACAAAACCCAATGACATCCTCTGTTTGATGGCCCATGGAGATGCTTCCTTCTGACCTAGCGCGGTTACAGACATATTTCTTTAGGACTCCCATGAACCTCTCAAAGGGGAACATATTGTGTAGAAATACGGGCCCCAGAATGACAATCTCGTCGACTAGATGAACTAGGACGTGCGTCATGATATTGAAGAAGGATGGTGGGAACACCAGCTCGAAACTGACAAGACATTGCACCACATCACTCCTTAGCCTTGGTATGATTTCTGGATCGATCACCTTCTGAGAGATTGCATTGAGGAATGCACATAGCTTCACAATGGCTAATCGGACGTTTTCCGGTAGAAGCCCCCTCAATGCAACCGGAAGCAGTTGCGTCATAATCACGTGGCAGTCATGAGACTTTAGGTTCTGGAACTTTTTCTCTGGCATATTTATTATTCCCTTTATATTCGACGAGAAGCCAGTTGGGACCTTCATACTGAGGAGGCATTCAAAGAAGATTTCTTTCTCTTCTTTCGTAAGAGCGTAGCTGGCAGGACCTTCATACTGCTTCGGAGGCATGCCGTCTTTTTCGTGCAAACGTTGCAGGTCCTCCCGTGCCTCAGGTGTATCTTTTGTCTTCCCATACACGCCCAAGAAGCCTAGCAGGTTCACGCAAAGGTTCTTCATCACGTGCATCACGTCGATTGAAGAGCGGACCTCTAGCTCTTTCCAGTAGGGTAGGTCCCAAAATATAGATTTCTTCTTCCACATGGGTGCGTGTCCCTCAACGTCATTCGAAACAGCTAGTCCGCCGGGACCCTTTCCAAAGATTATGTGTAAATCATTGACCATAGCAAGTACGTGATCACCGGTACGCATGGCAGGCTTCTTCCGGTGATCTGCCTCGCCTTTGAAATGCTTGCCTTTATTTCGACATTGATGGTTGGTCGGAAGAAATCGACGATGGCCCAGGTACACATTCTTCCTACATTTGTCCAGGTATATACTTTCAGTGTCATCTAAACAGTGCGTGCATGTGTGGTATCCCTTGTTTGTCTGTCCTGAAAGGTTACTAAGAGCGGACCAATCATTGATGGTTACAAACAGCAACGCGTGCAGGTTAAATTCCTCCTGTTTGTGCTCATCCCACGTACGTACACCGTTTCCATTCCACAGCTGTAAAAGTTCTTCACTAATGGCCTTAGGTACACATCAATGTCATTGCCGGGTTGCTTAGGGCCTTGGATGAGAACTGGCATCATAATGAACTTCCGCTTCATGCACATCCAAGGAGGAAGGTTATACATACATAGAGCCACGGGCCAGGTGCTGTGATTGCTGCTTTGCTCCCCGAAAGGATTAATGCCATCCGCGCTTAAACCAAACCATACGTTCCTTGGGTCAGCTGCAAACTCAGCCCAGTACTTTCTCTCGATTTTTCTCCACTGCGACCCATCAGCGGGTGCTCTCAACTTCCCGTCTTTCTTACGGTCCTCACTGTGCCATCACATCAACTTGGCATGCTCTTCGTTTCTGAACAGACGTTTCAACCGTGGTATTATAGGAGCATACCACATCACCTTCGTAGGAACCCTCTTCCTGGGGGGCTCGCCGTCAACATCACCAGGGTCATCTCGTCTGATCTTATACCGCAATGCACCGTATACCGGGCATGCGTTCAGATCCTTGTACGCACCGCGGTAGAGGATGCAGTCATTAGGGCATGCATGTATCTTCTGCACCTCCAATCCTAGAGGGCATACGACCTTCTTTGCTGCGTATGTACTGTCGGGCAATTCGTTATCCTTTGGAAGCTTCTTCTTCAATATTTTCAATAGCTTCTCAAATCCTTTGTCAGGCACAACATTCTCTGCCTTCCACTGCAGCAATTCCAGTATGGTACCGAGCTTTGTGTTGCCATCTTCGCAATTGGGGTACAACCCTTTTTTGTGATCCTCTAATATGCGATCGAACTTCAGCTTCTCCTTTTGACTTTCGCATTGCGTCCTTGCATCGACAATGACCCGGCGGAGATCGTCATCATCGGGCACTGGTTCCTCTTGATCTTCAGCAGCTTCCCTCGTTGCAGCATCATTGGGCACATCGTCTGGTTCCTCTTGATCTTCAGCAGCTTCCCCCGTTGCAGCATCACCGTATTTAGGGGGCACATAGTTGTCATCGTCCTCTTCTTCTTCGCCGTCTTCCATCATAACCCCTATTTCTCTGTGCCTCGTCCAAACATTATAGTGTGGCATGAAACCCTTGTAAAGTAGGTGGGTGTGAAGGATTTTCTGGTCAGAGTAAGACTTCGTATTCCCACATGTAGGGCATGGACAACACATAAAACCATTCTGCTTGTTTGCCTCAGCCACTTCGAGAAAATCATGCACGCCCTTAATGTACTTGGAGGTGTGTCTGTCACCGTACATCCATTGCCGGTTCATCTGCGTGCATTCCGCTAAACCTAGACAAATCTCGAGAAAAATGGAGCTTTGAGGTCGAGCTTCGAGAGGAGAAAGCTTAACTACTATGGCTCGGGCATTTCATCGAACACCTCATGTGCATAGGAGGTGAGCTAGAGCACCACAAAGCCCTCCCCTCGCCGGCCAGAGAAAAACAGAGCACTAGAGTGCTCTGCTCGCGGGCGAGGGGTATATATAGGCACCTCATTGGTCCCGGTTCGTGGCATGAACCGGGACTAAAGGGCAGTCTATGGTCCCGGTTCAAGCCACCAACCGGGACCAATGGTGGTGGGCCAGGAGCGAGGCCCATTGGTCCCGGTTCGTCCCACCAACCGGGACCAAAGGGCCAGACGAACCGGGACCAATGCCCCCACGAGGCCCGGCAGGCCCCTGGCCTCACGAACCGGGACCAATGCTAACATTAGTCCCGATTCGTGACTAAACCGGGACTAATGTGAACATTGCCCTGTGACCAAAGCCCTGTTTTCTACTAGTGACCCGACCTTAAGTCTTTGATTGCAATGTTATTTCTTGTAAGGGCATGTTTGTAAGGATCTCCATCGACCGTTTGGACTGAACGGTCTGGACGCGATTTGTCATCCAATGCAGTATTCTAGCGATCCGCGAACCTTGTTGTGTGTGTGATGTCATGAGATGGTTGGTGCAGATATAGTCTTCGTTGTAGTTTGCCGATCATGGATCTGATCGCTTTGGGTTTTCTATTTTCCTTACCTACTCATAACTTTGGTCTTATATGACTTTGCTATTTGCCGACGTATTTTTCCGTGTGCGTGCATTTGTGTTGACTGTGTGCATTCTATCTATACAGAGACTGATTGCGTGCTTTTTGGTTTGTATCTTTTGATGCTCTTTTTGAACAAAAATAATAATATATTCAACGACATAAAGAGAGGGTGCGGGGAACCAAAACCACCCTTTGTGGATCCAAACGATGTGCGTACGTGTCGCCTATTATGCGTGCGGAAGCAGCTAGTATTCATATATTTTGTCCTTACGTACCAATGTATATCGTCTTTGAAGTTTTTGAAACATATTCAACCATTAACTCTCGTCTCCGCTCACTTCACACGCGGCTCACGAACGGATAAGTTGGGACCATGCATATATACCGTTACGCTAGAATCGCGATCAGGACCAGGAACGGATAGTACGTACGAATGCAGCATAAGTCGCATCACGGCATGCAACGTGGCCTACTTGTATCTACCGCCGATTCGCCGGCTAGCCAGCGATCGGCAAGGATTTAATTCTTTGTATAGTTTGTCCATATATATACTCACTTCGTCTTATACTACTTCTCTTAGTCTTAGATTTATATAGATACAGTGTCTAAATATAGATGTACCTAAACAAATCTAAGAAAAGTAATTTGGGACAGAATAATACCATTCATACGTCATACGTGGGGAATATACGTTAAGGTGGACCAACGCATCCATCGCATACAGACCCGGCCGTACAATTAAGCCAGCCCCGCCGTACTGTCTTGGGGCAGCGGCGTGAATCAATGCATGCATGCATGTGATCCGTCCGAGGTTGAACACAAGTATATATACTCCCGCCATTCCTAAATATAAAACTTTTTAGGGATTTCTACGTATATAGCAAAATGAGTGAATCTACACTTTAAACTACGTCTATATACATCTATATGTAACCTATAGTTAAATTTTAGGAAAAACTTATATTTACAAACGGAGGGAGTATATATCTCTGTTAGTACTAGATATAAGACATTTTTGCAGTTTAATTTTAGTTGAAAAAAGTTCACGAAGGTAGTATTAGGTAATCAAAATTAATTAGTTTAGTGCACGCATGTTTCACCGTCGGTGAAAACTGGCTGGTTCACGCAAGTCTCAACATTAGTCAAGTAAGAGTATGTACAGTGGACCCCCCAAACCTGTCTTAAACGCCGGGTGGACGGCCCGTTCATTGACCAGTTAGTGAAATGCGACCCAGATGGGCTCTTTAAACGGACCTCGAACACCCGGGCTAACCCGTACCCCTCATATCTAGCCCAAATATAGGGCAGATATGGGGACGCCCGGGCACGTCCGTCATGTCGGACTGACGATGGGGAACCATAGGAAAACACTCAGATACCCGGCGGTCCGAAGGTCGTCTCCTCCGTCGGACCGATGGCGCCTCGTGGCGCTGCTCCGGCGGGCTGCGTAGTGCCTAGCCCGCTATTTAAGCCGACCGCCGGCATCATAACTCTACCCGTCCACAATTCCCCTTGCCGCCGCTGCCGCCACTTTCCACTCGCCATCCGCCAGCACTAGTAGCCATGGCCCATGCCCCCGGGTAAGGAGCTACCCATATCTAACATTCAAACGCCGGCTGCAGCTCCTTGAGCAGATCCGGGCAGGAGCCGGAGGAGGATGAGGTTGAGGAGGAAGATGAGGAGGAGCAGGAGCCGGAGGAGGATGTGGGGGACGCTGGGGACACGGATCTGCATGCAGAGCTGCAGGCGATCTTTGATTCCCTCCGGTCGGAATCGGAGGTGGAGGCCAACCGCTGCCGTCTGTAGGAAGCGATGGCGGAGCACGCCGCGTCCTTCGACGAGATGCTCGCTTCGACAGATGAGGACAGGGAGCCAGAGCCCTGCCATGCTCTCATGTACCCGCCGCCCGGCACCGACGTCGTGGACATCTCCGACGACGAAGCTTAGCTAGGTTAGTACATATATGTACCATGTAGGATTTCTTTTGAATGCTTTGTATGGATCTGGGGGATGAAATATGAGAGACCCGGATGTAGAGGAGCAAATTTGAGGCTTGACCAGTCATTGTCCGCAGACGCGCCCGCTCCCGCCCGCGGGCGTTTGGGAGGTCGGATTTGCTGTCCGCGGCTGTAGATGCTCTAAAAAACCCGACAAAGTAGCATGAAAGAGAAGGATGGCAATGGGTAGGGTAGAGCAATACCATACCCATACCCGTATAGTCAGTACCCGAAGGAATCTCATAATAAATATTTTCAGTAGGTGCAGTAGGTTGAGAAGAAACTCTTTGTGCTTCCGGTCGAGGTGAAGATACCCCGAACAAACCCTTCAAAGGATTGTTTTTCATAGTAACAAGTAACAGTAAATTTCAGCACGTAATATAAATGTTTTCTTACCAAATTCCACTTATCAAAAGCGCTTCACACCCCGGCAATCGCGCCAGAAAAGAGTCTTGATGACCCACAAGTATAGGGGATCAATCATAGTCCTTTTGAATAAGTAAGAGTGTCAAACCCAATGAGGAGCAGAAAAAAAGACAAGTGGTTTTTAGCAAGGTATTTTCTGCAAGCACTGAAATTGTCGGTAACATATAGTTTGATAGGAAGATAATTTCTAACGAGCAATAGGTAGTAACGGTAACAAAAGTGCAGCAAGGTATCCCAATCCTTTTTGTAGCCAAGGACAGTCTAGAATGGTCTCTTATAATAAGCAATGCGTACTTGAGCACACATGGGAATTTCATCTAGTCATTTTCATCACGCTTGTTTGATTCGCGTCCGTTACTTTGATAATCTGACATGTGTTTGGACCGGTTCTTGGGTGATGTTCTTACTTGAACAAGCCTTCCACTTATGATTAACCCATCTCGCAAGCATCCGTAACTATGAAAAAAGAATTAAGATAAATATAACCATAGCATTAAACATATGGATCTAAATCAGCCTCTTACGGAATAATGCAATAACATATGGATCTAAACCAGTTCGGCCCTCGCAGCAGAAGTGCAAAGCAACATTCTGAGACAAACCGCCAATTCGGTGATAAAGCCCCCGGACACCTTCAAGCGAGTCCAGAGTACCCTGCAACAGGATCGCCCGGCACGTTCAGAGCTCGCCTAGCAATTCGGCCTCCGTCCTAGTCCCAGTCAAGCGGCGAAATTTGCGCCGCGCGTACATAATTACGCACTCAAGATACCATGGGCATAGGCGGAGGCACGACTATGGCACGGCCCACAATGCGGCTCAACCGCCTCAGGACCCGTATATTTTAACATTTTCTTCCTTTCAGGACCCTATTCTCTGAAGGCCCTCTCCGATCGCCTGATTATCGGACCCGTCACGGGAAGGAAACACCAAGGAAGCAAGAAGCTTTGACGTACAAGGGAATTCCCAGGTGGTGTCTGATAACGATCGCTATACCTGTTTTACATATCCACACGCAGCTTGCCTTTGGATAGGACATGTCAAATAGTCCTATTTTTACTTATTGCACTACTTGTATACATACGCTTTGACGTATCATTTAAATAACAATGTACAACATTAGCTCATTATTGCATTCCTTCATCTTTTTTCCTATCTGCTTATTTACGACAAATTGTACCCGTACATTCTGATATGTCCAGTGCGCCAGGGGCTTCAGTGTACCCCATAACACAACAAGAAAAGTCCGAACACTTTCGACAGTGCGGCACCCCGAACTTATAGCATTATATGCATCAGCTCCGAATCATGTCTTGGGTCAATTGTTGGGTTTGCCCGGCTCCCATGTTTTGGTACCTTACGTTCCGCTATATCGGCTAAGGTAGCACTGGGAGAACTATTGCGATTGTGTCCCGGTTCTTCCGGACGAACACCTCAGTAGAGAAAGCCGAAAACTGACTGTCATGATGCGGCGAGAGCTGGTCGCTGTTCGTGAGGTCTCAAATCCTTAAAGATTTTTTCCGCTTCGGGCGAGGAGTCGGCCTTGCCCGATTTAGGTGTATATAGCGCCCCAAGTTCGGCCTTCCGAATACTAGGGGCTTCGCCAAAATTTAAAATTGTAGACTTCTATAGCTAAGTGAGAGTGATAAACTGTATAGTCCGATTGCCTTGTTCGCTGCGCTAAACACCTCCTTGAAGGACCAATTTTTTTGGATAAAGAGTGTTTAAGATCTATCCCGAACACCTCAGTACTAGTTACATGGGGGCAGAAGCCGACAACTAGCCAACTCTCAAATTTTATAAACGGCCGCACAGAAGGTAATATTTTAAATCAACAAGCGTTATATAGCGCACATGAACTCGTTTTCATATTACAGGATCACATGAGTACATTCATTCAAATATTACATCCTTAGCACATTCCTCCGCCACAAGGCGAGCACCCTTGACACTGTCATAATACTTTTCAGGGTGGCGATGCTCCTTGCCCTCCGGCGGCCCCTCCTTCACCAGCTTTTCGGCGTCCATCTTCGCCCAGTGCACTTTCGCACGGGCAAAGGCCCTGCGCGCACCTTCAATGCAGACGGACCGCTTTATGAATTCAAACCGTGGGCAGGCATCCACAAGCCGCTTTACCAGGCCGAAGTAGCTGCCAGGCAGCGGCTCGCCAGGCCACATCCGGACTATGAGACCCTTCATGGCCAGTTCGGCCGCCTTATGAAGCTCGACCAGTTGCTTCAGCTGGTCGCTCAAGGGCATCGGATGTTCGGTCCCAGTGTACTGAGACCAGAACATCTTCTCCGTCGAGCTCCCTTCCTCGGCCCGGTAGAACTCCGTGGCATCCGATACGCTGCTGGGTAGATCTGCGAATGCTCCTAGAGAGCTCCGAATTCGGGTAAGTAAAAGGAAAGTTTCCTTCACATGCTTGCTTTGCATAATGAATGCCTTACCCGCCGCTATCTTCTTGACCGCCTGAATCTCCTGGAGGGCCTTTTGGGCTTCGGCCTTGGCATTTTGTGCGTTCTTGAGGGCCTTCGCAAGCTCGGACCCCTGCGTCTTAGAGTCACGCTCCAAGGACTCATATTTCTTGACAAAATCCTGGAGCTCTTGCTGAACCTCGCCGACTCGGGCCTCTTGCTTCTCGCGCTCGGTGCACTCCTTGGCCGCTTTGTCTTCGGCCTCGGACAACGCCTTCTTCAGGGCCGCCACTTCGGTCGTGGCCCCTAGCAAAATTCATGACGATCCTATGATCTAACAACCACCTTCTTTTTTCTTTATCAATATACAGACGGGGTATCTCTTACCTTTGTTCTCTTCGAGCTGCCTCTTGGTAAGGCCGAGCTCTTCCTCGGACCACTCAAGGCCCCGCTTCAGTCCGGAGACCTCCGCAGTACGAGCGGCAGCGGCCAGCAGCGAAGCCTGCTTATTCACATAGACATATTCTGATTAGACTCCTGTGATTATTATTTGATCCTCTGTTCGACCTTTCTTTGCGAACACCAAACAGAGCATCAGGGGCTACTGTCTATGCTGTAACATTTTCTCATAATTTGATTACTTACCTCAAAGCCTGTTAGGAGGCTGGGACAGGCTTCAGTCAATCCAGTTTTTGCGGACCGAACCTTCTCGACCACCGCACTCATGATAGTTCAGTGCTCTTCGTCAATGGAAGCGCCGCAAAGCGCTTCCAGCAAGTTGTACGATGCCTCTGGATGGACAAAGGCCATCGGCACAGACGGCTCGCCCCCCTTAGCGAGGGGTCGCTTGACAGAATCCGGAACCACTGGAGGTTCCGGCGCAGTATCCGGCTGGGGGCCAAACTTGCTGCCCCTGTCATTAGAGCCCACGGGAGTCTTGCCCCCCATGCGCCCAACGTCTGGGATGTCGCCTTGGGGCGCCTCCGGAACTATCTCCCCTGGTTTCAGTGCCCTTTGAGACAACACCTCGACGTCGTCCGTAGGGCGGGGGGAGGTGGCGGTCGGGAGTGAATCGCTGTTCATCGCCGACTGGCCCAAAGACTCATCCGAAGAGGATACGTCGATATGGGCTTTGGATGGACTGCATGATCATATTTGGCATCATAAGAAGCAATAAAACAAAACATACCAGAACTATTATGGTATCCGGATACTTACGACTTCGCCAGGGGCTTGTCCCTGGGCAACCACTCCTCGTCGCTGTAAGCGGCTGTTGTGGAGTAGTCCGGAAGGAGGGTCCTTCCCTTCTTGGACCCTTCGGCCTCCCCAGATGGGGCGTCCTTCCTTTTCCTGTCTCCCCTGGCTAGGGGGGAGAACTTTCCTCTTCCTCCTCCTCATTTTCGTGGGAGGAGGGCGCCTCGGTGTTATCGGACGATGAGTCCGATACAACCTTGCGCCGGAGACCTTTCCTGGTCCCCGCGGCCTTCTTCTTGGCCTTATTCTCCGGCGCCTCATAGGGCGCCGGAACCAGCATCTCCGTTAAGAGAGCCCCTGCTAGATCTTCGGGCAGTGGGGCCGGACAATCGATCCGCTCTGCTGTCGCTACCCAGACCTGTTAAAATGGCGTGGAGGCTCAGATCCCTCTTATGAGATATAAAGAGCTTACCGGATTGGCAGGGCGCTTTGCGCTGAGTCCGCGATCCTCGGTAAGGGGAGGAGGTGCCTCGGCGGCCTTGAACAACACCTTCCAGACGTCTTGGTGCGTCGTGTCGAAAAGCTCTCGCAGCGTCTGGTGCTTGGCCGGGTCGAACTCCCACATATTAAATGCCTGTCTTTGACACGGAAGGATCCGGCGGAAGAGCATGACCTGGACCATGTTGACAAGCTTGATTTTCTTGCTTATCATGTTTTTAACGCAGTTCTGGAGTCCGGTCAGCTCCACCGATGAACCCCAGGATAGGCCCTTCTCTTTCCAGGAGGTGAGCCGCATTGGGATGCCAGATCGAAATTCGAGGGCCGCCACCCTGTTGGTGTCGCGCGGCTCGGTGATGTAGAACCACCCCGATTGCCACCCCTTCACAGTCTCCACGTAGGAGCCTTCGAGCCAGGTGACGTTGGGCATTTTGCCCACCATGGCGCCTCCGCACTCCGTTTGCTGGCCGACCACCACCTTCGGTTTCACGTTGAAGGTCTTCAGCCACAGGCCGAAGTGGGGCTTGATGCGGAGGAAGGCCTCGCACACGACGATAAATGCCGAGATGTTGAGGATGAAATTGGGGGCCAGATCATGGAAGTCCAGCCCGTAGTAGAACATGAGCCCGCAGACAAATGGGTGGAGGGGAAATCCCAGCCCGCGGACGAAGTGGGTAAGGAATACAACCCTCTCGTGGGGTTCTGGAGCAGGGACGATCTACCCCGCGTCTGGGAGCCGGTGCGCGATGTCTGCGGCCAGGTATCCGGCTTCCCGGAGCTTCGTAATGTTCTCCTCCGTAACGGAGGAGACCATCCACTTGCCTCCCGCTCCGGACATGTTTGGAATGGCTTTGCGGAGAAAATAAGAACTTGGGCGCTGGAGCTCAAGTGCGCGAGAATGGATGGGTAGGGAAGAAGAAGGCGAGGGTGAAAAACAGGAGTCCTTGTCCCTTTATAAAGGCAGTAGAAACTGTGCGCCTCCCTACTTGCCCCATAAAATCGCTTATTCCCCAAGCGCCACGATTGATGGCGCGGTTGGGTTACCCATATCCGTATTGATGAGAATCCCGTGATAAGGGGAACACGATCTCTGCTTCGACAAGACGTGCCGATAAAACCGCCTCGCAACACGTGCAGTGGCAGGCAGGGAAAAACGGTCATAATGACCGGGCCACGGCAGGACGTCACGTTATGAAAAGTTGTCAGCAGATTAGATTAATGGAATAATATGCTCTCTACGGTGGTGTATGGAATTTGTTTTGCAGAGCTGTACACGATCCTTGTGTTCAAAATTTTCTATGGAATATTCGGAGGAGGAACCCGCCTTGCAATGCCGAAGACAATCTGCACGCCAGACTCATCATCATTGAAGCCTGGTTCAGGGGCTACTGAGGGAGTCCTGGATTAGGGGGTCCTCGGACAGCCGGACTATATACCTTGGCCGGACTGTTGGACTATGAAGATACAAGACTGAAGACTTCGTCCCATGTCCGGGTGGGACTCTCCTTTGCGTGGAAGGCAAGCTTGGAAATTCGGACATGTAGATCTCCTCCCTTGTAACCGACTCTGTGTAACCCTAGCCCCCTTCGGTGTCTATATAAACCGGAGGGTTTAGTCCGTAGGACAACAACAATCACAATCATAGGCTAGCTTCTAGGGTTTAGCCTCTACGATCTCGTGGTAGATCAACTCTTGTAATACTCATATCATCAAGATCAATCAAGCAGGAAGTAGGGTATTACCTCCATCGAGAGGGCCCGAACCTGGGTAAACATTGTGTCCCCCGCCTCCAGTTACCATCCGCCTTAGACGCACAGTTCGGGACCCCCTACCTGAGATCCGCCGGTTTTGACACCGACAGCCGCCGCTGCACCACCCTCTGGTGAGACATAGCTAATTCGTGGAGATTTCAACATAATTTTTGAGGCAAGGGACAAGAATAACAACAACACCAATAGTAGGATGATGGACAGGTTCCGAGCTGCCGTGGAGAGGGCCGGGATGGACGAGATCAAAAGTAAGAACAGAAGGTTCACCTGGTCAACTGAGAGAGAGGACCCAACATTATAGAGCATTAACAATTTTTTTACTAACATGGTTGGGAATTGTATCATTCGTCCTATCTGCTGCCAGCGGCCTCCACTAGGTGCTCCAATCACTGCCCCTGTTGTTGGCATACTCATCCCCGCCCCCTGTTGAGCACGCTTTGGGCTTGAATCGTTTTTTGCCTCAGTTTCTGTTGGGGATATAACCCATGATATGACCCGCCATATTGGGCCGGGTCATCCAGGTGGCGGCTGAACAACGAGACTCAAGACGGGTAGAGGCGCCCAGGTGCAAGACCGGCCGGGCGGCTCACAGAGGGGGCCGGCTTATGGCCCAGCATCCGAATACGGCGGCTCAAAGTCCCGAAGTACAAGTGGCCAAGAGTTTCCTTACTTAGGGAAGAAGATAAGATAGAAACATACTAAGTCACGAGTCATGATACGACCCGGACTCTTGTAAGCCCAGGGCCTCGACCTGTATATAAAGGCGAGACCCTGAGGCAGATAAACTAAGTTACAATCGATCAATAGCTAGGTCAAGCGAATTCGCTCCCTTGTAATTGATCTCCAAGAAATAATTAAAGAAGCAGGAAGTAGGCCATTATCTCGATCCTGAGGGGCCGAACCTGGGTAAACTCGTGTCTCTCGGTTTCGATCAACCCCGACAAGCTAACCTCCAAGTTGCGATGGCCTCACGACTATGTCCTCACACTAGGAAATCTGCTGTGACAAAACCACGACAGTTGGTGCCCACCGTGGGGCTAGTGCACGGTGGTTTTGAGTTCTTTAAGGGCTCTTTCCTAGGGATAGAGCGATACGCCATCGGCAGGATGACGAAGAGTCACCGCGGCAAGCTCTACATCGACGACGCCATCTGGGGCCCCGAGGCCGACTCAATCGAGTACGGGTACTGGGTCCGCTTCGGCGGAATCCACGTCTTCATCGGCAAGATCGGCGGATCTGAGTGAGTCGGACATCTGCACCGATCTCATCGAGCTGGCTCGGTGCACGCAACTCGCCTGGATCCAAGCCGGCCAGAAGCATGTCTTCGTTGGTTTCACGCAAGGTGTGGAACTTGACGAAAATTCCGCGTCTGGAGGAGAGACTCTTGTTTATTCAGATGGTGAGTCCTCGAGCGGAGAGACGGAGTCCATCTACCAGCTTCATTACGGTGGGCTTGGGGGTTGTTCCGATATCCACATTATTCCAGACCCCTACAAGCCGCCGTGCCGAGACGCCATCTTCATGGTGGGGAGGACACCAGCTCTCAACTCTTCGGCGGTTGGAGCGTCGGTGGCAACTGGCCCTTCAGATCCGGTCGCTGGAGCGTCCGGCTCAGTCAGGCCACCGGCTCAAGTCTTATCTGAGATGATGACCGCACCGACGACCTTGCTGGCGGAGGTCAATGCAGAGAACCAGGCAAACGCAATGTGGAGATTGCAAAAATCCAGGAGCAGATGACCAAGGCCCAGGAGGATATCAATGCTGAGAACGTTCGGACGGCCACACTACAAGCTCAGATTAATGCCGAGGCGGAGCGCCTGAGGGTAGAGGCTTGGCGTCTAAATGTTAATCAGAATGCTTCCAACGCAGTTTAATCGGAGGAGATACCAAAGCCGTTTACCTCTGAATTATGAGCCTGCATGACTGTTCAATATGCCAGGGGTAGGCCCAAGCACTCCAGCAGCACCGGTTATACCCCAATTAACCTCTGATGCGCCTGGAAATAGGGCGGTAGCTCAACCTCACCGGGCAGAGTTGGCCCGGAGGTAGGAGCCGGTTCCAGACCCTCCCCTTGTTCGGACGCCGCCACAGTGTTTCCTGACACCGCCGGGTCACTTCTCCAACCCGGTGGATAACATGGTGGTAGCGGCAACCCGCCTTACTGCGCTTTCGATCATTGGCGAGTCGCCGGTCGCAGTGGAAACCCGGGACGCCATCGAACTTCTGCAAACGGCGATTGCTCAGTAGGCTATTACTCCTATAGTCAGCATCGTGTGCATTCCACTCCATTACCGAGCCACAGTTATAGCTGACATGCTGAGTCGCCGGCCATCTTCAGCTCTGAGCGACGCCATAACCTACCCTAGGATGACCCGCCCTGCAATGCACGTGGTGGTTGTCAAACAATCGTAGACGAGGAAAGGGCCCGTCGTGAGGCAGAGGCAGCAAACTAGGGGGCTTACCAGCCAGCCCCGGTAATTCCTTCAAATTCGGTGGGATCCGGGTCGAGCACCAGAACCATCGGAGTGCCGTGCCTTGTGCCATCTTTGCGTAATGAACGTATGCCTAAAGACTTCAAGGATCCTCGCAAGATACCCAACCACACGGCGTATCTCGAACCTGCGGGTTGGATCGAGAGCTATGAGCTGGCCATGGATATGTTGGATGTCAGTGATGTGATGTGTGCAAAGTATTTTACTATGATGTTGGAGGGGCTGGCTTGCACATGGTTGAAGAACCTGCCCCTCAACTCTATCAACACCTGGGCGGAGTTGAAGGAGAACTTCATCAAAAAATTTCAAGGAACTTGCAAGCAGCCAATGACCATTATTGATTTGGAACACTGTGTGCAGCGTGAGGATGAGTCGGCCCATCATTGGGCCCGCCAGGTCACCGCCATCATCCATTGTTCAGACAATATTAGGGCGGATCAAGATGTGTTAATCTTGGAGAAGAACTATCACTTTCAGCCCCTTTAGCAGAAGTTAGGGTGGCTTAAGCGCAAATGCTAGGACATGGGCAATCTTATGGATGCCCTTACACTACAACAAAAACAGTCAGTAGAGACATCCAATTTCATACCTAGTGACGCCTTATTTCATCTCTAGCCAACTATAGAGCCGTTTAAGCAAAGCGTCCTTGGAGCGCCTCCCCACGGACCGTCTCAAACAGATAGACACGCTAGCCAAGCGTGTCTTACATGGCATGAGACGCTTTCTAGGGACGTTCAAAATCGTGTCTACATTTAGAGACGTTGTGTTAGGCATGCTCAAAAATCGTGTGTACATGTAGAGACGTTATGTTAGGCATGCTCATATTACGTCTCTACTCATAGACACGTTTCATTCGCCTCTTATAGTCGTCTCTAAGTATACATAAGAATATTTATACAAATGGAATATTTTACTTCAAATATTATTTGATTACCCGCAAAAAAATATTATTTGATTAATTTCGAATTTGTTTCATCGTTTCAAATACAATTATTCTTAATGTCATGGTTGCACATGCAGATTGGTCAAATAATATTGTGATACGAAGACAACCTCAGTAACAACATCCAATGCATTAATTAGCAGGAACAATGTCTCCACTGAAAGTACTTGGAGTTCACAGCTGAATAATATGTAACATTCATATGAAACATGCAATGATGCAAATAAATAAGAAAAGATCCTATAGACTGGAACTATTTTTGTCTATGAAGCTAAATTCTATACATAATCTAGAATATTTGTTCATTCAAAGATAGATTCATCAACTACTCCCAACTCCTCTAGTGCACTCCCTTTTCAAGTGCTCCCCAGCCACTCGTAGCTCCTTCAATGCACTCACTCTTCAAATCCTCACCGCCCTGAAAGGGAGAAAGAACAACATTTACATGAACACATGTTTATAGAGAAGTGCAAGATAAGAGATTCTTTGATGAAATTGTAAGAAATGTATCATACCAATGCTCTGTGGTTGTGCTGGAGGGGTTGGCTTAACTATTTTTACCTAAAAAAAGGAAGATTCCTGATAAATAACATATCACACATGTGCAGATTGGAGCATACACATTGCTTGAATGGGAACATACTTACATGTGAGCGAGGCCAAGCAATAACAGAACCCATAGCATCCCTTACTGTTTGGATTTTTCATATGGTCTAACTAGTTTCTCATCTCCTAGATATGTACAGCCGCGAACACGAACTGCAACGTATTGCACTCCAAGCATGTTTCCTCCAACCACATATGTTTTCTCTTTACTCTCTAAAGTTCCTTTGGCCACAAGTTTGTCTTTGTTTCTCAAGTTCATCGAATACAACACGACTTCAACTTTATCCTATTTTTCAAGAAATGGAACATTTGTTATTGATGAACCTGAGAAGATTTCATTTTACACAAATAAGAACAATTTCACAAATAATTAGACCAACTATCCATTATATAATCATTGTCATCTGGATATCTAGCCTATATGTACCTGCTTTGTGACTTGGTGATGACCATGTGGCTTGGTTGCATTGCTATTTTGAGCATGATCATTCTGCAATTAAATAGGAATACGCGTGAAGGGAGACACGTGGCCAACTATAATCAAGAATGATAGCTTTGAAGAGTTCCATTACATGAAGTTAGTAAGGAGCCTTATTCCACACGCACTTTCGGTTGCGCACTTTGCTTTCAAATTAGATTAAAGTCTTATTACAAAATTATTTATTGTGAAAACTTTGCAAGAATGCAGCAAGCAAACAAATGAAGTTCAAGTCATGTAAATTTATACACTAAAAACAGGATTGACCTAATATTCAAGGGCCAGGGTGTTCCTCAACATCTATGCAAGGTTTCCACCAAAAAGACCATGTATGCAAGTTTGGTGTTTTATTAGTACTCATGTATCAATTCAAAATTGATTAATTAGTTTCTTTGAATACGAGATCTCTTGGAGCAGCAATGATATGTGTGTGACTAACTTTTGGTCCCATCGGGCCAAATCATGTTGCTGTTGTATGCAATACAATTTTTTAATACTTGGTTGAATCCGACTTATGATCTGCTAGCGGTGTGACGACATTTTTTGAAACGACCTTGTCAAAATGGGATTGGTGTTTCATAATAATGTCATTTACCTTGCACTTACATACAAAATTAGACAACCTCTTGTACAATCATTGTCATTTAGATATGTAGCATATGTTTACCTGGTTAGTGACTTGGTGAAGTCGTAAACTTGGTTCAGGGCCACCTTGCTGCATTGCAAGATTATTTTCAGCATGGACATTCTGCAATTTAATAGGAAAAGATGTCATCGTCATCATTGATAAAAATCTAGATAAGTCCTTGCACGTAGGTTAAGATTACTAGGAAGGTATATACGAACCCAAACAGGTTACAGTTGCAAACCAAAAGGTTAATATTTCACAAAGTTTTAACTTGATGATAAGATAGCTTTCCAATATTTAACTACTAAAAGGGTTCAACCAATCCCAAAATTACTGGCAGGAGATAATTGATAATTGAGTACAAGTTAGTTAACACACCTTAGTGATCACATGTTCATGTGGTAAATGCGCATTGCCACAACCCTCTTTTGATTTCGTTTGCTGCAACTCCTATTAAAGCAATAGTTCTAAGACATTAGAATGGATCTGCATTAAATAGTACATAAAAAGCCCATTACATTACCTGCATGGTAGTTTGTGGCTCCTGCACATCATTATTTGATTGTTCAAGAACATTATAAGATTCAGATTGGAGATTGTTATCTCTGTCATGTGGAGTGACCTGCAATAAAATTATTGTAATAGCATATCAGTGTTCATTAATTTCATCTTTGCACAAATATAACTGCTTTTGATATGCTAACTTGATAATTTTCTGTAGGAGAATCCACTTCATTTATGCAAATCTCTCCAGGAAACTTTTTGGCAAGGAATGCAGCAATCTTAGCCATCTGACCTCCGACATCCCCTACATCACCTTTGACTTCCTTTACATCACCTTTGACGTCCTCTACATCATCTTTGACATCTTCTACATTATCTTTCACCATGCGTACTTCAAACTGAAGATTTTCTTGATCAGATTTCCCAACAAAAGTTATTCCCTGAGAAACATTTACTCCGCTCCAATACTTTTCATCATAGTAACCTCGAAGTTTTGCCCTTTTATCAAGTGCACCTTTAAAGGCTTCAGTATAATCGTCAATGGAAAGGCTACCATTATGATCGATTTTCCTTTTTTTTAACTCCTCATTAGCTGCATCCTATTGAATAGGAATAATTATTAATTCATTACTATACTATGGAATAGATTGTATGTTGGACTGTAGACAAAATAAGTAGAATGTACCATTATTGTCTTCACATTGTCGCTTGTGTAATTGCCATCTTTTTTCTTATGAGCTTCATCCCATAGGTCAATCTTGTGGATCGGTGCTTTCCTTTTGATTTCCTAACCAACAAAGTATGTTAGGTCCAGTAATAGTTATTTTTGAAGATAATTGATTTGTCATGTAATAAAGACTATGAAAAGTATCATTGTCACCATCTCTTTTTGTAGCCTGGCATGGCTTTTTCTCCCGGTTGTGTGTGGATTCTTCTGTTGCTTCGCACACTCTGTGTTTTTCTCGCATAACTTCTGCAAACAAATTAGATGCAGACACGCAATGTTAGCAAACTAATTTTGGAGTTCAGTTTGAGCATGAGAGGATGAGATAATAACCATGTGTGAATCCTGGCACCACATTCCAACTAGAGTCTCCCATTGATGCTTATTAACACCTATTGGAACATCACTAATAATTTCCTGGAGAGATCTCTCTTTCCGTTTGAAATATTTTTTCTTCAAGCGAGATTTGTAGGCTCTCCATCTTTTGCAAACAGTCATTAGGACCCAGTCTCGTGTAAGCTGCTTTGTCTCAGATGGATAGACAAATTTCTCCTTCAACAAATTAAATTTAATTGTTTCATGTGAAATGACAATAAAGATGTATGTGATGATACATCAAAAAAAGATGTATGTGATGATACATCAAAAAAAGATATATGTGATGATGTACCTCTACATCCTTGATCATGTTGTTCTTTCTCTGGACAAATAATTCATTGTCCCATCTTGGAATGTTCAGTGGTGCAAATGTGGAGTTCTCTGCAACGTCGCTAAGATAGCTACTAAGAATGGAACCAGACCTTTCATTCGGAACACCTTTTTCGTTAGTCTCCACAATTATCTTTCCTCCATGTACCTGGGATAAATTCTTCAGCCGAAATTCCCCTACAATCTGCCGCATCTCTCCATTTGGCCCTGCAAGCATGAATATCCCAACACGTCAGAAACCAGTATAATAAAAACCTCATTCCGAAGAAGATTAGTCATGGAAACTTACAAATTATCTTGATTTGGCTAGTGGATTCATGAGATCTTCCTGGTACTATATTATCAATCTCTGGAGGACCTTGCAGATTTTCTTCAGCAAGCTGCACATGTTCTGCATCATGCATTGTAAGGTTCAAGTCCCGAAGTCGTCTTGGTATCCTCGCCATCGTTAATCTGCCAAATTAACAAAAACTACAGACCTCAACCAAAAGTTCAGTGCGGCATGGCATGTACAGAGAGAAAATGCCTTAAGTCTACAGCTAGCGTAGCTAACTCGTACACTGTTACAGAGAGCTGGAACATTCAGTTAGGCAAATGGCTACACATCACCTTGATGTCTCTTGAGCTCATGACACAATCTACAACGAGATGCTTCAGATTTTCAGTTTGCAAAACATGAGCTCAGTATACAATCTTTACAAAGCAAGATTAGAAATAAACAAAGGGTCAAGCCTCAATAAAACATTAAAAAGCCCCAATGACCGAGTTAGCACAGCTAAATCAGTGCACTATGTTACTTCCTGTACCAGCGAGATGAAAAATGCAGTTAGGAAAGCGGCTACACAGTACATTGATGTCTCTTGAGGTCATGACAGAATCTGCAGCGAGATGCTTCAGGTTTTCCAGTATATTCATCAGCATCAAAAACTACAGGGGAGTTGAATAGCTGTAGCACTAACAGAACAATAAATCTCAGTGCAAAAGCTTCAGCATTTGTACAATTCTTCATAGAACAGAGGTTGTGCTGAACGTTTCTTCAGACAACTAGATAATTGAGGTACAATTCTTCAGATAACAGAGGTTCTGGCCGCCTCGCCTCGGGCCTCGTCGCTGCAGGAAGTCTCGGGGTTCCCTGTGGCAGCTAGCCATGGGACGGGGGAGACTTAGGTCGGAGTTGGGGAATTCCAAGATGATTTTGTCTAATCACTTAGAGAATAGAGGGTTATCTGCTAATTGCGCTTAAGTGGATGGTTAAGGATCCCACCTTTAATCGGTGGCGTTCATTACAGATCTGAGGGTCCACGTAGGAATCTTCAGATTTTCACTGAGTACCTATTTCCACTAGATACTTCACCAATATCAAGCATGCAATGAGATCTAATTCTGCCTAAAAGTTAAGTTAATGCAAAGCAGCACATGAACAATCTGAAAGAACAATCAACAGTTAAGTGGTTTCACTAGTACAGACTATAGAACTACAAAAACAACTGCTCACCCAAACATTTTACAAAAAAAAAACAATTGGGATGGGACTCTTCCCAAATGGTTCTGCCAACATAGTTTTTGTATATTTGTGCTACTAGTACCTATGCGTGATGTGGCTTAATGGGTGTTACCAGTTACTCTGTTCCTACCATGGAGCAGAGCTCCTGCAGGTTGCACAACCGGACAGCAAACCTTCACACCGATTAAGCCACAAGAAATCAATCTGAAGATCAATGAAACTCAGTATTTTCTGCACCAAGACTTGAGAGAGCACGTCACAGTGATGAGGACCAATACGAACCTGGGGCGCAGCTACCCTAGGCAGGATGGCTGTACTCGTGCTTGCTCTGCTTAATCCACCTGTAGGTTGGAGACGAACTTGCTCGTTGCAGCAGACGATTCTTGCGACCTTCCCGCCCAATCGCCGCCGTTGGCCCCAACGCCTACACCAGCCGGTCTCTATCCCGACCTCCACGGCCTCCAATCGCCCGACCGCCCGCTCGCCGAGTCCCCGTCAGTCCGCCCACCAAGCCAATCGATCCCCGTTCATGTGATTGAGGCGATGCACATCAGCGAACGGATTGGAGGGATCCCATTAGATGGATTGGGATGGATTAGGAAGTGGAAGAAGAGAAGTGGAGAGATGGCGGCATGGGCGAGGAGAAGTGGAGAGAGGGCGGCGTGGCGGAGTGATTGGCGGGCATTTTTTTTCCAATAATAAGAGCATTGGCGCGCTATTTCCTGGCGGCAAATGGAAAATAGTTGCCCCAAATGCCAAAATGATTTCCTCCAAAAAATTGAGGGGAAAATGATTTCCTCCAAATGAAATAAGGGAGAAAAAGCCTATTTAGTTGTGTTGTACACAAACAACCAAAAAATGGGCCAGGTCACGTGCTCTATTTTTATTATTATTAGCATACATTGTGAAATGTTTTCTCCTACAAAAAGTAGAATTCCATTGTATTATAATGTATAATGAATTTTTGCGTCTAAGGGCATCTTCAATGCCAGCCCCCAAACCGTCCGCATACGTCTAGACTGCACGGTGCGGACGTTTTTTGGCGTCCAACACGGTGTTCTATCGGTCCGCTCGGCGGTCCGGACACACTTCTTCCCAAAAACCGCAAACAAAGTGGGGGGGGGGGTTGCGGCGTCCGGACCGCTGCCACGTCCGCTTCTGACTACCCTGGCCGGCCCAAAAATCCCACCTGCCTCTCCTGCGCTTTCCATTGAACGCCGACGCCGCTTGCTGCACCGCATTCATGTCAGCTCAGAGTATGCATCGGCTCGCATTGATGCCCGTGATTTGACCGAACGAGAGGGCGGCACTGACGGACATGACCACTCGGGCGTAGCCGCTTCAATGCGGACGTTGCGCACTGAGAAACCAACTCCGTCCGCTGCGCCGCATTGTAGTAGGCTGACTGCCACTTCGCCTGGCCTGGTCGTGGCCATTTAAGCCGCGCGCAAGCGATACATAGAGCCCCCCCTCCCCGACCACCGTCCCCTCCTCCACCCTGTCACCATCCCCGAGCCCAGCGTCGATGTGAAGTTCTCGTTCTCCATGTTAGTAGGCAGAGGCGGTGGAAGTCCCTTGTCTGGCAGCAGCGGCCCCATCTTCTCGTGGAGGCCCACGTGAAGGAGGAGCCACCTTCCCCGATGCGTGCGTCCGCATGAAACGGGAGTCAACATCCCCCCAATGCCTCTGCCACGTGAAGGATGAGCCCGCATTGACAGACCCTCATCGCCGCCACGCTGCAATCGCCGCCCGATAAAGGAGGAGCTTCCACCCGTGATCATGAAGGAGCGTGGTGCATCCTCCACTACCTCGGAGGAGGTGGTTATGGCGGTGCGTCGGGCTCGAGGGCCATCGTATTTGAGGAGGAGCGCGCGGCGAGGCAACAGGAGCGGTACGGCTGGCGCAATGCCGCTCCCCGCTTTGCGTTCGTCAAGAGCGACGTGCCACCGGAATGGGTCCCCAACGACCTGGACCTTGCTGCCGCGTGGGCGCTCGACCGCTCCGTTACGACCGCTGAGACAGCCACCGGGCGCCGCAGCAGGAGGCGGAGCATGGTTGTCCTTGTGTCAAAATTTCATAATCCATATGGATACTTATTTGGGTTCAATTTTTTTGCCAATAGGCGGTGAATTGGTTTTTCAATTTTATCTTTTATTCTGTTCAGCCAAAACCGTTGAAAATTTCCCACAATAATAATCATATGGTTGTCGTAAACCTCGGAAAAGCATGCAATCATTGGGGCATGCATGAATTTTCTCGTAGTCAAGGCCTAAGCCACGGATGATTTGTTGTACCTCATAGTACTTCTTTGGTAGTTGTGCCTGTGGAAGTGCATCAGACAAAACACCAAGTAGCGTTGTAAATGATTCTTGTGACCATCCATGTAAGCATTTCATGTGATACAAGGTGATGAGAAATGACAACTTAGAAAATGCTTTACATCCAGGGTATAACTCTGTGTTTGCATCCTCCAAGAAGCTTGCATACGTATTTGGTTTCTTCCTTGTTTGAGCATCTGCATTCTCATCCTCAACTGAATTAGGTACCATATTCTCAAATTCAATGCATCTAATTCACCATCAGATGTGCTTGATAAAGGTTCACAACTGTTAGCCATAGCAAAGACAGCACTTAAGAGTCCTGGCATGTCATCCATCCTTCCATGGTTGCCTTCTCCAACAACATTCCTTGGGATGCCAGGAATAGAAAAATTGCCACTGTTATCTGATACATGAGCAAATGCAAATGATGGTTCACTGTAATCCTCTCCATGGCAAACCCACTTAGTGTAACCTTGAAGAATACCATCACATCTCAAGTGAGTTTTCACTCCATCATAACTCTGCATAGCTTTATTTCGGCAATTTACACAAGGACAGAGAATTCTATCACCAGCTGGAACATCATGGAATGCAAAAGACAGAAATTGTTCGACACCATCTTTGTAAGCAGCACTAGCTCTTGGTTGACTCATCCAACCTCGATCCATCGCCCTTTGATATGCCGAAGTAATTAAACAAAAAAACATATGTCAGTGTATAACTTCACATGTGTTATTTAAGAGATGAAAGCTGATTTAAATCTTTTTGCAAGAAAAGCATGGAATACATAGATATTTTAATTCAATGATTGGATCCTAAAATATTTCATCAACCTTGAATTGAAAAACATCAAATTGTAGGTTTAACTAGTATGCAAAAAAGCCACTCAGTTCAATACAATTGCACATATGCTGCCATCTTTCTCCCCCTAATCCCAACTCTGGCTAGATCGAAAGGAAACACACACCACATGATTGATATTATATATGCAGGGCCTTCAATTATCTAGAAATATTTACTCTTTCTAATTGCTGTAGGGACTTCTTTCCTTCTGCAAAACTACTAAGATTGTTGGACTATCTAAGTATCCAAACTGAGCATAAAAACCATATAATAGGGTGCTTTAAAAAACAACTGTGTTAATTTCCCTGCTTTATATCATCATGTTATTGATGATCTTGTGCATCTCAGGTAAGCACCATATACAAAAATCAAGGTACAACAGAAGGTAAAAAAGGCCAATGATCACAGTCAGTATTATTATATATATAGTTATCACCATACTGGAAATACACTCCTTCCCAATTACAGAAACCTGGAGGATATGTGCAGCCACCTGAATGAAAAATGAAAAGCATGTATAAAAGGGCGTTTGCAATGCAATCTAAATAATTAGTGGGCTGCACTGCATACACGTCATATCTATTTGTTCTAAGGATAACAGGAAAAGGGATATTAAGTTGGACTGATTAACAAGTCAGATAAGACATCATTGAACAAGAAACAGAGAACATATGTGATGATCTACAGTACTAGATTGAAACTTAAGACCAATTTAACACCCTAGTTTGGTTAAAAGCTTACTTTGCCACAACTAAGCCAAAAGTAGTAATTGTTACCCCTCAAGACAGAGTGTGGCTTGCCACAAAAGTGTGGCCAAAATATACTCCTTAATCATGTGACTAGTAAAGTCGCAAGCCACAACTGTGTCAGCCAACCGAACACTCACTCACCTTAGAAATTATGTGTGCCTAACCATAGGTCTGGCAACATTTGGCTGGAAACCAAACAGTCCCCAAGTGACTTGCAATTGCTGAAGGGTAGCCGGTCGCATATTTTTACAAAGTTAGCAAGCAGGGCCTAAGAGAGTAATTATCAAACAGTGCATTCTAATGCACACGATCAGTTGCTGCATGTGTTTACACCTTCAGGAAAAGGGGATTTTTAGGATACACTACCACTTGCCTCATTGGCGCATGGTAGGATACGCTGAAAAGACAACTTAGGTGAGTGGCATGTTGCTGATTTATTTATAAAAAATCCTGGAAGATTGCAGCTACTTACTTGCATTATGGAAGTTACTGTGCTCTTCAGTGTTATAAGCATGATTCAGCTTCATACATGCTACATATATTGTTTCAGTACCGAATAGGTTGTCCACTTTACATCCAATGCTTGATACTTCTGGACAAATGGTATGTCTCTCTAGAATTTAAACTCAATTCTTAATGATACAACAAAATAGATAAAAACATGCCAAAAACTTCAAGAAAAGAGTATGGGATACAAAAGAGGTACTTTCTCGAGTTGATATTGAAGGCGGGTTGTTTGAAGCCAAAGGCGGTGGTCCAATCTATGGTTGTTCCAATTTGCGGAGTTGATTCAGTCCAACTGAAACACTGGGTGTTGAAACTTGCAATGAAATATATCTTCCTCTTCTTTTTCTACAAAATGAAATGAAATTGATATTAAAATGCATTCCCTTCCAAATCAACAATATGTTATACATATACACAGTCCCCTGCATATTCGCTGATACACAATTTTTCAGTTCAAATTTAATTTCATTTTCATCATACACTGATAGGAAGAACAGAAGAGAGAGCTTTCTCAGAAAATACCCCTGTCCCAGCCTGCTTGCTGTTTGTTGACAGCAAGTCCTGTCCTGGGCGGCAGAGTCCGGCCGAGCAGGCGAGCAGCCCGGGATTGGCAGGAGCAAAGCGCCAGAGCCGGCGCGGCAGGCGGCGGCCACCGGCAGGAGCAGGCATGGAGCAGCACGTCCCTAGCGACTAGGCAAAGGGCCGGGGACGACCGAGGAGCGCCGGAGCAGAGGGGCCAGGGGCAGTCCTTGCGGACGGCATTCACTGGCGGCGGACGCGGCGCACTGGCAGGACTAGTTGCAGGAGGCAGGAGATGGAGTTGGTTGTTGGAGGCTATGGAGATTGGGAGGGGGCGCATGGGTGGAGGAGGAGCCAGGCCGTCGTCGGCGGCGGCATAGATGGACGGCTCAGGACGTGGCGGCGGGTAAGGTGAAGGAGGGCGCGCGCTGAGTTCGGTACGTGGGCTCGTTTTACTGCATAGATGGGCCCCGTAATTTCCTTTTTCTGCAAAAAAATACTTTGGTTTTATTATTTATTTGTTAAACTCTTTCATGTATCCTAAAACGTCTCAAAAATCGTCTGTACCTATTTACACATGTAAAAAATAATAAATGATATATACCCTAAAATTAAGATTTGTGACCGTACTTATATCGTCTCAAAAAGCATGCCTACGTACTAGATGCTTTCAGTATAGAGACGAATATAAAAGCGTCTTAGAAAAAACGTGCCTACTGACATGTTTTGTTGTAGTGTTACCAGATATGCAGAATCAGATGGTATGAAGGATCCTAATTCTGGCGAGGATAAATCTGACAAAGGCAAGAGAAACGGTGGTGGCAAGGGTTATCAACAGAATACCTTGATGCAAAATGACAATTACAATAATCATGGTAATGGTGGAAAGCGCAAACACACCGATGGCTGGTCAGACTTTGTGGCTAACACTAATGCAGGGTTCAAAAATCAGCTTCGCAATGGAAAGCAGCCTTATAATGGGGGCAAGCCCAAGAATTATGAGGAAGCCCTAAATGCACCATACCCTAAGCATAGTTATCCTAACAAGCCGTCTTCTCACACTTGGAAGGACTATTACATTATGCAGGAGTACCGGAACCAGTCGTTTCAGCAGCATCATGGCAACGGCAATGGGCCGCCAGGCGGGTCAGGCTCAGGAGGTTTCCAGGGAGCCGGCTTTGGAGGTGGCGGCTCAAATTCTGGCTATCAGGGTCAAGGTAACCATGGTGGTCATAATCAGCAGCAGAACAACTAGTCAGGGTACCAGAGTAATCCTAAGCAGCTTAACAATGGACAGTATCATGTCTTCACTACGAGCACTTGCAAGCGTGACCGGAAGGTTCATAAGCCGGCGGTCCATCCGGTTGAGCCGGCAGTACCACAATATTTGAGGTGGTCGGAGCACACCATAACATGGAGTCGGGCGGATCACCCACCCTGGGTTGATGATCCGGGTCATCTGGCCTTCGTAGTAGCCCCTCAAGTGGGCGGTTACAAATTCACCAAGGTACTGATGGATGTTGGAAGGAGCATAAACATATTACATTATGATACTTTTCAAAGAATGAATCTGATAGAAAAGGATCTCAAGCCGTCTTCCACTGTCTTTAATGGTGTGGTTCCTAGCAAGTCGACTTATCCTGTAGGGAAGATTGCGCTGGAGGTGGCTTTTGGTGATCAATATAATTACAGGGCAGAGACATTCTGGTTTGAGGCGGTCAAGATTAAGAGTCCCTATCATGCACTGTTTGGACTGCCGGCTTATGCTAAATTCATGGCTCGCCCTTGCTATATATATTTGCAGCTTAAGATGCCAGGGCCAGGAGGTACAATTATGGTTCATGGTAATCGTAAGATAGCTCTGGAATGCGAAGAAGGAGACGCTGCTTATGCAGAGTCGGCTTGTGCTACTAATGAGCTCAAGTTTTATAACAATAATGTTGACCCGTCTGATATGACCCCTCTAAAGAAGCCCACCACCGAGAAGGACCCGCTGCTCAAGTTCAAGTCGGCCAGAGACACACATCAAGTTGACTTTGTTCCTAGTGACTATTCGCAACAGTTCACCGTTGGGATAGAGATGGATCCCAAATAGGAAAGCACGCTCATCAAGTTCATCCGTGAGAATCGGGACATCTTTCCAAGGAAACCTTCTAACATGCCGGGTGTATCGAGAGAATTCGCTGAGCACGATCTTAATGTGGATCCTAAGACGAAACATGTTCGACAGTTCCTCCGTCATTTTAACAAGGAGAGGCGAAAGGCTATTGGAGAAGAGGTAGCCCGGCTCCTAGCTGCCGGGTTCATAGTTGAAGTTTTTCACCCTCAGTGGTTGGCTAATCCCATGCTTGTGCTCAAGAAGAATGGCACTTGGCGTATGTGTGTTGATTACACAAATCTTAACAAAGCTTGTCCAGCTGATCTGTTTGCTCTCCCCCGTATTGACTAGATCATTGATGCCACGACGGGTTGTGAGAGTTTATGTCTCCTGGATGCTTATTCTGGTTATCATCAGATCAAGATGGCATTTGAGGATGAGGAGAAAACATCCTTCATTACGCCCTTTGGAGCTTTTTGTTATGTATATATGCCTTTTGGGCTTAAGAGTGCTCAGGCGACTTACCAGCGTTGTGTTTAGTTGATTCCATGGGCAGGTTGGACGCAATATTCATGCTTATGTTGACTATATTGTGGTTAAGTCAAGGAAGAAGGAAAACTTGCTTGATGATTTGAAAGAAACCTTTGATAATCTCCGGGTGTACAAGATGATGCTCAACCCGGCCAAATGCGTTTTTGGTGTACCTGCGGGAAAATTGCTAGGATTTCTGGTTTCAGAAAGGGGCATCGAAGCAAACTCGGAAAAGATCGAGGCTATCACCTCTCTATCTAAGCCATCCTGTATCAATGACGTTCAGCGTCTGGCGGGTTGTATTGCAGCCCCGAGTCAGTTTATAATTCACCTGGGTGAGAAGTCAATTCCCCTGTACTAGATGATGAAGAAGACTGATCATTTCGTCTGGAGTGATGCTGCTAATGAGGCTTTTGAGGCGCTCAAGAAGCAGTTGGCTGAGCCGCCTATCTTAGCTGCTCTGATCGACAAAGAGCCTCTGCTCCTGTACGTGGTGGCTAATAACAAAGCTATAAGCGTGGCAGTTGTCATAGAGCGCAAGGAGGCATGCAAAGAATATCCAGTCCAACGGCCAATTTTTTATGTCAGTGAAGTCTTGTCGGAGTCCAAGCAAAGGTATCCACATTGGCCGAAATTGGTGTTTGGGGTGTTCATGGCTAGCCGCAAGTTGAAACATTATTTCCTTGGGCATCCAATCACTATTGTCAGTTCTGCTCCTCTGGGGGATATCATTCAAAACAGAGAAGCCACAAGCAGAGTTGCTAAGTGGGCAATTGACCCTGGGCCACATAATCTGAAATATGTGCCCAGAACTGCCATCAAGTCTCAGGCTCTGGTGGATTTTATCAATGATTGGACAGAGCTGCAAAAACCCGAGGAGAAGCCGGATAATACATACTGGATGATATACTTTGATGGATCAAAGCAATTGGAAGGCTCGAGGGCTGGAGTTATTATATCTTCCCCTCGTGATGACAAATTTTGTCATGTATTGAGGCTTATGTTTCCCTGTACTAACAATGTAGGTGAGTATGAAGCTTTGCTACATGGGCTCCGCATGGCCAAGGAAATAAACTTGAGCCGGGTTAGATGCCTGGGCGACTCAGACCTTGTGGCGTAGCAAGTTTCAGGGAAATGAGATTCTAAAGACCCACTCATGGCGGCTTATTGCCAAGCAGTAAATAATATTGCAGGTAACTTCAAAGGTTTCCAAGTGGATCAGATAGACCAGCGGCTTAATGAAGCGGCTGATGCTTTATCTCGGTTAGGTTCTCAGTGTAAGCTGGTTCTCCCTAATGTATTCCTTGATGTACTGCACAGCTCTTCTGTCAAATTGCCTTCAGAGGAGGATCTGGCTATCCCTGACCTGGAAGGGCAGCTTGTGGCGGCTCTATGTGCTATTCTGTATTGGAAGATGCCTTATCTGGCTTACCTGACTCGGGGTGAGCTGCCAGAAGATGAAATTTTGGCCAGACGGATCATCCGGCGGTCTAAGTCCATGGCGAGTTACAAATGTGCAGCGTAACTGGTGTGTTCCAACATCGTGTTTCCGCTGAGGAAGGCCGTGAGATTCTCCAGGAGATTCATGATAGGGACTGTGGTCATCATGCCGGGTCAAGATCTCTAGTGGCCAAGGCTTTTCGACATGGGTTTCTATGGTTGACAGCTCATGCGGATGCAGAGGATCTAGTCCGTAAATGTGATGGTTGCCAGAAATTTGCACAACAAGCTCATGTGCTGGCTCAGGAATTACAGATGATCCCAATAACTTGGTCATTTGTGGTTTGGGGGCTTGATATGGTCGGGCCCTTCAAGAGGTCTAAGGACGAAAAGACTCACCTGTTGGTAGCAGCTGATAAATTCATCAAGTGGGTTGAAGCAGAGCAGTCAGCAATTCTGAGGTGGCGACTGTAGTTCAGTTCGTCAAAAAATGATCTTTCGCTTTGGTTATCCTCATAGTATCATCACTAATAATGGAACAAATTTATCTAAGGGTGCTATGAAAGAGTTCAGTCAGAGGGAACACATCCGGCTTGATGTTTCATCAGTGGCTCATTCGCAGTCTAATGGCCAGGCTGAACGTGCTAACCAGGAAATATTAAGAGGGATCAAGCCTATACTTATGGTTCCTTTGGAGCGTACTCTGGGTTGTTGGGTTGAAGAGTTTCCTGCCGTTCTTTGGAGCATAAGGACTAGCCCCAACAGGTCGACGGGCTACACACTGTTCTTCATGGTTTATGGCGTAGAGCCGGTTCTCCCAAGTGATATCCGGCATGACTCGCCCAGAGTGGCGGCTTATGTCGAAACAGACAATGAGACGGATTGAAAGAATGCGTTGGATGCTTTGGAAGAAGAACTTGACCGTGTGGTGGCTCGATCTGCGATTACCAGCAAGACCTGCGTCGCTATCATAGCCGCAGGGTTCGAAGCCGCACTTTCCAGGAGGGTGACTTAGTTCTCCATTTGATTCAAGATCAGACAGGCATGCATATGCTTCCACCTCCTTGGGAAGGGACCTTTGTGGTTAGCAAAAACCTCAACAACAAGTCGTATTATCTCATCGACATACGTGAACACAATAAGTCACCTACGTCCGAGGAGGAGACTAACAGGCCTTGGAACATTGCTCATCTTCGGCCTTACTATACCTAAGCCACTGGCTTCAGTCATTGTACATATCTATATCTTGTATATATCTTTTTATGATCAAGTATAATAAATCCAGCATCCCCAAAACTCGGGGCCTCTGTCATTTCATCTCATATATTGTGCATGCGTCTTCTATTTGTTGATCATAGGTCACTTGGGGGCTTCCAACTCACCGAGTTTAGCTTTCTCACCCTCTTGACTAGGAAAAAAATGCCACAATATGTTGGTTAAACCTACCTGTCTGCTTGATACTACTCCGAAAAGGTGACCCGCCGTTGTCGTTGTTAGAACCGGCGGATCTCGGGTAGGGGGTCCCGAACTGTGCGTCTAGGATCGATGGTAATAGGAGACGGGGGACACGATGTTTACCCAGGTTCGGGCCCTCTCTATGGAGGTAATACCCTACTTCCTGCTTGATTGATCTTGATGAATATGAGTGTTACAAGAGTTGATCTACCACGAGATCGTAATGAATAAACCCTAGAGGTCTAGCCTATATGAATATGGTAAAGAGTATGTGTATCCGGACTACGCTCTCCGGTTTATATAGACACCGGAGAGATCTAGGGTTACATGGGGTCGGTTACATCACAGGAATCTACATAGTCGGTTGCCAAGCTTGTCTTCCACGCCAAGTAGCATCCAATCTGGACACGGGTTCAATCTTCGGTCTTCATGTATTCATAGCCCATCAGTCCGGCCCACGGATAATAGGCCGGACGCCCGAGGACCCCTTAGTCCAGGACTCCCTCAGTAGCCTCCGAACCAGGCTTCAACGATGAGGTGTTCGGCGCGCACATTGTCTTTTGTGTTGCAAGGCGGGTTCCTTCTCCAAGTAATATATTCGGCCATTGAACCAATATCGCTCCCCTCGGCTTCTTTGTGCTAATAACTTCGTCCTCCACGTGTCGAGCGAATGCGGAGAGCCAAGGTATTTTTGCGAATAACACCTCGCCCACGCAAGGCAGAACGCCTATTTAAAGATACGAGATCTCAGATCTAGGAGACACCGCACCGAGAAAATCCCCAGAAACTGCCAGGAGAAACCATTCCATCATGGCTAGCATTCCCAGCTCCTCCTCCCGCTCCAGCCCAAAGAGGAGCGAGTGGGAGAAGTGCTCTGTGACTCATAGTCAACTAGCAAAGTTGCAAACGCAGGGATTTCTTCCTCCCGTGGATCTGGTCCCTGTCCGAGCAGGGTCGGCCTCCTTCAATGGCGTGACTCAGGCGGAGGCTTCCCTAATCCATCCGGGGGGGGGAGCGAGTGTGCTTCGTCCCCTACCTGCTAAGAGGCGTTGGATCTCCCGTCCATCCGTTCCTCCGGGGGCTTCTGGAATATTATGGCCTCCAGCTGCACAACTTCACTCCCGCCTCTATCCTGCACATCGCAGGTTACGTCGCTCTATGCGAGTTATTTCTGGGTGTCGAAGCCCATTTCGAACTATGGAGAAAATTGTTCTGTCTTGTCCCGCGCAACCACGAGGGGTCAATATTTGAAGTGGGTGGAGCCGAAGTGTGGCGCATCGCCGATACCGGATACTTGTCCGGCACACCAAGGAGGGAAGCCAAGGAATGGCCTTCCGAATGGTTCTACATTGAGGACGTTGCACTTCCTGACCCAGTTCGAAAGGGTCTCCCTGATTTTGCAAGCATCCCGCTAAAGAAACGTCATAGTTGGCATCCCCGGAGCCTTGAAGAGGATGACAATGCGGAGGTTCATCAGCTCATGGGCAGGATAAAGACGCTCGCCCAGTCCGGATTAACAATGGTCGAGGTAGTGGCCGTCTTCCTAGTGCGAGGGGTTCAGCCGCTTCAGTATAGAGGGCTCACGATGTGGCACTACAACGGGGAGGACAACGCCTTCCGCTGTGGTCGGAAAGGTCCGGACACCCCTGCCGCTCTAGCCAAGATACTGGCCGAGCTGTTCAAAGGGGAGGAGGAGGAATTCCTTCGCATTAATCATAGAGAAGGATATTCTATGTATAATCCTCCCAGTTGGGTAAGCCCCAATCCTTCTTCTCTTCTCATTCTGCCTCCCGGATTACCTTTGATAAATTTCTAATCCGCTTGTAACAGCATTGGCGAAAAATCACCGAGGGGTTTCACAGCCCCGCCCCATAGCCCAAGAATCACAATCAGGAGCTGGATCCCGGGTTTGAAGAAGATCCGGACATATTCGTGGTACTCGTGAAAGGGGTGTTTTACCAGGCGAGCTATGATGGCACGTAAGTGGCCATTAGCGCCGATTACCCTGGTCTTCTTCCTACTTCCCACGTAAGTCGTCAAGAGAAAATCTCACACGCAAGAGCTTCCTCGCACTGCCTCACCCATCGCACTGTCTCGTGCTCCACAGGGGAGGCGTTCGGCGCGTCACACTACTCCGGGGGCGGCTCCAAAAAGAGCGGCTCCGGCGCCGAGCAGGGCCTCCAAAAGGAAGGTTGGTGAAGACACGACTGGTCCCTCGTCAAAGAGGTAAGGATTTGAAGGTATACTTTAGTAGTCACATCCAATTGTAACTTGTACGTTTGTTTGGTACCAGGAAAAAGGTTCACCGGACTAAGCCCGAGGGTCCGGCCAGCCGTACTCCCAACGCCCGGGTTTTAGACCCCGTTGTAGAGGCGGGAGCCGATATAGGAACCGTGCCGGACTGCCCTTCGGCCGAGGGCTCCGAGAATATGTCCGTTACCAACTCGGAAGTGGAGAGCGCCATGAATCATCGGTGCTGTAGGGCTACTTTATGAGATCCTGAGTTCTCGGAAGAGGCATTCAATGCCTTCAGCTCAGCTGATGCGTACATCCGAGCTGCTCGAAACGGGCTTAGTAAAGCCACAAAGCAGCATTTAACAGACGTGCGGGTAAGTTTTCTTTGTCCGAATATGATATCCATATGCCAGTAGCCCCCGGGACTGAAAGCAGTTGCTACAACTGATTTAAGGACCGTTGTATCACCAGGTTCTTACAGAGAAGAATAACCTGCTAGCCCATGAGCTGGAGCGGTGTCGGGCGTAGCTAAATGCTGCGACCGCCGAACTGGAAAATTTCAAGAAGCTGTCTACTGGTAACGTTCCCCTCCATCGAGGAACAATAATTGCGTACCAACTGTGCTAATACTGTCGCTGATCGCATAATAGGGTCGCCTGATCACCTTGAGGAGAAGTTGAAGATCACCCAAGAGGGAGAAAAAGAGGCAAAGAGGCAACACGCCGCAGGCGAGCGTGTGCTGACCCGCGTTAGGGACGAGAAAAACAAGCTACAGGATTCCAACGCTGCGGTGGGTGAAGAGTTGAAAGATGTGCGGGCCCAGCTAGCCGACTCCGTGAAGGAGAACAAGAAGCTGCGGGGCGACATATTCAGTATGTTTCCGAACTTGTTGTTTTTTAGTAGTTCAAAGATAAATGGAACTGATATAACTGTGTTTGCAGGTATATTGATGGGCCGTCCTAAAGAGGAGGTGTCAGGATCAGCAAGTGATCTGCTGCAAAGACTGTCGCAAGTGCACGAGCATGCTCGGCTGGCCATGCGGAGTGTTGCCAAGGCCTTGTGGCCATCTGCCTCCCCTCCAGGAAGTATGGAGGAGCTTGTAGAGCTGTTAAAGGGAGCGCGACAGCGTATTCGATTATGGAAGATATCGGCCTGCCAAGAGGGTGCGCGAGAGGCCTGGGCCATGGTGAAAACGCGATATACCAAGCTGAATCCTAATCACATGGCCCGGGTTGGACCGTTAGGGCCAAATGGGGATGAAATTCCTGTTAATTTAGTATATGACCAAGTGGAGGTGGCCGCCAAATTCCCAACAGGATTGTAAGTTAGACTGCCTGTTAGATGGTATAGAGGCAGAAGTGTTTGAGTCCAAGTGACTATGTACTTTCCTCACCATGTGAAATTCTAGCTGAATTGTATATCATTTGTCATGGCAGACCTTTTCGCTTCAACCTCCGAACCGGAAGGTGCGGAGTGTTTCCGAATACCGTCACGGCCGAATAGGCTGGGGTATACATGGAAAACTAAGCGTAGGGGTCATAGTTGCTTGAACAGACAAGTTGTATCCGGCTAGTTATGTTATATTACATTGAAATTGTAAGAAACATCTTCCAGGGAGAATAGTTCCGTTAGGGGTTCCTTTCCCTCGGCGTGCATGCATTAGTAGACATGTCCAAATTTTGATGCGAAAATCACAGTATGTATAGTGATACGTCTCCAACGTATCTATAATTTTTGATTATTCCATGCTATATTATATTCTGTTTTGGACATTAATGGGCTTTATTATACACTTTTATTTTATTTTGGGACTAACCAATTAACCGGAGCCCAGCCCAGAATTGCTGTTTTTTGCCTATTTCAGAGTTTCGCAGAAAAAGAATATCAAACGGAGTCCAAACGGAATGAAACCTTCGGGAACGTGATTTTCGGAACGAATGTGATCTAGAGGACTTGGACCCTACGTCAAGACATCAACCAGGAAGGCACGAGGTAGGGGGGACGTGCCTACCCCCCTAGGGCGCGCCCTCCACCCTCGTGGGCCCCATGTTGCTCCACCGACGTACTTCTTCCTCCTATATATACCTACGTACCCCCAAACTACCAGATACGGAGACAAAAACCTAATTCCACTGCCGCAACCTTCTGTACCCGTGAGATCCCATCTTGGGGCCTTTTCCGGAGCTCCGCCGGAGGGGGCATCGATCACGGAGGGCTTCTACATCAACACCATAGCCTCTGCGATGATGTGTGAGTAGTTTACCTCAGACCTTCGGGTCCATAGTTATTAGCTAGATGGCTTCTTCTCTCTTTTTGGATCTCAATACAATGTTCTCCCCCTCTCTTGTGGAGATCTATTTGATGTAATATTCTTTTGCGGTGTGTTTGTTGAGACCGATGAATTGTGGGTTTATGATCAAGTTTATCTATGAACAATATTTGAATCTTCTCTGAATTCTTTTATGTATGATTGGTTATCTTTGCAAGTCTCTTTGAATTATCAGTTTGGTTTGGCCTACTAGGTTGATCTTTCTTGCAATCGGAGAAGTGCTTAGATTTGGGTTCAGTCTTGCGGTGTCCTTGCCCAGTGACTGTAGGGGCAGCAAGGCACGTATTGTATTGTTTCCATTGAGGATAACAAGATGGGGTTTATATTGCATGAGTTTAGCCCTCTACATCATGTCATCTTGCTTAAAGCGTTACTCTGTTCTTATGAACTTAATACTCTAGATGCATGCCGGATAGCAGTCGATGTGTGGAGTAATAGTAGTAGATGCAGGCAGGAGTCGGTCTACTTGTCTCGGACGTGATGCCTATACACATGATCATACCTAGATATTCTCATAACTATGCTCAATTCTGTCAATTGCTCAACAGTAATTTGTTCAGCCACCGTAATACTTATGCTCATGAGAGAAGCCACTAGTGAAACCTATGGCCCCCGGGTCTATTTTCCATCATATTAATCTTCCAACAACAAGCTATTTCCATTGCCTTTTATTTTGCTTTTATTTTACTTTGCATCTCTATCATAAAAAATACCAAAAATATTATCTTATCATATCTATCAGATCTCACTCTCGTAAGTGACCGTGAAGGGATTGACAACCCCTTTATTGTGTTGGTTGTGAGGATTTATTTGTTTGTGTATGTGCGAGGGACTTGTGCGTGGCCTCCTACTGGATTGATACCTTGGTTCTCAAAAACTGAGGGAAATACTTACACTACTTTGCTGCATCACCCTTTCCTCTTCAAGGGAAAACCAACGCAGTGCTCAAGAGGTAGCATATAGCTTCTGGGGGTTCACAATAGAGTGAGTGCAAAAAATATTTTTCATCCACCGACCGAATATTCCCTTAAGAACGCTAGCTTTCGGCTTCACCCAGTCTGAGGTACACATCCGGATGACCCGGCAGTAACAATCGCAGAGGTGCTGCCTTTACTACCTAGCCGAACAATCGGGAATGTAGGGGTAAGCACAGGAGCCAGGCAACCTAGCTTGGCCAAAACATAAGTCATATCGATGCATATAATGGTGGAGAAAAGACATACGGGAAAGCCGCGCATGTGTGATGAGCTTGATGCTCGAAAAATAATATTAACAAGCTTCAGTTAAAGAAGCCCCAAGGTATAATGGGCGTACATATGTAAAAATGTGTACGTCAGCAGTGTTCGGTCAAGCCGAATGAGAGCTTTAAAGCGAAAAAAATTGTGTCAAAGGGAGAAAAATTAATGGAAACTATAGGGGAGAAGAAGACTAACAAAGAGTTCGGCGCTAGGCATAGAACCTTCGGAGTCTGGCCGCGTTCCAGGGGTTCGGCTCTAGGCGATTGTCTGATGCGTCACGAAGACGGTACGCTCCGCCTGTAAGAACTTCGTCAATTATGAAGGGACCCTCCCATTTGGGCTTGAGGTTGTCTTTTTTCTTCTCTGGCAAGCGTAGAACGAGTTCGCCAACATTGTAAGTCTTGGCCCGTACTTCTCTGCTTTGATATCTTCGAGCCTGCTGTTGATAAAATGCTGAACGGGCTTTGGCGACGTCGCGCTCCTCCTCCAGGGCGTCTAGGCTGTCCTGCCGATCCAACTCGGCCTGTTTCTCTTCGTACATACGCACTCGAGGTGAGTCATGTATAATATCGCAGGGCAATACAGCCTCTGCACCATACACCATGAAGAAAGGTGTGTATCCGGTAGTACGGTTGGGCGTGGTCCGCAGCCCCCAGAGTACGGAGTCGAGCTCCTCGACCCAGTGTTTGTCTGATTCTTTCAAAGACCGCACTAGTCTGGGTTTGATGCCGCTCATAATAAGACCATTAGCTCGCTCGACCTGACCGTTTGTTTGCGGGTGGTAGACAGAGGCGTAATCAAGCTTAATGCCTAGATTAGCACACCAGGTTTTCACTTCATCAGCTGTGAAGTTGGAACCGTTATCAGTGATGATGCTGTGCGGTACACCATAACGGTGCACCACATCGGATATAAATGCAATCACCGGTCCGGACTCGGCCGTTTTAATTGGTCTAGCCTCTATCCACTTGGTGAATTTATCCACCATGACCAGCAGATATTTTTTCTTGTGGCTTCCCCCTTTAAGGGGTCCAACCATGTCCAAGCCCCAGACCGCCAAGGGCCATGTAATGGGGATTGTTTGTAGGGCGGTTGGGGGCATATGGCTTGGTTGGCGAAGAGTTGGCATCCAACGCAGCGCTGGACGAGGTCCTGTGCGTCTGCCCGGGCCGTAGGCCAATAAAATCCTGTCCGGAAGGCCTTGCTGACAAGTGCCCGGGCTGCGGCGTGGTGCCCAACGAGACCGGCGTGAATTTCTGCCAAGAGGTGCCGCCCCTCCTCCTCGGAGATACACCTTTGAAGGACTCCGGTAGTGCTTTTCTTGTAGAGCTCTCCTTCATGAACTTTGTAGGCCTTCGAACGCTGGACAATGCGGCGAGCCTCGTTCTGATCTTCTGGGAGCTCCTTCCTATTAAAGTAGGCCAAGAATGGTTCGGTCCACGGGGCAATTACTGCCATGATGAGGTGGGCCGATGATGTTATTTGGGTGGCTGCGCCTCCGATGATATCGGCGTGTTTGCTATCTGTGTTTGTGTTCGGAACGGGCATGTCGTTGCTGTCTCCCCCCTACCACGCCACGGATGGCTTAAAGAGCCTTTCGAGGAAAATGTTAGGTGGGACGGGGTCGCGCTTAGCGCCGATGCGAGCAAGGACGTCTGCCGCCTGATTACTTTCGCGAGCGATGTGATGAAATTCGAGCCCCTCGAACCGAGCCGACATCTTTAAGACGACATTGCGATAAGCTGCCATCTTTGGATCTTTGGCATCAAAGTCTCCATTAATTTGGGATATTGCGAGGTTTGAGTCCCCGCGCACCTCCAGGCGTTGTATGCCCTTTGATACGGCCATCCTAAGGCCATGTAGGAAGGCCTCGTATTCAGCTGCGTTGTTGGAGTCTGTGTATAATATTTGGAGTACGTATTGGACGATATCTCCTGTTGGGGACGTTAATACGACGCCCGCCCCTAGCCCTGCCAACATTTTGGAGCCGTCAAAATGCATAACCCAGTTGGAATACGCGCCGTACTCTTTAGGGAGTTCGGCCTCTGTCCATTCGGCGACAAAGTCAGCCAGTACCTGGGATTTGATGGCTCGACGTGGTTTGTACGTGATGTCGAATGGCAGGAGCTCAATTGCCCATTTGGCAATCCGGCCCGTTGCTTCCCGTTTTTGATTATATCATTGAGGGGCACTTCGGAAGCCACCGTGATCGAGCACTCCTGAAAGTAGTGTCACAATTTTCGAGATGCCATGAAGACTGCATATGCTATCTTTTGATAGTGAGGGTACCGAGATTTGCATGGTGTGAGGACGGTGGATACGTAGTATACCGGCTTTTGGAGCGGGAATTTGTGTCCGTCCTGTTCTCGTTCGACGACGAGTACGGCGCTCACCACCTGGTGTGTTGCCGATATATATAGGAGCATTGGTTCGCCGACGTTTGGCGTGGCCAGGATTGGGTTGCTTGCCAAAAGGGCTTTTATTTCTTCCAGTCCGGCTGTCGCTGCGTCTGTCCATTCGAAGTTATCGGTACACCGTAGAAGGCGATAAAGGGGCAGCGCCTTTTCCCCCAACCTAGAGATAAAGCGGCTTAAAGCTGCCACGCACCCGGCGAGTTTTTGGACCTGTTTGAGTTCGGT
Source organism: Triticum aestivum (assembly GCF_018294505.1). Taxonomy (NCBI): domain Eukaryota; kingdom Viridiplantae; phylum Streptophyta; class Magnoliopsida; order Poales; family Poaceae; genus Triticum; species Triticum aestivum. The sequence continues at coordinate 490,801,622 of NC_057796.1, forward strand.
TGGCGTGGCCAACTGCGACAGAGCTCGGATTTTGGCTGGATTTGCTTCAATTCCTCTGTTGGAAACGATGAAGCCCAGTAGTTTACCGGCGGGGACGCCGAAAATGCACTTTTCTGGGTTAAGTTTGATGTCGTATGTGCGGAGGTTGTCGAATGTGAGACGCAAATCGTCTATTAGTGTTTCGACGTGTCTAGTTTTGATGACGACGTCATCCATGTAGGCCTCCACTGTTTTGCCGATTTGTTTCTCGAGGCATGTTTGGATCATGCGCTGGTAGGTGGCGCCGGCGTTCTTGAGCCCGAAAGGCATGGTGTTGAAGCAAAATGTCCCGTGTGGCGTAATGAATGCTGTTGCGGCTTGATCGGACTCCTTCATTTTGATTTGATGGTATCCGGAATATGCATCGAGGAAGCACAGAGAGTTGTGTCCTGCGGTAGCGTCAATAATTTGATCAATGCGGGGAAGGGGGAAGGGATCCTTAGGGCAAGCCTTGTTAAGGTCTTTGAAGTCGACGCATAGGCGCCAGGATTTATCCTTCTTTGGTACCATTACCAAGTTCGCCAACCAGTCCGGATGTTTAATATCTTTGATGAATCCGGCCTCGATGAGTTTGGCTAGTTCCTCCCCCATAGCTTGTCGTTTGGGTTCGGAAAAGTGCCGCAGTGTTTGCTTGACCGGCTTATATCCCTTTAGTATGTTGAGGCTGTGTTCGGCCAACCCGCGCGGTATTCCTAGCATATCTGAGGGGTGCCAAGCGAATATATCCCAGTTTTCACGCAAGAAGTCTCGTAGTGCGGCGTCTACTCTGGGACTGAGTTGCGCTCCGATGGAGGCTGTCTTCTTCGGGTCTGTTGGATGGACCTAAAATTTGACCGTTTCTTCTGCTGGCTTGAAGGAAGTGGATTTGGGTCGTTTGTCTAGGATAACATCATTTCTATCCACAGTGGAGCGTAGTGCGGTTAGTTCCTCAGCCGCAAGGGCCTCAGACAATGCCTCGAGGGCCAAGGATGCAGTTTCGTTCTCTGCGCGGATTGCTATATCCGGATCGCTGACGAGGGTGATTATTCCATTAGGCCCGGGTATTTTTAGCTTCATATACCCATAATAAGGTATGGCTTGAAAACGCATGAAGGCCTCTCGCCCTAACAGGGCGTGGTATCCACTGTTGAAAGCTGCCACCTGGAAAGTTATTTCTTCGGACCGATAATTCTCCGGCGTGCTGAATACCACATCAAGTGTATTTTTTCCCGCACACCACGCTTCCCGACTGGGAATGATACCTCAAAAGGTTGTGCTTCTTTTCTCGATGCGGCTCCTGTCTATTTCCATCTTGTGGAGCGTGTCCTCGTAAATGAGGTTTAGTCTGCTGCCGCCGTCCATGAGGACTTTTGTAAGTCGAAAGCCGTCCACGATGGGACTGAGGACTAATGCAGCTGGCGCTCGGATTGTTCTGTATTTAGGTTCGTCACTGGTGTTAAAGGTTATGGCCGTGTCGTTCCAGCGGTCGATTGCGGCGACCTGGCAAACTTCGGCGAGATCGCGCAGTGCCCTTTCACGCTTATTGTTTGAAGCAAATGTCTCGAAGACTGTCAATACTCTATTGTCATCGTTTGCTGGAGGGTGTTGTTCTGGGGTGTCCTTGATAAGGATGTCCTCGCCGCTCTTGGCTACCTGCCGAAGTATCCAACATGCTCTAAGGCTGTGGGTTGCCACGGTATCTGGCGTCGTGTGTATTTTGCATGGGCCATTGAGCCATCCCTCCAGAACGGTGCCATGCAGCGTAATGGGTTTGTGTTTTTTGACTGTTTGGCTGGGCGTGCCACGGGGGTGCGTCCTCTTCGCCTGCAGGATGAGTTGGGTTGGGACCAACGGTTCCTAGGGAGCTGCCTGAGTTTTCTAGGCGCTTTCCATCGCGCTGTACTTTTGTACGATAGTTGCTAAGTCAGCGAACTTTAGTATGCGGCGGCAATTGATGGCGTTGAGGATACCTTCGTCCGCGCAGTTGTTGCAGAATGCCGCTATCACGTCTTCGTCGCGGCAGTCCTTTACCTTATTTTTGACAAGGAGGAATCTGGCCCAGAGGTGGTGGACCGTTTCCTGAGACTTTTGCTAGATGCTCATGAGAGCGTCTATGTCCGGATGGTTGGGCGGAACGAAATCCGAACCCTGACCCGATTTTGGATCCGGAGTTTGAGATCTACCGGACCTGGCAGTTCGGGCTCCGGGATATCGACTGATTTTTTAGGCTCATCGTCCGACTTCATGTTCGGAGGATGGGACATGCCTTTCTGTCGGAGAATATCCGGTCCTTCAAGATCGGAGATCCGAACATAGTTCGTCTTCAATATAGTAGAAGAGTTGCTCTGCTCCTCGACTACTGCTATCTGATGGGTGATCGGCGGAGTTTTAATTTCTCTCTAGTCAGGTTTAAGCCCAACCCGATCGTAGTCTGTAGCGACCCCCAAGGGCGGCCACGTGATCCAGGAGTCCGTTCAACGACGATAACTCCATTGGATCCATACGGGCGGAGTATTCAGGATTAATGCGGAGGCGATTTTTGATGACTTGAGAGGTCATCGTCGGCTTAAGGGCCGACCCGGCGGTCATGACGAAGCCGCCCAGCCGGAGGGTTTGGCCTGGGGCTAGGGTTCCTCCGAAGATGATATTATACTTGCAAACAAGGTGAGCCATCAACCCTCTTGGCGACGGCACAGTGGAACTCTCAATGAAAGCACCAATGTCGGTGTCAGAACCGGTGGATCTCGGGTAGGGGGTCCCGAACTGTGCGTCTAGGATCGATGGTAACAGGAGACGGGGGACACGATGTTTACCCAGGTTCGGGCCCTCTCTATGGAGGTAATACCCTACTTCCTGCTTGATTGATCTTGATGAATATGAGTGTTACAAGAGTTGATCTACCACGAGATCGTAATGACTAAACCCAAGAAGTCTAGCCTATATGAATATGGTAATGAGTATGTGTATCCGGACGACGCTCTCCGGTTTATATAGACACCGGAGAGATCTAGGGTTACATGTGGTCGGTTACATCAGAGGGAATCTACATAGTCAGTTGCCAAGCTTGTCTTCCACGCCAAGTAGCATCCAATCCGGACACGGGTTCAATCTTCGGTCTTCATGTCTTCACAGCTCATCAGTCTGGCCCACGGATAACAGGCCGGACGCCCGAGGACCCCTTAGTCTAGGACTCCCTCAGCCGTACTCTTGACAATAAATCTTTAAGACCCTGACTTGTCAAGGTTAAAACGACAGCTTAAGTCACGTGAGAGCCGGCTTTCAGAAAGCAAGGATAAACGAAGGCTATCATGCCAGCTTCATTGAAGCAAGACTTCATCTTCGAAAGCTGGTCTTTTTTGTCGAGCCTCGAAAGCCGACTTAGAAATTCATTCAATACATATATATATTGGTATTTTTTCTCTGTTTTTACAAGAATTTTTTGGCCATTGGTCACATTATTGCAATGATTATAAGTCTAAGGGTCAACAGATTTCCGGGTTGTTTGTGATCGGCATTGAGCCTTTACCGATCATGAGTCACCGGGTTATCAACCCACAGTTAATTTTTCAGAAGTTACTCATCAGGACTATAAGTCGCCGGTGGATAAGTCATCGGGTTCTTTCACACCGCTTATAACTTGGCCGAATTTTTTGCAGACATAAGGAATTTTTGCATTTTGCGAAAGGTGACTTATCAGATTCAAGTACAAGCCAAAGTAGTGCGATATTAACAAAGGCATCCAAGGCGGGTTATCAACATGCGTTGGTTTAAATTCTTCGTCATCAGACTAAGATTTGATCAAAAGTTAACGTGCATGAAGATTTGCTACAACTATTACATGGCTACAGCTGAGCCTAGAATATTCAAAGTCTTTTGTGGTGTATAAAGATACTCCTGTAAGCCGACTTCTGTACCGTGCAGTTAGATCCTTGATGACCTCCAGCAGTTGATGCCTCCAGGTTATCCTGCGCCGACTCTTATGTTTCTTGGATCTGAAGGTTGTCCTGATTCCAATTGACATCTATTAAAGCTTGAAAGACAGCTTCGTCATTCAAGATAGGAGATGGGTCAACATCAGGTGCAAAGAGATGCTTACGCCGTTGTGGAGTCAAGTCAAACGATTCTAGTATTGGCGGCATAATTCGTGTGTTGTGGCTGTCATAAGGTGGCTGGTATTTTTTTCAATTCCATCTCCGCAACAAGCTGACTCGCCAATACTCATGACTCATTCACGCAACGGGCATAGTCCTATTGCGAAAAATTAGACCCATCATTCTTGTATTGTGGGAATCCGCTGGCCATCTCCAAAATGTCCAACTCTGGTGCATAAGCCATAGCCCGACTTAACGTAGTCGTTGCTCCTGATCGGGCGACTGATCTCTTCATCTCTTCGACTTGTTTTGGGATGGTTGATATCCTCTTCAACACATCTCTTATGAATTGTGGCAGGTCTTTTTCGCCCATTACAGCCCTCAGGGTGCGCATGCTTCCACTGTATAATTGCGCTACGAGGGAGTACACGGCCTTCAGCTTCATTGCTTTGTCTTGGAGATTGCGAGTTCTATCACATAGAAGTAGTCACCATGTGTAAGTCGCAGGCGAGTTGTTGATTATACATAACTTGTTTGGCGAGTTGTTAGCATGAGTTCATGGTGTTGCTTACCAAATATGGCTTGGGTTATTTGAGCGATATGACGCTTAAATACGGCCAGCTCTTCAGTAACCGGTGCTAATTGGCCTTCTCGGCTTCCGCACGCTTGATCAGGGCGGCCTTCTCAGTTTCAAAGGACTTCTTTTCTTCTTCAAAGCCCGCATTGATTTTCTCTAATTCCTGCAAAGAAGCTTGCAGGTTTGATTCTGCTTTGGCTCATGAAGCTTGTTCAGATTCAAGTTCTTCTCTTAAGCTGGTCTAACTTGACTCGGCCATATTCAAAGCTTCCTGCAAAATAAGGGGATAATTCGTTTACAAAGTGTTGCACCCAGCCGGCAACAATATACGACCCGGCACTTGGGGGCTATTGCCAATTCAATTTAAGTTGAGAAGTACCAAGCAGATTGCAAGCAATATGCTTAGCACTTGGGGGCTAATGCATGGCATTTAAAATCTTTATGGGTATAGGAAGACCCAACTCATCTCATGAAGATGAGCCGGCCCTAGGGGGCTATAGGATATTTCTTCAAGGCTTTTATCTAAAAAGACCCGACTCATATATAAAGATGAGCCGGCACTTGGGGGCTACCTGATGTTTCTTTTAACAAGACTTACATTTGAAGAACCGGCTTATCACTACTACAGGATGCTACTAACGCGACACTACAATTAGACACCCTTTAATGAAACTGTGTGTGATGTATTAATCACAAACGGTGATGTAATAAAACCGTCAAAAAAGATACAAAACGTCTGCAATGGAGGAGACAACAAACATGGTTCAGATTATAGTTGCATGTGCAATGTGTGGCATACAGTTCACTCGAATGAACTGTTAGCGATGAGCTTAACAACAGAAACAGGCGGCCAGATGAAGGTGTGTGCGATATATGGCATACTGTTCACCCGGATGAACAGCTTGTGATTAGGCAACACAACAGAAACGGTCGGGTAGATCAAGGTGTGTGTGCGATTGAGAGCATACAGTTCACTTGGATGAACTGTTTTCGATTAGGCAACACAACAAAAACGATCAGCCAGATCAAGCTGTGTGCAATAGAGGGCATACGGTTCATTCCGATGAACTGTTTGCATTGAGCCAAGAGAACAGAAACGGTTCAACTTAACAAGATGTGTGTGATATGCGGCAAACAGGTCCGTAATCAGAAATGTGTGCGAAGACCGATAATAACACCGACGATTGCTGCTAATAAGCCGTGTGTGTTGTGGGCAAACGCTTGCTGGTATACAATTGTCAGTGATTAACGAAATCATCACCCACGGGTTCCCTAGTATGGTCTGTGTGCAATGTCATTGCATACATAGCAACAACATATGTACTTATAACTTATAAGGATTTGATTCCATAAACAAATTGACATCCCATTACATAGGTCGCTAGTACACACATGACCTTTGCACACGCCAAAGTATGTTCCAAAATGCATAGAAAACTCAAATAATGTATAAAAAGGCAAAATGAACCCTGAATAATTTCATTTTTTAGGACGATGCTCCTATAGTTGCATGTTGCCTCTGTAAAATAAATCAAGACGGAAAGAGAAAGCGTATGTCGTTTCGCACACATAGGTGACAAGTTCCCTCTCGGAGCCATGAGGCTTTTTGAGAGAAGCTCCGGTTTGTAAGAAGTTTATACCAAAACTTATCCCAAATTGGACTAATTTTTTTACCACAACATGTTGGTGCCATGGCAGAATACCATGCCAAGTTTCATGATTTTTAGCCGAGTTTTGGATTTACAGTAATTCTAAAACCAGGTTTCTCAATGTTTACCGTCGAGTCGACACCGCCTTGGATAGGCATTTTCCTCATGGGTCCCAAATGTCATAATCCAAATCTATTAGTACCATGCAACTTTTCTTATTAAGAATTAAAGCCCATTTTGTGTGCTAGCTCAAAATAAGATTTTGGGTGCTGGCGGGCGCTAAAAACTTGCGGGTTCTATAATGAACACTGATCTTAAGGATCCCGCAAGAATGAGGTTCTTTCCCTATGTTGTGATTGCTTATAATATTTATGTCTTAATTAAAGAAATGGCCAGCCATTGGCCCAGTAGGAAAGAAAATATGGGTCAAAGCCGAGTTGAAAAGGGCAAAATTATCTAACTCCAGCTTACAAAAAGTACAAAAGCACGAGGATTAATTGTTCATCAGGTTTAACATAACCCATAATGAACAGGGCAACAACATCTAACTCAACCAAAGTTTTGGTAGTCACAATCAAATGGATTGGCCCGATCCATAAAATCAAGATCCCGGTACAAAAGATCTACTGGTCCATGATGACGACAAGTTGTTGTAAATAGAAGCTGAGCACGATCAGAAGCCCTTTGGTGCACCTGAAACTTCTTTTTATGCTGTTCAACATGTCCATTCGTGAGAAATTTCTTGTCGAATAACTTAATCCTCATGGACAATAGTGCCCTCGCATTCAACATGAAGAATGTGACAAAACTAGTGTTTGCACGGTTGGATGCATATCCCTCCACCGTTATTGTCTTCAAATGTATTTCATTAAGACCTGAGAAAGTCCTTGTGCTTCCTCTGCCATCGATTCTTAGACCTTTTTCACGAAATCCTATTACCCAAATAGACATGAAGATTGAAAACAGTTAATGTCTAAACTAGAGTATGTCGAAGGAGTGACAGTTGAACGGTTAATCCTAGTATTGCATATATGGGCTTTCAATGAGTGTGAAATCATCACCTCTATATACAAATTCTCCAGACATGGAAAGCATCGCCTCAAGCCAATAGTGGTGTTCAGATCAAGACATCCTACATGAATATATAAGGTATTGACAGAATCCAACACCCCTGATAGTCCATCCATGGACAAGCTCTTCATTCAGCATATAACATTATATTAGCACCGAAAGTGTACTCCAACATGATATTTAACTTATGCACACAAATGAAAAATGTAGATTACAAAAGTGTACATGGATAATATACAGTACCTGAATAAGTGTGGATCCAACCACCATCTTGTAACCTTTAAACGGATAACGAATTTCACCCAAGGTCTCTAGTTTAGGTGCGGAGACCACAGTTATTTGTGAAGGTTTATAACAAGAATCACGAAGCAACATTTGAAGTGAAGGGGCATCTTCGATGATGAGCTCCTGTCCTTCAAAACAAATTCCAATGCTTACAAGGTGAGGCAACTTTATTTTGAGACAAGGGATATGGAATCCATTTCCAAAAACAAGCACTAAACGCTCCAAGGCAGGGCAGCTGGAGTGGATGATGCTGTGAAGTGAGGCCATCGACAGAGCAACCAACACAAGTGCAAGTTTTTTCAGCAGTGGGAGTCATAGCATTTTTACCAGATTTTCCGCTAGATGGCACCGGTTCAAGGTGGCAGTGTGGAGAGAGGAGGAAAACCATGAGATGGGCATCGGTGGTGAGGGCACAGATGCAACGATTGATGGTAACCTATCGCTATAGTAATGGTGGAACTTAAGCTGCTGGAGTTTTTTGAATTGACGGGATGTCAGCCAGGCGGCCACCGTGCAGGGTATGTCTAGCAGGTAGCATGACAGGATGCAGATGCGTTGAACGGAACCCTGGTGGGAGGAGATGATAGCTCCGGGGAGTACAGAATCATCATCGACAGATAGCTGACGACAGTCAAGATAAAGAGGCACAACGCGCCACTGATTGCGCCACCGAGATGTGAGGACTTGTGTGCGGCAGCTATCCTTGGTGGGGAGAAGGGAGATGATCTCCCCAAGGATGGCATCCGGGAGATCGCTGATGCGGTCTGCCGGAGATTCTATGGGTTCCTCACATTCAAGGGAGCGTGGCCACTTCTGGCCGCGCTGCCGGGTCCAAGAACTACATCCGGCAGTGCCCGCTGGCCTGAGCCTCATATGTGTACATACCAATCTGAAAAAATGGTAGAAACATACATGTAGGATATTCAAAATCAATTCTCAAGATCTGGAAGAAAAAAAGGCACAAACATATATGTATGACATTCAAAATCAATTCTCAAGATCTGGCCACGAATTATTAGCACGCACGCTAACCCGAATCGGATTATTAGCCAAAATCATTTGTACGGAACAAACAATTAATCACCAACCCTATACGGATACCATTCAAACAATCAATACACTACATGCATCTAACGGATCTTACTTACTCTGATTTCATGGACTGAGAGAACATAACCATAGGATTTGTATTCCAAAAGAATTAGAGGGGTGATACGTCTCCAACGTATATATAATTTTTGATTATTCCATGCTGTTATATTATCATTATTGGATGTTTTACAATCATTTCATAGCGACTTTATATCAATTTTTGGGACTAACCTATTGACATAGTGCCTAGTGCTAGTTGCTGTTTTTTGCTTGTTTTTTACTTCGCAGAATATCAGTACCAAACGGAGTCCAAATGCTGGGAAACTTTTTGGAGATTTTGTTTGGACCAGAAGACACCTTGGCGGCGAAGAAAGCACCTAGGAGGAGGCCCATGGGGACCATAAGACACCAAGGCATGCTGATACGTCTCCAACGTATCTATAATTTTTGATTGTTCCATGCTATTATATTATCTGTATTGGATGTTTTATATGCATTAATATGCTATTTTATACGATTTTTGGGACTAACCTATTAACCTAGAGCCCAATGCCAGTTTCTGTTTTTTCCTTGTTTTAGAGTTTCGCAGAAAAGGAATACCAAACGGAGTCCAAACGGAATAAAACTTTCGCGATGATTTTCTTGGACCAGAAGACACCCAGGAGACTTGGAGTGCAAGTCAGAAGAGCCTAGAGGCGGCCACAAGGGTGGAGGGCACGCCCCCCGACCTTGTGGGCCCCTCAAGGATCCCCTGACCTACATCTTCCTCCTATATATACTCTTATACCCAAAAAACATCCAGGGGAGCAAAGAAAGCACTTTTCCACCACCGCAACCTTCTGTACCCATGAGATCCCATCTAGGGGCCTTTTCCGGCGTCCTGCCGGAGGGGGATTCGATCACGGATGGCTTCTACATCAACACCATTGCCTCTCTGATGAAGCGTGAGTAGTTTACCACAGACCTACGGGTCCATAGCTAGTAGCTAGATGGCTTCTTCTCTCTCTTTGATTCTCAATACAAAGTTCTCCTCGATGTTCTTGGAGATCTATTTGATGTAATATTCTTTTGCAGTGTGTTTGCCGAGATCCGATGAATTGTGGATTTATGATTAGCTTATCTATGAATATTATTTGAATCTTCTCTGAATTCTTATATGCATGATTTGATATCTTTGCAAGTCTCTTCGAACTATCGATTTGGTTTGGCCAACTAGATTGGTTTTTCTTGCAATGGGAGAAGTGCTTAGCTTTGGTTTCAATCTTGCGGTGTCCTTTCCCAGTGACGATAGGGGCAGCAAGGCACATATTGTATTGTTGCCATCGATGATAAAAAGATGGGGTTTTCATCATATTGTTTGAGTCAATTCCTCTACCATGTCATCTTGCCTAATGCGTTACTCCGTTCTTTATGAACTTAATACTCTAGATGCACACTGGATAGCGGTCGATGTGTGGAGTAATAGTAGTAGATGCAGAATCGTTTCGGTCTACTTGACACAGACGTGATGCCTATATTCATGATCATTGCTAGATATCGTCATAACTTTGTGCTTTTCTATCAATTGCTCGGCAGTAATTTGTTCACCCGCCGTAATATTTTCTATCTTGAGAGAAGCCTCTAGTGAAATCTATGGCCCCCGGGTCTATTTTACATCATATTAGTTTCTCGTCAACTTGCCCATTTTGTCGCTGTTCTTGTACTTTGCAATCTTTTACTTTCTGTTCCATATACCAAAAATATTACTTTACCGTTTATCATCTATATCAGATCTCACTTTTGCAAATAACCGTGAGGGATTGACAACCACTTATTGCGTTGGGTGCAAGTTGGTGTTTGTTTGTGCACGTATTCGGTGAATTGAGCGTTGTCTCCTACTGGATTGATACCTTGGTTCTCTAAAGCTGAGGGAAATGCTTACTCTACTTTGCTGCGTCACCCTTTCCTCTTCAAGGGAAAAACCAACGCAAGCTCAAGAAGTAACAGGAAGAATTTCTGGCGCCGTTGCTGGGGAGATCTATGCCAAGTAAAGACATACCAGGTACCCATCATAAACTATCATCCCTCACAATACATTATTCGCCATTCACTTCTCGTTTTTCTCTCCCCCACTTCTAAAACGATTTTCGAAAATATTTGCCTTTTCTTCGCCCCTCTTCCGTTCGTCTTTTCGTTTGCCTTGATGTCTTATTTGGCTCATTTGCTCGTTTGGTTGGAATAATTGTGTATTTATTCCAAATTAGAGAACCTAAGATCTATGGATCCTCATCCACTTGCCAATCTTTTTAAGAGATCTAATTATGATGAACCAATTGCTAGTGAGTTTTGTGCACTAGATTATCTTTATGAAGTTTTGCTTGAAATTCGTGACTCTGAAAATTGTGATGAAGTAGTTTATGGAGTGATTCACGATAGATCTTTAAATAAAAAGCATGATTGCAATGATGTTATTATAAATTCTATTAATGTCAATTGTGCTAATAATATTCAAAACCCTAAGCTTGGGGATGCTAGTTTTGCTATGTCCACCACTTGTTGCAATGATCATGATTGGGGTTATGATCTTGAAAATTTATTTAAGCCCCATGATGAATATGAGATTGATAATAGTGTTTTCAATATTATTGAAAGTGGGTTTGGAAGAGTGTCAACTTTAGATCCCACATATTTGGAGAACGTTCAATCTTATGAAATTTTTGATAAAAGTGGGTTTGGAGAGGTCATGACTTTAGTTAATGTTAATCCCACTATTTTGGAAGAGTGTCAACTTTGCATGCATGTGGATCATGTAGAGAATATTTTATGTGATAGTTATATTGTTGAGTTTGAATATGATCCCACATGTAATTATTATGAGAGAGGAAAATATGGTAGTAGAAGTTTTCATGTTACTAAATTACCTCTCTTCATGTTGAGATTGCTATCGTGTCTTTATTCTTCCTCGCATGTGCTAGTTTTTGCTTGCCTTGATAATTTGTTTGCCTATAAGATGCCTATGCATAGGAAGTATGTTAGAATTAGATGTGTTTTTCACATGTTTTATGATGCTCTCTTTGTGTTTCAATTGCTATCTTTCATGTGAGTATCATCAAAATTATCAATGCCTAGCTAAAAGGCTTTAAAGAAAAGCGCTTGTTGGGAGACAACCCAATATTTTTCCTTGCTGTTTTTGAATAAATATTTCATCTAGCTTCTGGTTAGATGTGGTTTTGTGCTTTAATTAGTGTTTGTGGCAAGTAATACCTTTGGGATAGCTTACGGTGATAGTTGTTTTGATCCTGCTCAGAAACATAAACTTTTGCGCCCAGGAAAATAATTTTCATAATTCACAGAAGTATGCTTTTGATCCGATTCTTTCTGCACTGGATTGGTACACAAATTGCCCAGGTTTTCCTAATTTTCAGAATTTTTGGAGTTGCATAAGTATTCAAGAGTTACAGATTGCTATAGACTGTTCTGTTTTTGACAGATTCTGTTTTTCGCATGTTGTTTTCTTATTTTGATGCATCTATGGCTAGTATCGGGGGGTATGAACCATGGAAAAGTTGGAACATAGTATAAATTACACCAATATAAATAAATAATGAGTTCATAACAGTACCAAAAGTGGTGATTTATTTTCTTATACTAACGGAGCTTGCGAGATTTTCTGTTGCAGTTTGTGTTGTGAAGTTTTCATGTTTTGGGTAAGGATTTGATGGACTATGGAATAAGGAGTGGCAAGAGCCTAAGCTTGGGGATGCCCAAGGAACCCCAAGGTAATATTCAAGGATGTCAAAAAGCCTAAGCTTGGGGATGTCCCGGGAAGGCATCCCCTCTTTCGTCTTCGTCTATCGGTAACTTAATTAACTTGAGGCTATATTTTTATTCACCACATAATATGTGTTTTGCTTGGAGCGTCTTGTATGATTTGAGTCTTTGCTTTTTAGTTTGACACAATCATCCTTGCTGTACACACCTTTTGAGAGAGACACGCATGAATCGTGATTTATTAGAATGCTCTATGTGCTTCACTTATATCTTTTGAGCTAGGCAAATTTGCTCTAGTGCTTCACTTATATCTTTTTAGAGCACGACGGTGGCTTCATTTGATAGAAATTGATGAACTCTCGCACTTAACTTATATTATTTTGAGAGTCTCTAAACAGCATAGTAATTTGCTTTGGTTGTAAAATTAGTCCTAATATGATAGGCATCCAAGAGGGATATAATAAAAACTTTCATATATAGTGCATTGAATACTATGAGAAATTTGATTCCTTATGATTGTTTTGAGATATGAAGATGGTGATATTAAAGTCATGCTAGTGAGTAGTTGTGAATTTGAGAAATACTTGTGTTAAAGTTTGTGAGTCCCGTAGCATGCACGTATGGTGGACCGTTATGTGATGAAGTCGGAGCACGATTTATTTATTGATTTTCTTCCTTATGAGTGGCGGTCGGGGACGAGCGATGGTCTTTTCCTACCAATCTATCCCCCTAGGAGCATGCACATAGTACTTTGTTTTGATGACTAATAGATTTTTGCAATAAGTATATGAGTTCTTTATGACTAATGTTGAGTCCATGGACTATACACACTCTCACCTTTCCGCCATTGCTAGCCTCTCAAGTACCTCGCAACTTTCGCCGGTACCATAAAAAACCCACATATCCTTCCTCAAAACAGCCACCATACCTACCTATTATGGCATTTCCATAGCCATTCCCAGATATATTGCCATGCAAGTTTCCACCGTTACGTTATTATGACACACATCATCATTGTCATATTGCTTTGCATGATCATGTAGTTGACATCGTATTTGTTGCAAAGCCACCGTTCATCATATATTTTTATACATGTCACTCTTGATTCATTGCACATCCCGGTACACCGCCGGAGGCATTCACATAGAGTCATATTTTGTTCTAGGTATCGAGTTGTAAGTAAATAAAAGTGTGATGATCTTCATTATTAGAGCATTGTCCCATGTGAGGAAAGGATGATGGAGACTATGATTCCCCCACAAGTCGGGATGAGACTCCAGACAAAAAAAGACACCAAAAAAATGAAAGAGGGCCCAAAAAAATTGAGAGAAAAGAGAGAAGGGACAATGTTACTATCCTTTTTGCCACACTTGCGCTTCAAAGTAGCACCATGATCTTCATGATAGAGAGTCTCCTATAATATCACTTTCATATACTAGTGGGAATTTTTCATTATAGAACTTGGCTTATATATTCCAATGATGGGCTTCCTCAAATTGGCCTAGGTCTTCGTGAGCAAGCAAGTTGGATGCACACCCACTTAGTTTTCTTTTTGAGCTTTCATAAACTTATAGCTCTAGTGCATCCGCTGCATGGCAATCCCTACTCACTCACATTGATATCTATTAATGGGCATGCCCATAGCCCGTTGATACGCCTAGTGGATGTGAGACTATATCCTTCTTTTTGTTTTCTCCACAACCACCGTCTATTCCACCTATAGTGCTATGTCCATGGCTCACGCTCATGTATTGCGTGAAAGTTGAAATTTTTTTAGAACATCAAAAGTATGAAACAATTGCTTGGCTTGTCATCGGGGTTGTGCATGATTTAAATATTTTGTGTGATGAAAAATGGAACTAGCTAGACTATATGATTTTGTAGGGATAAGCTTTCTTTGGCCATGTTATTTTGAGAAGACATAATTATTTTGTTAGTATGCTTGAAGTATTACTGTTTTTATGTCAATATTAAAATTTTATTTTGAATCTTATGGGTCTGAACATTCATGCCACAATAAAGAGAATTACATGGATAAATATGTTAGGTAGCATTCCACATCAAAAATTTTGTTTTTATCATTTACCTACTCGAGGACGAGCATGAATTAAGCTTGGGGATGCTTGATACATCTCCAACGTATCTATAATTTTTGATTGTTCCATGCTATTATATTATCTGTTTTGGATGTTTTATATGCATTAATATGCTATTTTATATGATTTTTGGGACTAACCTATTAACCTATAGCCCAGTGCCAGTTTCTATTTTTTCCTTGTTTTAGAGTTTCACAGAAAAGGAATACCAAACGGAATAAAACTTTCGCGATGATTTTTCTTGGACCAGAAGACACCCAGTAGACTTGGAGTGTAAGTCAGAAGAGCCTCGAGGCGGCCACAAGGGTGGAGGGTACGCCCAGGGGGGTAGGGCGCGCCCCCGACCTTGTGGGCCCCTCGAGGATCCCCTGACCTAGATCTTCCTCCTATATATACTCTTATACCCCAAAAACATCCAGGGGAGCAACGAAACCACTTTTCCACCGCCGCAACCTTCTGTACCCGTGAGATCCCACCTAGGGGCCTTTTCCGGCGTCCCGCCGGAGGGGGATTCGATTACGGAGGGCTTCTACATCAACACCATTGCCTGTCCGATGAAGCGTGAGTAGTTTACCACAGACCTACTGGTCCATAGCTAGTAGCTAGATGGCTTCTTCTCTCTCTTTGATCCTCAATACAAAGTTCTCCTCGACGTTCTTGGAGATCTATTCAATGTAATACTCTTTTACGGTGTGTTTGCCGAGATCCGTTGAATTGTGGATTTATGATCAACTTATCTATGAATATTATTTAAATCTTCTCTGAATTCTTATATGCATGATTTGATATCTTTGCAAGTCTCTTCGAACTATCGATTTGTTTTGGCCAACTAGATTGGTTTTTCTTGCAATGGGAGAAGTGCTTAGCTTTGGGTTCAATCTTGCGGTGTCCTTTCCTAGTGACAGTATGGGCAGCAAGGCACGTATTGTATTGTTGCCATCGAGGATAAAAGGATGGGGTTTTCATCATATTGTTTGAGTTAATTCCTCTACATCATGTCATCTTGCCTAATGCGTTACTCCGTTCCTTATGAACTTAATACTGTAGATGCATGCTGGATAGCGGTTGATGTGTGGAGTAATAGTAGTAGATGCAGAATCGTTTCGGTCTACTTGACATGGATGTGATGCCTATATTCATGATCACTGCCTTAGATATCGTAATAACTTTGCGCTTTTCTATCAATTGCTCGGCCGTAATTTGTTCACCCACCGTAATATTTTCTATCTTGAGAGAAGCCTCCACTACAAAAAAATACACTTCCGTGATGATACGTGTTTGTCACAGTAGGTCATGTTTTTTGTCATGCATGTACATCCATGAAAATTTTATGACAGAATCAAGATAGTCATACCTGTACTGTCGTAGAAGTGTTCCATGACATTACCAAAATTATCATCACGGAAGTGTCCACTTCCATGACGATAAATGGCGCGTCATGGAAGTGCTTTCGTCAAGGGTGACCGACACGTGGCATCCACCATAATGGGTCGCCGTTAAGCTATCAGGACCGGTTTTGGATCCGATAACCCGTTAACAGCCCAGACGAATGAGGATTTTGCACGTGTAAAATTCTCATTGGCGGAGGAAACACGTGTTGGCTCACCGTTGGGACATATGTCATCCACTCATTGGACAGGAGGCGCCTATGATAGGTCGACACGTGGCACGGCCCAACAGTGGCCTATTCCGGTGAAAATGGCCGGCCCAGTAAAAATTAGCAGGTCGACCCATATAAGGCCTACTTGTGTCAGGTCCATTTAAGCCCATGGCCCATACGAGATGTGCCAATTCGGCCTGTCAACGGCCTGTTAACGATTTGACACCATTGCAGCCCATCGTCCGTTCGAGCCCGCTAACAGCCCGCTATATATTTGGGCTCAATATCGGCCCGATGTGGTTTCGGCCTGTTAACGACCCATTCAAGGGTTGGGCCAATTTTCAGGATGTACATCTTTCAGCCTTCTAGCGACCCATATAAGTGTTGGGCCAATTTCCGGCCCGGTGTGTCTTTTAGCCTGTTGACGGCCCATAAATGAGTTGGGCCATTTGCAGTCGGACCTGAGTTTTGGCCTTTTAACAACCCAGGCTCTTCATGGTCCAATACCAGCCGGCTTCTCTTTCGGCCTACTAAAGGCCCACAACACAGTTGGGCCATTTACAGTACGACCTGACTTTCAGCCTCTTAGCGGCCCATGCTCGTCATGATCCAGTACGAGCCCGCTGTCTCTTTCGGCCTGCTAAAGGCCCACAATATAGTTGGGCCATATGTAGCCCGACCTTAGTATCAGCCTGTTAAAAGCCCGTGAAATAAAATGGGCCCACCTGTTGCCCGCTTCGATGTCGGCCTGTTAACGACCCGGGAGGTAAGAGGGCCGACCATTAACTTTTGGCCTGGTAACGGCCCATTAACTTAGTGGGGCCACTAAAGTTCGTATAGGTCTTAAGGCCCAATTAGATAATTTGAGCCCATTACGACGGGCAAATATGCACATGACCAAAACCGATCAAGCAAAGGTACGACATACACGGAAAAACGTGGCACATCCAGCATATATTACATGAAATTATATCCACTGGGCAATCAAAGATTGATGCCAGTGCAAATAAATGAACAGAACCTAACGATCTAGAACATCACAATCTCCAACTTCAGCGCGGATGACGCCCATAAGCATGTGGGCAAGTTCTTGCTGCTTTGCTACACTATCTCTGGAGACATTGATCAGTTGTTGTTGCGTACGAATGTGCACCTCTGATTCCTCCACCATTTCCATCATTGCTTTAGCCATTAATTGGTTCACAAACATACATTCTTCCGTTGCATTCGAGACAGAGGAAACTGAACAGATTCAGATGGCGATTTTAGCAGGCTTGTATTATTGATTGTGGAGAGTGTCTCGACCACTGCATCATAACATAAATTAGGAGGGGAACCGAACAGATTAATCAAGAGTTATTGCCATATTACCTGGCCTAGATTTATTAGAAAGAAACAATGGGGTTGCCTTGCTGTTTTCATAGTTTGTCTTCTTATCTTCAACAGCCTGCACCAAATTAACACACTAGCATTGCTATCATTGGCCAAGTCAGATAATAGGAAAGCAACATTGGCACAACGAATGTTTGGGCAACCAGACCACACCAGCCTACACCAAATTAACATAATATGGCACATCTATCATCAGCCATGTAAGGTAATACGAAAGCAACATTGACACAATGAATGAATGGGCAACCAGAGCAGCACTACAATTCAGTAATGTGCATGATATGAGATAGTACACTCATGCAGCTCAGTATGCAAAACTAGAAGGTAGTTTTCCTTACAAAAATCAACATCGTCGCCTTTAACATTTTGCTGCAACTAATTTTAGATCAGATAAAGGTTGGATTCACGCTGATTAACAAAATACATGATGATGTAAAAATATAGTGATATACAATAGGTACGTACATCAGCATTGGAGCACAGAGAATTCCCGCAAGATACTTTCCTCGAATACGATCCCAATGGAGGAAATCTTCTATCGTTTAACCTTATTTTCTAAAAGAGAGATGGGTAAGAAACATGCAGAAAATATGATCAGAATGCTATAAAATTTCATGATGCGAGGATACGCACACACTTCTTAGAATGGAGTTGACATATTTTTACTGGACTAGAGCGGACTAGTTCTTTGGCCACTGCAATCTGCTTATTATCAGTGGGAGTTGGGTTTCTCTGTGATGGAGTTGGTTTATTATCTCCTGGAATTTGGATCTTTTGCGAAGACCTGGTTTGTAACCCTTCAGATTCTAACATAGTCATCTTCCCCTTGCATGCCCTATATAGAAGAATGGTGCTTCAATTGTAAAACATGCTACAACAGAGATGGAATAGGTACCGAAGAATAGAAAGGCATGACATATTGACATGTATTCCCTCCATCCGGAAATAAATGGATGGGTCTAGGCGTATTTCAGTTCTAGATACATCCAGTTTTATCCATTTCTGCGACATGTAATCCGGACGGAGGGAGTATGATGTAAGAGCTAGGGATACGATAGGACAACAGTGTAAAAAACACTACTTGAATGTAAAACTGTATGCTAGCAGAATACATACAAAAAAACACTAAGGCAACATATGCGTGTATGATTGGGAAACTAAGATAGCATTGCAAGAGACCACTAGAACAACACTTAAACGTAAAAAAAAGAACATGGTATGGTAGACAGATGAAGTACATACTGATTAATAACAATGCATAAGATATTCAGAAACATGATGTCCAAACTAAGCAGATGGCATTGCGATAGAGTAGAATGACAGTACTTGAATTTGAAAACATGTTATCATAAATGGAATAGGTACTAAAAAATAGGAAGGCATGCCATATTTATATGCATGATCAGCAGGCTAACCATAAGG
This sequence comes from Triticum aestivum, assembly GCF_018294505.1. Classification (NCBI taxonomy): domain Eukaryota; kingdom Viridiplantae; phylum Streptophyta; class Magnoliopsida; order Poales; family Poaceae; genus Triticum; species Triticum aestivum. The sequence goes on from NC_057796.1 coordinate 490,820,665, forward strand.
CATTGCAACAGAGTAGATGCACTCCAGGACATTATATGCATGCTATACCCATATCACGGGCCAAGTTAGAGCAATGACCTTGTGGGGTGAATAGGATTCATCATCTTTCAGCAAGTCTTGTGAAGAACAGCTGCTACCTCTTGAGCACTGCGTTGGTTTTCCCTTGAGGAGGAAAGGGTGATGCAGCAAAGTAGCGTAAGTATTTACCTCAGTTTTTGAGAACCAAGGTATCCATCCAGTAGGAGGCCATGCACAAGTCCCTCGCACCTACACAAACAAATAAATCCTCGCAACCAACGCAATAAAGGGGTTGTCAATCCCTTCACGGTCACTTACGAGAGTGAGATCTGATAGATATGATAAGATAATATTTTTGGTATTTTTTATGATAGAGATGCAAAGTAAAATAAAATCAAAATAAAAGGCAATGGAAATAGCTTATTGTTGGAAGATTAATATGATGGAAAATAGACCCCGGGGCCATAGGTTTCACTAGTGGCTTCTCTCATGAGCATAAGTATTACGGTGGGTGAAAAAATTACTGTTGAGCAATTGACATAATTGAGCATAGTTATGAGAATATCTAGGTATGATCATGTATATAGGCATCACGTCCGAGACAAGTAGACCGACTCCTGCCTGCATCTACTACTATTACTCCACACATCGACCGCTATCCAGCATGCATCTAGAGTATTAAGTTCATAAGAACAGAGTAATGCTTTAAGCAAGATGACATGATGTAGAGGGATAAACTCATGCAATATGATATAAACCCCATCTTGTTATCCTCGTTGGCAACAATACAATACGTGCCTTGCCGCCCCTACTGTCACTGGGAAAGGACACCGCAAGATTGAACCGAAAGCTAAGCACTTCTCCCATTGCAAGAAAGATCAATCTAGTAGGCCAAACCAAACTGATAATTCGAAGAGACTTGCAAAGATAACCAATCATACATAAAAGAATTCAGAGAAGATTCAAATATTGTTCATAGATAAACTTGATCATAAACCCACAATTCATCGGTCTCAACAAACACACCGCAAAAGAAGATTTCATCAAATAGATCTCCACAAGAGAGGGCGAGAACATTGTATTGAGATCCAAAAAGAGAGAAGAAGCCATCTAGCTAATAACTATGGACCCGAAGGTCTGAGGTAAACTACTCACACATCATCGGAGAGGCTATGGTGTTGATGTAGAAGCCCTCCGTGATCGATGCCCCCTCCGGCGGAGCTCCGGAAAAGGCCCCAAGATGGGATCTCACGGGTACAGAAGATTGCGGCGGTGGAATTAGGTTTTTGGCTTCGTTTCTGGTAGTTTGGGGGTACGTAGGTATATATAGGAGGAAGTACGTTGGTGGAGCAACGTGGGGCCCACGAGGGTGGAGGGCGCGCCCTGGGGGGGTAGGCGCGCCCCCTACCTCGTGCCTTCCTGGTTGATGCCTTGACGTAGGGTCCAAGTCCTCTGGATCACGTTCGTTCCGAAAATCACGTTCCCGAAGGTTTCATTCCGTTTGGACTCTGTTTGATATTCTTTTTCTGCGAAACTCTGAAATAGGCAAAAAACTGCAATTCTGGGCTGGGCCTCCGGTTAATAGGCTAGTCCCAAAAATAATATAAAAGTGTATAATAAAGCCCATTAATGTCCAAAACAGAATATAATATAGCATGGAACAATAAAAAATTATAGATTCATTGGAGACGTATCAAGCATCCCCAAGCTTAATTCCTGCTCGTCCTCGAGTAGGTAAATGATAAAAACAGAATTTTTGATGTGGAATGCTGCTCGTCCGAAAGATTCAAGATAAAAGTTCATATTGACATAAAAGTAGTAATACTTCAAGCATACTAACTAAGCAATTATGTCCTCTCAAAATAACATGGCCCAAGAAAGTTCATCCCTACAAAATCATATAGTTTGGTCATGCTCCATTTTCGTCACACAAGAATGCTCTCATCATGCACAACCCCAACAAGCCAAGCAATTGTTTCATACTTTAGTATTCTCAAACTTTTTCAACCTTCACGCAATACATGAGCGTGAGCCATGGATATAGCACTATGGGTGGAATAGAATATAATGATTGGGGTTATGTGGAGAAGACAAAAAGGAGAAAGTCTCACATCAACGCGGCTAATCAATGAGCTATGGACATGCCCATCGATTGATGTTAATGCAAGGAGTAGAGATTGCCATGCAACGGATGCACTAGAGCTATAAATGTATGAAAGCTCAAAAGAAACTAAGTGGGTGTGCATCCAACTTGCTTGCTCACGAAGACCTAGGGCATTTGAGGAAGCCCATTGTTGGAATATACAAGCCAAGTTCTATAATGAAAAATTCCCACTAGTATATGAAAGTGACAAAACAAGAGACTCTCTATCATGAAGATTATGGTGCTACTTTGAAGCACAAGTGTGGTAAAAGGATAGTAACATTGTCCCTTCTCTCTTTTTCTCTCATTTTTTAGGCCTTCTTCTCTTTTTTTATGGCCTTTATCTTTTTTTCCTCACTTGGGACAATGATCTAAAAATGATGACCATCACACTTCTATCTATTTACAACTCAATGATTACAACTCGATACTAGAACAAAGTATCACTCTATATGAATGCCTCTGGCGGTGTACCGGGATATGCAATGAATCAAGAGTGACATGTATGAAAGAATTATGAATGGTGGCTTTGCCACAAATACTATGTCAACTACATGATCATGCTAAGCAATATGACAATGATGAACGTGTCATGATAAACGGAACGGTGGAAAGTTGCATGGCAATATATCTCGGAATGGCTATCGAAATGCCATAATAGGTAGGTATGGTGGCTGTTTTGAGGAAGATATAAGGAGATTTATGTGTGAAAGAGCGTATAATATCACGGGGTTTGGATGCACCGGCGAAGTTTGCACCAACTCTCAATGTGAGAAAGGGCAATGCACGGTACCGAAGAGGCTAGCAATGATGGAAGGGTAAGAGTGCGTATACTCCATGGACTCAACATTAGTCATAAAGAACTCACATACTTATTGCGAAAATCTACAAGTCATCAAAAACCAAGCACTATGCGCATGCTCCTAGGGGGATAGATTGGTAGGAAAAGACCATCCCTCGTCCCCGACCGCCACTCATAAGGAGGACAATCAAAGAACACCTCATGTTTCAAATTTGTTACATAACGTTTACCATACGTGCATGCTACGGGACTTGCAAACTTCAACACAAGTATTTCTCAAATTCACAACTACTCAACTAGCACAACTTTAATATCACTACCTCCATATCTCAAAACAATCATCAAGCATCAAACTTCTCTTAGTATTCAACACACTCATAAGAAAGTTTTTACTGGTCTTGAATACCTAGCATATTAGGATTAAGCAGATTACCATGCTGTTTAAGACTCTCAAAATAATATAAGTGAAGCATGAGAGAACAATAGTTTCTATAAAACAAATCCACCACCGTGCTCTAAAAGATATAAGTGAAGCACTAGAGCAAAAACTATATAGCTCAAAAGATGTAAGTGAAGCACATAGAGTATTCTAATAAATTCCGAATCATGCGTGTCTCTCATCAAAAGGTGTGTACAGCAAAGATGATTGTGGCAAACTATCATACAAGACGCTCCAAGCAAAACACATATCATGTGGTGAATAAAAATATAGCTCCAAGTAGGTTACCGATGGAAGTAGACGAAAGAGGGGATGCCTTCTGGGGCATCCCCAAGCTTTGGCTTTTTGGTGTCCTTAGATTATCTTGGGGTGCCATGGGCATCCCCAAGCTTAGGCTCTTGCCACTCCTTGTTCCATAATCCATCAAATCTTTTACCCAAAACTTGAAAACTTCACAACACAAAACTTAACAGAAAATCTCGTGAGCTCCGTTAGCGAAAGAAAATAAAACACCACTTCAAGGTACTGTAATGAACTCATTCTTTATTTATATTGGTGTTAAACCTACTGTATTCCAACTTCTCTACGGTTTATAAATTATTTTATTAGCCATAGATTCATCAAAATAAGCAAACAACACACGAAAAACAGAATCTGTCAAAAACAGAACAGTCTGCAGTAATATGTAACTAACGCAAACTTCTGGAACTCCAAAAATTCAGCCAAAATAGTACGGCCTAGAAAATTTGTTTATTTATCAGCAGCAATTGGAATCACTATTTTATCACGTTCTGGTGATTTTTAACAATTATTTTCGTGAACAGAAAGTTTCTGCAATTTTCTGCAGGATCAAATAACTATGATCCAAGAAGATCCTATAGGTTTAACTTGGCACAGACACTAATTAAAACATAAAAACACATCTAACCAGAGGCTAGATCAAAGATTTATTCCTAAACAGAAGCAAAAACAAAAAAAACAAAAAATAAAATTGGGTTGCCTCCCAACAAGCGCTATCGTTTAACGCCCCTAGCTAGGCATAAAAGCAAGGATAGATCTTGGTATTGCCCTCTTTGGCTTTCAATTTTTTAGCAGAATCATGCTCGAATCCGGGAAGTTCTTTATGTTTCCCTTCATATTCAGAAATTTTTAGATCTAAAGAATCCAACCGCTTATTGCAAAGGGTAATCAACATATTCATGCGGTGAAGATTTCCACTAACACCTTTAAGAGGTTCAAGAGATTTTTGTAAAATTTTCGTTACTTCGCAAATTTTCTCAAAAACTTGCGTTTCTTCCTGGGTATGATGAGGCCCCTTTTGTTGAGGTAGTGTTCCCACTATACCTTCTATAACTTCATGCGCAATACTGGGATCAATTTCAATAAAATTGCCTTTGGCAACCCAATCCAAGAGTTGTCTATGAGACATATTCAGTCCAACATAAAAATTGCGAAGCAGAATTCTAAGGTTTACTTCAAAGGTACAATTGCGATAAGACTCCATCATTCTAAACCAAGCATCTTTTAAGTTTTCTCCTTGTCTTTGTTTGAAGTGAAAACTTCAAACTCAGGAGATGACAGAGTTGATAAAAGGCTAGCCATAACGACAAAGCAAGCGACAAAGAGGCGAACGGAAAAGAGAGGGCGAGTAAAACGGCGAAGGGTAAAGTGGGGGAGAGGAAAACGAGAGGCAAATGGAAAATAATGTAATGCGGGAGATAAGGGTTTGTGATGGGTACTAGGTATGTAGACTTTTGCGTAGACTCCCCGGCAACGGCGCCAAAAATGGCTCGTTGTCGGGAGTCAAATCTTGACTTGACTTCGCGTAAGCCTCCCCGGCAACGGCGCCAGGAATCCTTCTTGCTATCTCTTGAGCACTGCGTTGGTTTTCCCTTGAAGAGGAAAGGGTGACGCAACAAAGTAGCGTAAGTATTTCCCTCAATTTTAGAGAACCAAGGTATCAATCCAGTAGGAGGTCACGCACAAGTCCCTCGCACCTACACAAACAAATAAATCCTCGCAACCAACGCAATAAAGGGGTTGTCAATCCCTTCACGGTCACTTACGAGAGTGAGATCTGATAGATATGATAAGATAATATTTTTGGTATTTTTTATGATAGGGATGCAAAGTAAAATAAAAGCAAAATAAAAGGCAATGGAAGTAGCTTGTTGCTGGGAGATTAATATGATGGAAAATAGACCAGGGGGCCATAGGTTTCACTAGTGGCTTCTCTCATGAGCATAAGTATTACGGTGGGTGAACAAATTACTGTTGAGCAATTGACAGAATTGAGCATAGTTATGAGAATATCTAGGTATGATCATGTATATAGGCATCACGTCCGAGACAAGTAGACCGACTCCTGCCTCCATCTACTACTATTACTCCACACATCGACCGCTATCCAGCATGCATCTAGAGTATTGAACAGAGTAACGCTTTAAGCAAGATGACATGATGTAGAGGGATAAACTCATGCAATATGATATAAACCCCATCTTGTTATCCTCGATGGCAACAATACAATACGTGCCCTTCTGCCCCTACTGTCACTGGGAAAGGACACCGCAAGATTGAACCCAAAGCTAAGCACTTCTCCCATTGCAAGAAAGATCAATCTAGTAGGCCAAACCAAACTGATAATTCAAAGAGACTTGCAAAGATAACCAATCATACATAAAAGAATTCAGAGAAGATTCAAATATTGTTCATAGATAAACTTGATCATAAACCCACAAGTCATCGGTCTCAACAAACACACCGCAAAAGAAGATTACATCAAATAGATCTCCACAAGAGAGGGGGAGAACATGGTATTGAGATCCAAAAAGAGAGAAGAAGCCATCTAGATAATAACTATGGACCCGAAGGTCTGAGGTAAACTACTCACACATCATCGGAGAGTCTATGGTGTTGATGTAGAAGCCCTCCGTGATCGATGCCCCCTCCGGCGGAGCTCCGGAAAAGGCCCTAAGATGGGATCTCACGGGTACAGAAGGTTGCGGCGGTGGAATTAGGTTTTTGGCTTCGTTTCTGGTAGTTTGGGGGTACGTAGGTATATATAGGAGGAAGAAGTACGTCAGTGGAGCTACGTGGGGCCCACGAGGGTAGAGGGCGCGCCTTCGGGGGGTAGGTGCGCCCCCCCTACCTCGTGCCTTCCTGGTTGATGCCTTGACGTAGGGTCCAAGTCCTCTGGATCACGTTCGTTCCGAAAATCACGTTCCCGAAGGTTTCATTCTGTTTGGACTCCGTTTGATATTCTTTTTCTGCGAAACTCTGAAATAGGCAAAAAACAGCAATTCTGGGCTGGGCCTCCGGTTAATAGGTTAGTCCCAAAAATAATATAAAAGTGTATAATAAAGCCCACTAATGTCCAAAACAGAATATAATATAACATGGAACAATAAAAAATTATAGATACATTGGAGACGTATCAACTGCCTTTACATGTTACATCGTATTGGGTATCATTGACGTCAAGTTTGCTGGCTGTTACATTGCTCCATGAGGTTCTTGTGGATAAGTCAGTGTGTGCAATTATATCTGACATGCATGGAAGACAACTAGTAGTTAGATTTATGTAATGAGTGCCTGTAGGAGATGACATAAATAGTAGGACTGGGGTTAACTAGAAGTAACAGGTCTCATAAACTAAAGGGAGAACACAAATGAAATCTACAGAATATGTATCGTTTGTACTCGAGATTAACTAGATGGCACACAAAAGTATTAAAGAACAACATAGGTAATACTAGAAGTGGTATAGTACTATAATCACCAGCCTGTGGGATAGTATTGGCTGATGGATGATAACTATGGAACAACGTTACCTAAAGAACAAGTCTCTTAGCTGAACTATGGAACAATGTTAACTCCTGAACAAGACCCGTGAGGGATCAACATGAATATACAGTGAAATGTGATAATCTATTTTCCATGCTTAGATGAATAACAAAGCCATAAATGTTGCACACAAGTAAGATGAGGGTACAACCTATCTGGCCGCCATCCATAGGAGTGATCATCATGTGCTGACTTGTCGATGGCCCTACAGTTGTTGTGGCTGTCCATGTCGGGCACGCGCATTCGATGCAGGGAACTGTTGAGTGGGGACTGTAGCTCCCTTCTGGTTGGAGCAGCTGCGGTGAGTCGGAAGACGGTGTGGCTGAAGATGCAGAAAACGCATAATGTTAAGAATGACACATATCTCTGATCTGAAGAAATACCCTAAGAGATCAACCGCAAGGTACGAGAGTGGTCACACGTCTGTTGACTGAAGACTAAATTGGGGTCACGCGATTTTATTTTATTTTGGTACTGTTCGATCTACGCCGGATGACTTGATGGCCGTCTTGTGCCTCCTGGCTGACACTGTTCAGAATCTTCCCCGAAGAGCCAGCGACCACCGGCAGAGCAGCCTGCCTCCGTCGTCCGTGGCCCTGACCAAAACCCAGCTCCCCGCTCCACCACACTGTTGTGGTTGCGCCGCCCCCGGGCCAATCCACAAAGACTCGCCGTCATCCAGATCCGGCGGCGGCAGTACCTTCAACCCACGCAACTCTAAGATAACCATCTAAGCATTGCTTCTGCGGCGAACTTGCGCCCCGTACCCTTACGTTAGACACCAGCCAACCGGCAGCCTAGCAGCTCCGCCGCCTCAAGGGGTGCAGCTTCCCATTGGGAATCGATTGGCCCAGAATTAAAATTCAGACAACCGACACCTAAGTAAACTGATTTGAGATGAGGGTGCGACCTCCTTTCTGGTTTGTAGGGCTCAGTTCAAAAACTCACCAATCAAGGTGGATGATGAGTGGTGGAATCATTTTTGACAAGGAGGGAGTACCTCATCTAGATGATTCGAGTGCACTCGTTTGACCGTCACGCCGATGTGCGACCCAGGACGAACGGGACGCACCACTGATGGGACGGGACGACACATTAGTTTTTCCAGTTTTCCACGGTAAGCTGGCACCCTAAGCAATGCTTGCTTATGCAATGAATTTTGATGACCGTCACGTTTGCCGTGACATGCTGGTTTAACTACCTTGGTTGGTGAGATTTTTGATGACCGTCGCGTTTCCCGCGACACGCTGCTACACGTACACTATCCACGTATAATTACTGGTTCCCGGCGTTCTCCGGTAGCACCGTCACCCAACTCGCCCTATCGTTTCCCCTCACAACCCCCACCGGCCCAACATTGCTCGCCACTTGCCATCGCTCTCGCCACGTTCGTCATGCCCCCGACCGTCCGCAATAGGTGACGCCAGAGGCGCTCACCGCTGAAGCTAGTGCTCGGTTATTCACTGGAAGGAAGACAGAGGGAGGAGGCATTCTATCGGTCTTTAGATGGCAATGCGGAGGTCGAGGACTTGTTGGAGCGCGATAGCCTGGCGGAGGAGCAGCGTATGGCTGATTTGCGCCCAGCGGGGCATGGAGCAGCAGCGCACCGCCGCTTTGAGTCATGAGCAGAGCGCCCGCGACTAGGCCAACTACGTGGAGGCCGGCACCCGGCAAATAGCCCTAGAGGCTGTCGGGCACGCACGCGTGCGCAACGCTGAATTTTACAACCAAGTCGTCAAGTAGGTTTCCCGTTTAGAAGACGAAGCTGCGGTGGACCACGCCGGCATGGAAAGGGCCAACGCGCGTGAGCAACGCGCCCTATCGCACCTCCGGCAAGTCCGAGGCGAGGAGGAGGACGTCGGTACCGGCATTTAGCGTGTACCGCAGATGGCGGCCGACATCGTCTAGTTAGCTAGGAGTAAGTCAATACTTGTACACTAGAGTATTAGTGGGAGTAGATAGTTAACTTGGCTATGATGGTTGTCAACGTGGAAGTTCAGTACTCTATATCTGGTCAGACCTGTTACTTTGCTCTGTATGTTGTCCTTTCCGTGTGAACATAAGGAATGGGCTGCTATTTTTTTAAATGGGCTGTATTTGTCCGCCACGGGTTTAGAGCCTGACATATGGGCCTACTAGGTTGACACATACACAATCAGGAGATGATTGTACGTGAAGAGGATGACAGCAGGAACCCACCAGGGTCATGGCAGTACGCAAGCAAGTGCGTCCTTATTTCAAGCTAGAAAAATGGTTCCTCCTAATGGATTTCTGACATCTGGGTCCCATGCCATTGTCAACGTAGTCAATAAACAAGAGAATTGCACATGGAGCAGCTGACACGAGGGACCCAGTAGCTTGCCCAGTTTTTTTTGAGGGAAGTAGCTTGCCCAGTTATCTTTGTTTTTGAGACGGAAGCAGGGTGTCAACTGGGTTGTGCGGGGCACTCTGGCCTGTCTAGCCAGCCTTTCCTTTTATGTTTACCACAAGACCAGCCCAGTAGTTTTTTTCTTTCTGAAAATGGCTAGCCCAGTTTTTTTGTTCTTCTGCAGAATACCCAACCGAGGCCTTCTTGCTTTGTGAGCCCTGTTGGGCTGCAAATCTTTCAGGACGAGAAAATGGGCTATCAGTAATGAGAAATGGGTTGTACATTTTTAAAACAAATCAAACTAGCAATTAGTTTCAAATTTCTTTTTTTTCATTTCGAGATTTTAAATTCCATTGATTTATATGCGTGGACAATTATTTGGATTTTATATTGATGAATTTATTTTTCAAATTAGTGTGAATGTGACTCAAAATGTCGGGATTAAAAACAGTTGACCGCACCAAAATATGCAAAATTTCGTATAATTTTTTATCGTGGCCACAATATGGGCTGTAATGCTAACAAAAAGAAGATGGGCTCCAAAAAATCCTTAAGAATTAGCGAATGGGTTGTAAATTATTAGAAATAATGGTAGATGGGCTGTATGCTATTTTCCACACATTTGAGGCTGACTTGTTGCCTACTATAGGTTGACGCGTACGCTTTCCTAGAAAAAAAGGTTGACGCACACGCAACACCATTTCAACTTAGTAAACACACGAGAGGAGTGACTATTGGATGTCCATCCAACGGCCGTCGTGCTTCTTAAATCTCTCCTCTTCCTGCTCCAGCCGCTCAAACAAGCGCCGGCGGGACTGCCTGCTCCCTCCTCCCGCGGCCGGCTGTGTTGCCGCGCAGGCCTCACCGCCCTACCATACTCCCATCACTGGCCTAGCCATCCCTCTACTCACCCACACCTACTGTTATTCTCTGGCGACGGCAGACGAACCAGTAAACCCTCATACTCCCCTCCGCGCGGGAAACAACTGCTGAGTCTTCCCTGGCTCCGTGTCGTTCCCTTCCTAGGCCTCGCCGTCGTCCACCGCCCCGGTGCTCTCGGTGCGGCGTGGTAAACGTGGTCAACGAATGACATCCATCGGAAGTGGACTGTATGTGGAGAGGCTGACAGCTGGGTCCACGGCCGCACGCAAGGAAATGCCTCCTTATTACGCGCAAAATAATGATTCCTCCACCCGACAGCTAGGACCCACCGGACGGGCCTCTGTATTCCGCAAAAAAGCGTTCCCCCGCTGACAGGTCAGACCTACTAGCTAATATTTTCGCACGCAAGGAAGTGCCTCCTTATTACGCACAAAAAAATGAATACTCCCCCTGCTAGCTGGGACCCACCATAGTGGGAGGCTGACTTGTGGGCCTACTAAGTTGATGGGGATAGAGGGCTTTGTCAACTTAGTCAATATGAACGATTCTAGCTCCAGTGACCGTATGATGTCCATCCAACGGCCGTAGTGCTTCTTCAACCTCTAGTCTTCTTGCTCCAGCCACCCAAACTAGCGCCGATCGTGCCGCGCGCTCTTGCCTCCCGTGGCCGGCTATGATGCCGCGGAGGCCTCACCGCCCCCTTCTACTCCCATCGCTGGCCAGGCCATCCCTCTACTCACCCAGACCCCCTGTTATTCTGTGGCGACGACAACCTCACACGGAAGCCGAACTAGTGAATGCTCGTACTCCTCTCCGCGTGGGCATGCACTGTCGTGTCTTCCCCGGCTTCGCGTCGTCCCCTTCCTAGGCCTCGCCGTCATCGACCGCCTTGGTGCTCTCGGCGCGGCATGGTCAATGTGTTCAAGGAACGACTTCCATCAGAAGAGTACTGTATGTGGAGAGGCTGACAGATGGGTCCACGGCCGCAGCAAGGAAGTGCCTCCTTATTACGCGGAAAATAATGGTTCCTCCACCTGACAACAGGGACCCATCGGACGGGCCACCGTATTTCACAAAAAAATGTTCCCCCTGACTACTGGGACCCACCAGCTACATCTTCGCACGCAAGGAAGTGCCTAACAGTCGGGACCCACCTGGTTGAAGCGTACCTAGCGTTGTCATTCTGATCGCGAACGTGTACGTACATATGATCGGTCTGTCTGCAGGCTGCAACGATGAACTGTGGTCATGTAAGGAAGGGCACGTGTCATAGTATAGGCGCGCACGTGTCGTAGTAGAGGCGCGCACGTAGCATGTACACATACGTACAACCAGGGTGCAAGAAAGTAAGTACGGCCACGTACGTACATACGGGCAGGGTCTCGAACGCTTACTCGTGCATACGTATGGCCAGAGCTCGTGTACATGGCTGAGTCAGAATGGAGAAACTGCATCGTCGTCGTGTTCATCGGGAGCCAACCGGCTTGGACAGAACAGCCGATCGAAACAAGGCCTAGCGTACAGAAGAACGGAGGAAACGGCCTTGTGTTCGACCGGCCACGGTCGAAACGGGATCCTATTCACCGGGAGGGGTCTGGCATACTGCAAAACGGAGGAAACAGACTTCTCTTGGATCTCCTACGGTCGAAACGGGGTCCTGTTGATCCGGAGGGGTGTGGCGTACCACAAAACGGAGGAAACGGACTTGTGTTGGAGCGCTACAATCGAAACGGAGGTCCTATTCGTTGAGAGGGGTGTGGCATACCGCAAAACGGGACTCCACGGGATACTGTTCATCTCCGCCGTCGACCTCGCTCCAGCCTCCATGGGCTACTGTTCGTCCACCGTCGACCTCCTCCAGTCTCGACCTGCGACTGTTCATCCAGCCTCCACCGGCTACTGTTCAACCAGCCCTCTCCACGGGGTCCTATTCAACCACCCCTCCACGGGCAACTGTTCATCCGGCCCTCCACCGGCTACTGTTCAACCAGCCCTCCATGGGGTCGTCCTGTTCATCCAGCCCTGCACGGGGTCCTGTTCATCGACCCCCAACCGGCTCGATCGATCAGGGTCCTGTTCATCCAGCGGCAACGGCCTCTACTACCACGGGGTCCACATCCAACCCCCCACCGGGAACTGTTCATCCAAACCCCCACAACAACGCTCACTGTTCATCAAGGGAAGGAGGCAGCAGGGTTCGATCGGCTTCAGTTAGTAGCAGTAGTGAAGGAATCGCTCGATCGGGTTCAGTTAACAGGCAGATCGATCGATCGCTTGGGTTCAGTAACACATAGCCTGCAGTGTAATCGCTCGGCTTCAGTAGGCGAATGCCTCGCTCGGGTTCAGTTAGAGCCCAATGCATCGCACCCACGCGCGTACGTGCATGAGAGAAACGCGCATCGCTCGGCCCCTGACCACCTACCGTAACCGGGAACTCCCCGATATTGTCCTCGCCCTCGCTTCTACCATGGTTTTTTCCGTCATGGACGGCCCAAAGAACATGCAGCTGCGTCTCCGGCCCGCCGAGGACAAAAAGCCCATTTTCTGTCATGATTTTTTGTCATAGAAGTAGGATCCCACCACATCTATGATGATACCGGGTTTTGTCACAATTATCATCATAGAAGTGTCATAAGCATGACAAAAAAAATTTGTTCGGCCCAAAACGTCACGGATGTGTCTTGTTTTTGTAGTGCTCTAGTGAAACCTATGGCCGCCGGGTCTATTTTACATCATATTAGTTTCCCGTCAACTTGCCAATTTTTGTCGCCGTTCTTTTACTTTCCGTTCCATATACTAAAAATACCAACAATATTACTTTACCGTTTATCATCTCTATCATATCTCACTTTGCAAATAAACGTGAAGGGATTGACAACCCCTTATCATGTTGGGTGCAAGTTGGTGTTTGTTTGTGCAGGTATTCGGTGATTTGAGCGCTGTATCCTATGGATTGATACCTTGGTTCTCAAAAGATGAGGGAAATACTTACTCTACTTTGCTGCATCACCCCTTCCTCTTCAAGGAAAAAACCAACGCAAGTTGAAGAAGTAGCAGGAGCCTAGGAGCCTAGGCGTGCCCTGGTGGGTTGTGGGGCCCACGGGGGTCTCCTGCACCGCCTCTTCGCCCTATAAATTCCCAAATATTCCAGAGACCCTAGGGGAGCAGACAAAACACAATTCCAGCCGCTGCAAGTTCTAGAACCACGAGATTCAATCTAACACCATCACGGAGGGGTTCATCATCCTCATTGGTGCCTGTCCGATGATGCGTGAGTAGTCCACCATAGACCTAAGGGTCGGTAGGCAGTAGCTAGATGGCTTCTTCTCTCTTTTTGATTCTCAATACATTGGTCCCTTGGATATCTATTTGATGTAACTCGTTTTGCGGTGTGTTTGTTGGGATCCGATGAACTTTGAGTTTATGATCAGATCTATATCCATGAATATTATTTGAGTTTTCTTCGATCTCTTATATGCATGATTACTTATAGCCTCGTTATTCTTCTCCGAATCTTTGGTTTAGTTACGCCGACTAGATCGATTTTTCTTGCCATGGGAAGAGGTGCTTTGTGGTGGGTTCGATCTTGGGGTGTCCTCTCCTAGTGACAGAAGGGGCAGCAAGGCACGCATGTATCGTTGCTATCAAGGATAACAAGATGGGTTCTATTCCTACATGAATAGATCTTGTCTACATCATGTCATCGTTCTTATTGCATTACTCCGTTTCTCCATAAACTCAATACACTAGATGCATGCTGGAAAGCGGTCGATGTGTGGAGTAATAGTAGTAGATGCAGGTAGGAGTCGGTCTACTAATATTTGATGTGATGCCAATATAATGATCACTGCCTTGGATATCGTCATAATTATTCGATCTTCTATCAATTTCCGAACAGTAATTTGTTTACCCACCGTGTGCTATTTTCTTGAGAGAAGCCACTAGTGGAATCTACATTCCCGGGTCTATTTTCCCATCATATACTTTTAGATCTATGTTTCTATTTGACTTTTTCTTTATTTGCATATTCTATTTTCAGATTTATATTATCAAAAACCCAAAAATATCTCGTTGAATTTTATTTGCCGTTATTCTATTTGCATCTACCAATCTATCCAATTTTACCCGAGAGGGATTGACAACCCCTCTTACGCGTCGGGTTGCAAGTATATGTTCTTTGTGTGCAGGTACCGTTTACATAGCCTGGCTTGGTCCTGCTGCTAGATTGATACCTTGGTTTCATAGCTGAGGGAAATACCTACCGTGGCTGTGCTGCATCATCCCTTCCTCTGGGGAAATACCGACACAGTTTCTAGCCGCTTCAAAAGGAACTTCTGGCGCTGTTGCGGGGGAGGTTCAAGTCAAGGGAGTCTCTCGTGCCAATATCTGGTGCCGCGGAGACATCATCTATCAGGTTCCTAATCACAAATCTCATCTCCTTGCAATTTACATTGTTTGCCATTTGCCTCTCGTTTTCATCTCCCCCACTTTAGAAAATTTGCCGTTTTATTCGGCTTCTTTTTCGTTCACCTTTTTCTCGTTAGATCTCTTTTCTCTTGCAATCTTGTTTGCGTAGTCATGATGACTCAAGAGAATACCAAGTTGTGTGATTTTTCCAATACCAATAACAATGATTTTATTAGTACCCCGATTGCTCCTCCCACCACTGGTGCGAAGTCTTGTGATATTAATGCCGCTTTGTGAATCTTGTTATGAAAGGTCAATTTTCCGGTACTCCTTATGAGGATGCCGCCTCCCATCTAAACACATTCGTAGAATTGTGTGATATGCAAAAGAAATATGATGTGAAAATGATATTGTGAGGTGGAAATATTTCCTTTCTCCTTGCGGTATCGTGCAAGAATTGGTTTTCTTCTTTGCCTCGCAATAGTATCGATTCTTTGGATAAGTGCAAAGATGCTTTTATCACTAAGTATTTTCCGCCCACGAAAATTATTTCCCTTAGAACTCAAATCATGAATTTTAAGCAACTTGAGCATGAACATGGTGCACAACTTGGGAAAGAATGAAATTGATGCTAAGAAATTGTCCTACTCATGGTTTAAATCTTTGGATGATCATACAATTTTTTTATGCGGGATTGAATTTTGTTTCTAGAAATCTTCTAGATTCCGCCATGGGTGGTACTTTTATGGAAAATACTTTGGGTGAAGCCACTAAATTGCTAGATAATATCATCTCAAACTATTCACAATGGCATATCGAAAGAGCACCTACTAGTAAAAAAGTTAATTCGGTTGAAGAAATTAGTACTTTGAGTGAAAAAGTTGATGCTCTTATGAAATTGGTTGCTAGTAAAAGTTCTCCTATTGATCTAAATGACGTGCCTTTGTCTAATTTGATTGAGGAAAAAAGTGATCCCATAGTTGTGAATTTCGTCTCGCGAAACAATTTTAATAACAATGCTTATACAAGTAATTTTAATCCTAGGCCTTTTCTTGGAAATTCCTCAAATAATTATGGTAATTCCTATGATAATTCATCTTACAATAATAATAGGAACCCCTCTGATCTTGAGAGTAATATTAAAGAATTTATCAATGCTATTTTTTTTTTCAATACTACGATAGAAAAAAGTTGAATAAAATTGATGATATGTCTAGAAGCCTTGATAAAATTTCCATGATGTAGAAAATGTCAAGATTAAAATTTTTCCACCCAAGTTTGATATTAATGAATCAATTAAAGATTTGTTTCTATGGATGAGATTAAGAAAATAACCGCTATGCTCAGAGCTAAAAGAGAATTTTTAGAAAGAGCGTTTTCTAGTGATTGCTTTCACGAAAATGATGAAGATCTTAAAGTGATTGGTGTTTCTTCTATTGATTCCTTGTTTAGTAAAATTAAAATTGATGATAAACGGACTGAATAAGAGTCAACTTTAGCTAGAGGGCGTCCCGATCATTTGGAGGGTGAAAATCTTGATGAAAAAATTGATAAAAGTGGGTTTGGAGAGGTCAAAACTTTAACTAGTGATGTGCCCACTCTTTTGGATTACAAAGACTTCAATCATGATAATTGCTCTTTGATTGAATGTATTTCTTTGTTGCAATCCATGATAAATTCACCCCATGCTTATGAACAAAATAAAGCTTTTACTAAACATATCGTAGATGCGATGATGAAAGCTTTAGAAAAAAATTGGAGTTAGAAATTTGAATTCCTAGAAAATTACATGATTTATGGGAACCTACCATCAAAGTCGTGATTAAAAATTATGAGTGTTTTGCTTTATGAGATTTGGGTGCTAGTGTTTCCACAATTCCGAAATCTTTATGTGTTGTGCTTGGTCTTACCGATATTGAAGAATGTTCTCTTAATTTGCGCTTGGCGGATTCAACTATTAAAAAGCCTTTGGGAAGAATTAATGATGTTCTTATTCTTGCAAATAGGAACTATCTGCCCATATATTTTATTGTTCTTGATATTGATTGCAATCCGTCTTATCCAGTTATATTTGGTAGACCGTTTTTACGTACTAGTGGTGCCATGATTGATATGAAAGAAGGCAATATTAAATTTCAATTTCCAGTAAGAAAGGGTCTGGAACACTTTCCTAGAACAAGAATTAAGCCACCATATGAATCAATCTTGAGGGCATCCTATGGATCAAAAACTAAAGATGAAAATACTTGAATCTATGAATTATGCCTAGCTAGGGGCATAAAACGATAGTGCTTGTTGCGAGGCAACCCAATGAATAAAATTTAGTTTTGCCTTTTTCTTTCTATTCTTGAGTGTTTGCACAATTATGCTACTGTTATGATTGTGTTTTTATGTTTTAATTAGTGTTTGTGCCAAGTAAAGCCTTTGGATCATGTTGGGTGATAGTTGATTTGATCTTGTTGAAAAACAGAAACTTTTGCGTTCAGTAGAAGAATTTTAAAAAATCTCAAAAACGTGCTTTTGCTCTGAATGTTTTACACAAGATTGATATACAAATTGCCCATGTTTTCTCCTAATTTTTCATAATTTTTGGAGTTAATGACATATGGCTAGAGTTCAGATTACTACAGACTATTCTCTTTTTGACAGATTCTGTTTTCGTGGCATTGTGTGCTTGTTTTGTTGAATCTATGGATTGTATCTAGGCATATAAGCCATGGTAAAGTTGGAATGTAGTAGATATAATGCAATTATAATATATGAATGGGTTTGCAATAGTACTTAGAGTTGTGATTTGCTTTATTATACTAGCGGATCTAACGAAGGTTTTGTTAAGTTTTGCATGATTGAAGTTTTCAAGTTTTGAGTGAGATCACGATGGATGAAGGAATCAGGAGTGTCAAGAGCCTAATCTTGGGGATGACCCATGGCACCCCATGTTAATATTCAACGAGAACCAAGCAGCTAAGCTTGGGGTTGCCCCGGAAGGCACCCCCCTTTCTTCTAACGACCATCGGTATATTACTTGGAGCTATATTTTTATTCGTCACATATCATGAGTTTTGCTTGGAGCGTCTTGTATTATATGAGTATTTGCTTGTTTTTCTTTTTAGTTTGTCACAAGTATCCTTGCTGGACACACCGATTTGAGAGAGCCAAAATTATGATATGATTTGTTAGAATTGCTCTATATGCTTCACTTCAACTTTTTGAGCTATGGAATTGCTCTAGTGCTTCACTTATATCTTTCTGAGCACGGTGTGCTTTATTATTTTTGAATAAATAATCTCATGCTTCACTTAGATTTATTTGAGAGCTAGTAAATTTTTGAAGAAATTCTCTAATGCTTCACTTATATTATTTTGAGACACTGGTACGCGTCGGTGCTAAACAAACGGTTTTTAACCCCTTTCCACGACGTCATTCGGAACCGTTGCCAAGTGAGTGTGGGAAATAGGGGGGTCCTTCCCACACGACCCAGAAACCGTCAGGGATATGCCCTCCTGGCACACACGCTCGGCAAAATGAGGTTGTGTGCGACCGTCGAGCACTCAAATATAGAAATACATATAGTAGTGCTAAAAAAATTACAATTATACAGGCGAAATCATTTCCAGTCGTAAGTACATCCCACACGGTCAACCAGCGCTAAACGTTTCCGTCCGTATATACATACCACACAGTCGCTCCAAGGAAAACGTTTGCGCAAGGTGGCGTTACGCAAACAGTTTTCAAGAGAATGTCGTGTGTGATTGTTCATTGGTCCAACACGGTTTATTCCTAGAAACTGTGTGCGTTGGCTGAGTTCATCGCCCACGGTGTTTTCTCATTAACCGTTTGCAATAGGAAAACCCAATTAGCAAGCTAATTGGCCAATTAGCGGGCTAATTTCCCTATTATTAATAATCCATTTACTAATCTAATTGACATTCATATTAAGCACATAATATATTCCATTTCCATATTAAGGAAGCAGGATTTCATAATTGAAATACATTGTAGTATAACATGATATAGCTTCAGCACTCAGCCACCCCATTACACAACTGCACCAGTAGCAAGTTTCACATGCAACATCTAGAACCTTTCGAAATTAGCATCATAGACGGTACATAGAGAGATGCATCTCATCTGGAAAACTACTGAAGGTCTTTGCAACTTTAGGCCAGTGCCTGTGGATGATTCACCGTCCATCCTTCGACCTCTTCAGGAACACTTCAATATTGAACCGTGGGTGTTTTATGAAAACATTCCCCGCCTCCTGACCACAGAGGTGGTTTGAGAGGTAATCATCAGTGAAGCCTGAAGAAAAGGATGTGCATAAATATCTTCTCTATATTGGAAATGGGGAAAAGGAATAAAAAAAGGCAAGGTATAATAGTTAGTACCATCTTGTAAACCTTAGTGCTTCCCATTGTTTCCCTGCAACACATATAAGGTAGTTAGTCATCAGGTTAAGTAAGGGTTCGCATGCTATCAGTAAAATATGTTGATGAAAAATAAGCACATTGCAGATTCATCAGATTAATGCAAGCCTCATGGAAAACCCATTTATCCAAACCAAGCATGATTAAGAACTAGGAAATATAGAACTTGTATATGTTTCTCATGTATTAAGTGCAGCCAAATTCGATTTATTCCTCACACGGTATACAATAAGAGAATGCAGCCACATCAATTGAACATTGCATTGCAGAATTGAACCAAGCAGTTAACTAAACACCACAAGAGATGAACCAAATGTTAACTGAGCACCACATTGCACAATATAACATACTCCTAATAGAAGATCAGATAGTTAACCAAACAAAGCATGCTTAACAACTTGGAAATATAGCAATTGTATTTGTTTCTCATGTATTTAGTACAGCCAAATTCGATTTATTCCTCACATGGTATACAATAATAGAATGCAGCCACAACAATTGAACATCGCATTGCAGAATTGAACCAAGCAGTTAACTAAACACCACAACAAATGAACCAAACGTTAACTGAGCACCACATCGCACAGTATAACATACTCCTAATATAAGATCGGACAGTTAACCAAACCAAGCATGCTTAACAACCTAGAAATATAGCAATTGTATTTGTTTCTCATGTATTTAGTACAACCAAATTTGATTTATTCCTTACATGGTATACAATAACAGAATGCAGCCACAACAATTGAACATCGCATTGCAGAATTGAACCAAGCAGTTAACTAAACACCACAACAAGTTAACCAAGCCACAACAAATGAACCAAGCAGTTAACTAAACACCAATTGAACAATATAACACACTCCTAATAGAAGATCAGACAATTTTCCAAACCAAGGATGCTTAACAACTTGGAAATATTGCACCCTGAAGAATTGAACATCACATTTTGTAGAGTTGAACCAAGCAGTTAACTGAACACCACATTGCACGACATATAGAATATATACACTATAGCAGAAGATTGCATGGTAAAAGTAGATAGCACAATTCACTAGAATTTGTTAAAGAAAGGCAGTAGCTAGCAAACTGAACAAGGGTCCTTATAGTGAGCTAATAAGACAAGCTACGCCTCATTGTCGGAGATATCGATGACGATTGGCTCCTTGGACATGGAAGAGGGCGAGGCCTCCGCTTCGTGGGTGCCCTCGTTGTAGTGGTGTGTTGCCTGAGCCGCTCCGGGTAACAACCTGCTGGCTCTCGAGATGAGGTAAGCACGTGCACTCTGAGAAAACACCTTGTAGTCTTTGTTGAAGGCACCGACGGTGGCCTCGAGAAAACACCACGAACTGTCGTTTAAAGAAGCCAACCGCATTGCGGCATTGGCGCGCGAGGCGTCAACGGTGGCCTCGACGGCGAGGTGCTCCTCCAAGATCTGGGGGTCGGCACGAATTGCAGCCATCGGGACCTCATCCGCGCGTGCGGCCGCGATTTGCTTCTCCGCTGCCCAATGCTCCTTGAGGTCCTGGCTATACCGCGTGCACCATGGCTTAGGCCGGCGCTTATTTGGTGGAGGGGTCGGTGATTTGGGTGGAAGGTGTCGCACTCGCGCCGGCGGTCGGGGCATGTGAGATGTGGAAGGAGGAGGAGGATGGGGGTCGGGTGTGGATTACCTGCCTGGATAGGCGAGGCCGAGCAGCGTGAAGGAGGGCCGCCGGCGAGGAGGCGGCGGCGCTGCAAGCAAGGAGTGAAGGTTTCAGCTTGGAAAGGAAGGCAGAAAGAGGGGGAAATGTGGATTTTGGTAAGGGGGAGGGGGCGGGGAGGTAGATATTTCCCCGGAAGCCGAAAATTTGGAATCGCTTCAGCCAAAAAACTGGCGCGCAAAGTGTCATCAGAGACGGTCCCGTGTGTGTTGAGTTTGAACGTCAAAAAATTTGTTGAGTTTGATATGATATGTGGACATCACAAGCAATTCAGATAGCTTAACCCATGTGTGTTGAGTTTGAACGTCAAAAAATTTGGTTCGAATTTCCCTAGTTACAGTGGTCATCCACGTCATTGCATAATTTTGTCCCATTTGGGGCAGGTTTGGGTATAAGCTTCTCACAAACCAGAGCTTCTCACAACATGCGTGATGGTTTCAGTAGGGAATGTGCCACCTTTGGGGACGAAACGATATCCGTTGCCTCTTATTGCTTTCAAATTTTTTCGAGTGTCAGCATAGAACAACAGGAGTGTTGTGTTCAATTTTGGAATTTTTCGGGGTTCCTTTGGACATTTTTATACATTAACTGGGTTTTCCAGGCATTTAATGCACATAATTCAAATTTGAACTACATGCACATTCTCCAGTGCATATAAACTAGTTGAAAAATCAAATATGTGTCCTTGGTTGCATGCTTAGGTCCCATGCAAGAAATGGGAATGAATTTCAAACACCCTGCCACCGTCACTCGGTCGCAAACATTGAGATACATGGCTTTTTAATTTCTAGTAAATCCAAAACTCATCTGAAATTCATGAAACTTGGCATGCTATCATGGAGCGGCATCAACATGCCGTGGTAAATTTTTTGTCCCATTTGGCGCAGGTTTGGGTATAAGCTTCTCACAAACCAGAGCTTCTTACAACAAGCATGATGGTTTCGGTAGGGAACGTCCCACCTTTGGGGACGAAACGATATCCATTGCCTCTTATTGCTTCCAAAAAAATTCTCGTGTCAACATAGAACAACAGGAGTGTTGTGTCAATTTTTGTGATTTTTCGGGGTTCGTTTGGACATTTTTATGCTTTAACTGAGTTTTCAATGCATTTATGTGCATAATTCAAATTTGAACTACATGCTCATGCTCCAGTGCATATAAATTGGTTGAAAAATCAAATTTGTATCCTTGGGTGCATTCTTAGGTCCCATGCAAGAAATGGGAATGATATTCAAACACCCTGCCACTGTTGATTGCCGGCAAAACATAGAGATGCCTGGATCTTAAATTCTAGTAAATCCAAAACTCGTCTGAAATTCATGAAACTTGGCATGCTATCATGGAGCGGCATCAACATGCCGTGGTAATTTTTTTTGACCCATTTGGGGCATCATTGGGTATATGCTTCTCACAAACTAGAAGTTCTCACAACAAGCATGATGGTTTCGGTAGGGAACGTCCCACCTTTGGGGACGAAACGATATCCATTGCCTCTTATTGCTTTCAATTTTTTTTCTCGTGTCAGCATAGAACAACAGGAGTGTTCTGTCAAGTTTTGTGATTTTTCGGGGTTCGTTTGGACATTTTTATGCATTAAGTGAGTTTTCAATGCATTTATGTGCATAATTCGAATTTGAACTAAATGCACATGCTCCAGTGCATATAAATTGGTTGAAAATCAAATCTGTGTCCTTATGTGCATGCTTAGGTCCCATGCAAGAAATGAGAATGAATTTCAAACACCAGGGCACCGTTGATTGCCGGCAAAACATTGAGATACATGGCTTTTAATTTCTAGTAAATCCAAAACTCGTCTGAAATTCATGAAACTTGGGATGCTATCATGGAGCGGCATCAACATGCCGTGGTAAATTTTTTGTCCCATTTGGGGCAGGTTTGGATATATGCTTCTCACAAACCAGAGCTTCTCACAACATTCATGATGGTTTCGGTAGGGAACGTCCCACCTTTGGGGACAAAACGATATCCATTGCCACTTATTGCTTCCAAAATTTTCTCGTGTCAACATAGAACAACAGGAGTGTTGTGTCAATTTTTGTGATTTTTCGGGGTTCGTTTGGACATTTTTATGCATTAACTGAATTTTCATTGCATTTATGTGCATAATTCAAATTTGAACTACATGCACATGCTCCGGTGCATATAAATTGGTTGAAAAATCAAATCTGTGTCCTTGGATGCATGTTTAGGTCCCATGCAAGAAATGCGAATGAATTTCGAACACCGGGGCATCATTGATTGCCGGCAAAACATTGAGATGCCTGGTTTTAAATTCTTGTAAATCCAAAACTCGTATGAAATTCATGAAACTTGGCATTCTATCATGGAGCGGCATCAACATGCCGTGGTAAATTTTGTGTCTCATTTGGGGCAGGTTTGGGTATATGCTTCTCAAAAAACAGTGCTTCTCACAACAAGCATGATGGTTTCGGTAGGGAACGTCCCACCTTTGGGGACGAAACGATATCTATTGCCTCTTATTGCTTCCAAAAAATTTCTCGTGTCAATATAGAACAACAGGAGTGTTGTGTCAATTTTTGTGATTTTTCAGGGTTCGTTTGGACATTTTTATGCATTAACTGAATTTTCAATGCATTTATGTGCATAATTCAAATTTGAACTACATGCACATGCTCGAGTGCATATAAATTTGTTGAAAAAACAAATCTGTGTCCTTGAGTGCATGTTTAGGTCCCATGCAAGGAATGGGAATGAATTTCAAACACCGGGGCACCGTTGATTTCCGGCAAAACATTGAGATGCCTGGTTTTTAAATTCTAGTAAATCGAAAACTCGTCTGAACTTCATGAAACTTGGCATGCTATCATGGAGCGGCATCAACATGCCGTGGTAAATTTTTTGTCTCATCTGGGGAAGGTTTGGGTATATGCTTCTCACAAACCAGAGCTTCTCGCAACAAGCATGATGGTTTCGGTAGGGAACGTCCCACCTTTGGGGACGAAACGATATCCATTGCGTCCTAGTGCTTCAAAAAAATTTCTCGTGTCAACATAGAACAACAGGAGTGTTGTTTCAATTTTTGTGATTTTTCGGGGTTTGTTTGGACATTTTTATGCATTAACTGAGATTTCAATGCATTTATGTGCATAATTCAAATTTGAACTACATGCACATGCTCCCGTGCATATAAATTGGTTGAAAAATCAAATCTGTGTCCTTATGTGCATGCTTAGGTCCCATGCAAGAAATGGGAATGAATTTCAAACACCAGGGCACTGTTGATTGCCGGCAAAACATTGAGATGCCTTGTTTTTAAATTCTAGTAAATCCAAAACTCGTCCGGTGCGTAGGTTCACCGGGAAGCGTGCGAGATGTTCAACGCAGGATTTGTGCATCTCTTCAACGCAAACGGTTCAGTGAAGCAGTAAAGCGGCAGAAAATAAACCAAAAAAGATACGTGCTGCCACACGCCCCGTGTGCCATGCGAGCAGGCGTGAGTTGACGGGACGCATGCGAGCAGTCCGCCGCGCAGGCATACCGGGAGGCGTGCGTGCAGGTGTGCGTATTGACGGGGAGGCATGCGAGTAGCTGTGTGAAATGATGGTAGGAATGGCAGATGTCCGCCGCGCAGGCTCAGCAGGAGGCGAGACAACTTTTGACCACAGCCTGCCTCGCTCCCACTGGTCCGTATTAATTTTGCGCCCGAGCCGCCGGCCATAATAGGCGGCCGCTCCCCCGGTGCACAATGGTCACCGATGTCTGGACTCCGGAGTGTATGACGATGCCACCGAAGCGCACCATCGGAGGGTGTGGCGACGCCGGGGCTGGTGAAGCACCCGCATAACGCGTCAAGATGGCCACAGAGGTTTCTGTAGCCGCCGACGAGGTCTCGCGCGGGCAGCAGCACGACCTTGAATTCGTCGGCGCCGTCGTGCCCCCCCAGCCGGAGCCGGAGGTCAACAGCAACTCCGGCAACAACTGCGACTCCGACGGAAAACCGGTGAGTCACCTACATATATGTTTGTGCCTTTTTTCTTCCTGATCTTGAGAATTGATTTCGAATGTCCTACATGTTATGCCATTTTTTTCTTTCAGATTGGTATGTACACAGATGAGGGTCCGACTAGTGCCACCGCCGGATGTAGATCTTGGACCCGGCTGTGCGGCCAGAAGCGCCCCTGGACCTGAGGAACTAGTAGAATCTCCGGCGGACCGCATCAGCGATCTCCCGGACAGAATCCATGGGGAGATCATCTCCCTTCGCCCCACCAAGGATGGCTGCCGCACACTAGTCCTCGCATCTCAGTGGCGGACTCTGTGGCGCACCGCGCCTCTTAATCTCGACTGTCGTCAGCTATATGTCGATGATGCTTCTGAACTCCGTGGAGCCATCATCTCCTCCCACGGGGGCTCCGTTCAACGCATCTGCATCCCGGCATGCTACCTGCTGGACATACCCTGCATGGTGGCCGCCTAGCTGACATCCCGTCAATTCGATAAACTCTAGCTGCTTGAGTTCTACCATGACTATGTATGTAACATATCACGAACCGATGTATCTGTGCCCTCACCACAGATGTCCATCATGTGGTTTTCCTCCTCTCTCCACACCGCCACCTTTGCCCGGTGCCATCTAGCAGACAATCTAGTACAAATGCTTCAACTCCCACTGCTAAAAAAACTTGCACTTGTGGTGGTTGATCTGTCGGAGGCCGCACTGCACAACATCATCCACTCCAGCTGCCCTGCCCTGGAGTGCTTGCTGCTGGTTTTTGCAATGGAAATTCATATCCATTGTATCAAAATAAAGTTGCCCCACCTTGTAAGCATGGGAATTTGTTTTTTTGGACATGATCTCATCATCGAAGATGCCCCTTCACTTCAAAGGTTGCTCCTTGATTCTGGTATAGTACCTTCGCAAATAACTATAGTCTCTGCGCTTAAACTGGAGACCTTGGGTGCAATTCGTGATACTTTTAGATGGTTCAAAATGGTGTTTGGCTCCACACCTATTGAGGTACTGAATATTATTCTCGTAAGCTTTTGTAATCTGCCTTTTTCATTTGTGCGCATATGTTAAGTATCATCTTGGAGTACACTTTTGGTGCTAATATTATGGTCTATGCTCAATGAAGAGCTTGTCCATCCTATCAGAGGTGGTGGATTCTGTCAAGACCTTACATATCAGTATGTGGTGTTTTGATCTGAACACGATTATTGGCTTGCTGCAATGCTTTCCATGTCTGGAGAATTTGTGTATAAAGGTGAGGATTTCACGCACATTGAATGCCCATATATAATGTACTATAATTAGTCATTGAGCTATCCCTCTTTCAACATAATCTTTTTAGACATTAACTATTTTCAATCTTCATCTCTATTTAGGCACTAACACATGGAGAAAAAGGTATAACCAATCTATGGTTCAAGAAGCACCGGGATTTTCTCAGATCTCATGACATTCGTTTGAAGATAGTAACACTGGAAGGATATGCATCCAACAATGCAAACACTAGCTTTGTCACACTCTTCTTGTTGAATGCGAGGGCACTATTGTTTGTTAGGATTAAGTTTTTCGACAAGAAATTTCTTACGGCTGCAAGTGTTGAACAACATAAAAAGAAGTTTCAGGTGGACCTAAGGGCTTCTGATCGTGCTCGGCTTCTATTTACAACAGCTTGTCATCATGTACCAGTAGAATTTCTGGCCGGGGATATGGATCAGACCGATTCATTTGATTGTGACTGCCGAAAACTTTGGTTGAGTTAGATGTCATTGTCCTGTTCAATCTGGATTTTGTCTAAACCTGATGAGCAATTAATCCTCGTGCTTTTGTACTGTTTGTAAGCTGGAGTTAGATATTGTTTCCTTTTTCAACTCGGTTTTGACCCATATTTTCTTTCATACTGGGCCAATGGCTTGCCATTTCTTTCATTAAGACATAAATATTATAAGCATTCACAACATAGGGAACATCACTGTTACTGTTAGTCTAATTTGTGACAAGTTTTGGTACAAACTTCTTACAAAGCGGAGCTTCTCTCAAAAAGGCTCATGGTTCCGAGAGGGACCTTGTCACCTATGTGTGCGAAACGACATACGCTGTCTCTTCCCGCCTTGATATATTTTACAGAGGCAACATGCAACTATATATAGTAGTGTCGTCCTAAAAATATGAAATTATTCATGGTTCGTTTTGCCTTTTTATACATTATTTGAGTTTCCTAGGCATTTTGGAACGTACTTTCGTGTGTGCAAAGGTCATGTGTGTACAAGCCACATATGTAATTCGATGTTCAATCTGTTTATGGAATCATGTCCTTATAAGTTATAAGTACATATGTTGTTGTTCTGTGTGCAATGACATCGCACATGGACCCTCCTGGGGAACCCGTCGGTGATGATTTAATCAATTGCTGACAATTGTATACCACCAAGTGTTTGCCCACAACACACACGGCTTATTAGCAGCAATCGTCTGTGTTATTATGGATCTTCACACACATTTCTGATTACAGATCTGTTTGCCGCGTATCACACACATCTTGTTATATTGAACCGTTTCTGTTCTCTTGGCTCAAAGCAAACAGTTCATCCGAGTGAACCGTATGCTATATATCGCATGCACCTTCATCTGGCTGCCCGTTTATTTTGTTCCTCATCATCACAAATAGTTCATTGAACTGAACCGTATGCCCTGCATCGCACACGCAACTAAAATCTGAACCATGTTTGATGCATCCTCCATCGCAAATGTTTTGCACCTTTTTTGACGGTTTTTTACATCCCCGTTTGTGATTAGTGCATCGCACACAGTTTCGTGAAAGGGTATCTTATCGTAGTGTCGCGTTAGCAGCATCCTGCAGTAGTGAGAGATGAAAATCTTTATGCTCATGTTCTTCACTTAAAGTTATTTGAGCTTGTCAAAAACATTTGCAACATATGAAATTAGTCCCAAAGTGATAGATATTCAAGAGGGATATAATAAAAACTTTCATGAAGATCATTGGACAAAATATACTTGATTCTTTATAATAGTTTTGAGATATGACGATGATAGTAATATGTGAGTCATGTTGGTGAGTAATTATGTTTTAGTAAGAATATTGGTGTTAAGGTTTGTGATTCCCTATGCAAGCACGAAAGTCAACAGTTATGCAATGAAATTACATCCTACTTGTGGTGCATTATTCGGTGTTAGTTATGCTTAATGCTCGCTTATGTGAATTTTCGTTTCTTGGTTGGTTGCTTCTCAATATTTTTGCTAGCCTCCACTTGTACTAAGTAGAAATACTACTTGTGCATCCAAAATCCTTAAACCCAGTTTTGCCATATGAGTCCACCATACCTACCTATATGCGATATTTCCCTGCAGTTCTATGCAAATTTGTATGTGCCAACTCTAATTTTCAAAATGGATTTTCTTTTCTTGTGCCCATACCACTCATCAAGCGGCAGGGGTGGCCAATATTTTTCCATGCTAGATGTGTTATTATCAAGATGAGTGTTTATTCACATGTCATTGCACGAGAGTACGGCGGTAAGAGGGATGCCCAATCCTGAAATGAAAAAGAAATTTACTTTATGTTGTCAAATAATAAATTCCTTGGAAAGTGTTGGTATGGAGGGCACCCCTGAATACGACTAGCCATGGATTGTGAAAGAATGGTGGAAAAAGGAATAAACTTTATTTTATGTTTGGGAACCGCCTATGATGTATCTAGCATGGAAAGTGGGGTCGTAGCCGCTTCTGGCCGCGCTGCCGGGTCCAAGATCTACATCCGGCGGTGCCACTGGCTGGAGCCTCATCTGTGTACATACCAATCTGAAAAAATGGCAGAAACATACATCTAGGACATTCAAAATCAATTCTCAAGATCTGGAAGAAAACAGGCAGAAACATATATGTAGGACATTCAAAATCAATTCTCAAGATCTGGCCACGAATTATTAGTACGCACGCTAACCCTAGTCGAATTATTAGCAAAAATCATTTGTATAGAACAAACAATTAATCACTAACCCTATACGGATACCATTCACACAATCGATACACTAAATGCATCTAACGAAGCATAATTACTCTGATTTCATGGACTGAGAGAACATAACCATATGATTTGTATTCCAAAAAAATAGAGGGGTGATACGTCGTATCTATAATTTTTGATTGTTCCATGCTGTTATATTATCATTCTTGGATGTTTTACCATCATTTTATAGCAACTTTATATCAATTTTTGGGAGTAACCTATTAACATAGTGCCTAGTGCCAGTTGCTGTTTTTTGCTTGTTTTTTACTTCGCAGAATATGAGTACCAAACGGAGTCCAAACGCAGCGAAACTTTTTGGATAT
Source organism: Triticum aestivum (assembly GCF_018294505.1). NCBI lineage: Eukaryota > Viridiplantae > Streptophyta > Magnoliopsida > Poales > Poaceae > Triticum > Triticum aestivum. Next base: position 490,850,038 of record NC_057796.1, read on the forward strand.
ATTTTTGGACCAGAAGACACCTTGGCGGCGAAGAAAGCACCTAGGAGGAGGCCCATGGGGACCACAAGACACAGGGCGTGCCTAGGAGCCCAGGCGTGTCTTGGTGGGTTGTGGGGCCCACGGGGGTCTCCCGCAGCACCTCTTCGCCCTATAAATTCCCAAATATTCCAAAAACCCTAGGGGAGGAGACAAAACACAATTCTAGCTGCCGCGAGTTCCAGAACCACGAGATCCAATCTAACACCATCATGGAGGGGTTCATCATCCTCATTGGTGCCTGTCTGATGATGCTTGAGTAGTCCACCATAGAACTAAGGGTCGGTAGGCAGTAGCTAGATGCCTTCTTCTCTCTTTTTGATTCTCAATACAATGGTATCTTGGAGATCTATTTGATGTAACTCTTCTTGCGGTGTGTTTGTTTGGATCTGATGAACTTTGAGTTTATGATCAGATCTATATCCATGAATATTATTTGAGTTTTCTTTGATCTCTTAGATGCATGATTACTTATAGCTTCGTATTTCTTCTCCGAATCTTTGGTTTATTTACGCCGAATAGATCGATTTTTCTTGCCATGGGAAGAGGTGCTTTGTGATGGGTTCGATCTTGCGGTGTCCTCTCCCAGTGACAGAAGGGGCAGCGAGGCACACATTTATTGTTGCTATCAATGATAACAAGATGGGGTCTATTCCAACTTGATCTTGTCTACATCATGTCATCATTCTTATTGCATTACTCCATTTCTTGATAAACTCAATACACTAGATGCATGCTAGATAGCGGTCGATGTGTCGAGTAATAGTAGTAGATCCATGCAGGAGTCGGTCTACTAATCTTTTACGTGATGCCTATATAATGACCACTGCCTTGGATATCATCATAATTGTTCGATCTTCTATCAATTTCCCAACAGTAATTTGTTTACCCACCATGTGCTATTTTCTTGAGAGAAGCCAGGGATTGACAACCCCTCTTACGCGCCGGGTTGCAAGTATTTGTTCTTTGTGTGCAGGTACCGTTTACATAGCCTGGCTTGGTCATCCTGCTGGATTGATACCTTTGTTTTATAACTGAGGGAAATACCTACCGTAGCTGTGCTACATCATCCCTTCCTCCTTCGGGAAATACCGACACAGTTTCTAGCTACATCAAGGGCGTGGGGGAGTAACCAGAGAAAACACCTGATATGTTTGCCGCACAAATGGGTATAGATGATTAACTGGTTTTCCGTCGGAGTCATACTTGTTCCCGGAGTTGCTGTGGACCTCCGGCACCGGGTGGGGGGGGGGGGCACGACGGCGCCGATGAAGTTAAGGTCGTGCTGCTGCATGCACGAGACCTCGTTGGCGGCAACGACAACCTCTGTGCCCAGCTTCCCCTGTTGCGCGGGTGCTTCAGCAGCCCTGGCGTTGCCACTCCCTCTGATGGTGCGCTTCGGCGCCATCCTCATATACTCCAGACACTGTGGACCGGCGGTGCGGCCGCCTATTTTAGCTGGCAGCTCGGGCCCGCAATTAATACGGACCAATGGGAGTGAGGCGGGCGGCGGTCAAAGGCTGTCTCGCCTCCCGGTGGGCCTGCACGGCGGACTTCTGGCTTTCTACCATCATTTCACACAGCTACTCGCACGCCTCCCGGTGAAACTGCGCAGTGAAAACTACTTCCATGTTCTGGGGTGAAGTAGAGCGGTTCTTGAAACTTTTTTGAAAAGACGTGTTTCTTGGAAGAATTATCCTTCGTATGTGTCTAGGTTAATCTGAGGTTCATAATCCTCTTCATTGGGGGGAGGTGGTCTAACACGGGCAGCACTTCATAAACGACATCCCAACCATTCAGATTTGTATTAGTTTGGCAGGCCCACGGTAGATAGAAAACTAGGGTTGCCTGTTGAGCCATAATATAGACACCGGGAACATCTAAATGGGTGCTTTGTTTGATTTCGACTAGCCCTATATGTTGATGAGTCCTAATAGTCTCCTTCGGCTAGAACCAATAACATTTGAAGACTACGACGTTCCGTGGGTTTTCACCATAGAATAGAAGTTCATAAATTGCTTCAACTCTTCCATAATACTCGGTACCTCCTTCGCCGATAGCAGAGACACCATAATTTGTAGATTTTTGGTTGGCCATAGATAGCTGTTTGCCAAAGGTATGAAAGCTATACCCGTTGATGTCGTATTTCTCAAATGAACGGACCGTATAGTCAAAACCAATAGCAGCTTGTCTCAATTCGGCGTCCATAGACTCTGAATTTGCCTACAAGTTTAATATGAAAGGATTATTGCATTAGCCACAAATTAGACCAAGAAATGAAATGGTCCATTAATGGTAATTACCGTTTGTTTGAACCAAGAGATGAAACCGGGATAGCCGCCTCCATGCTTTCCCAGAAGCTCATACTCTTGGATGGAAACCTTTTGGATGACCGCTCCATTCGAGAATTTGGCGATGTATCGACTGTATCAAATATCCGGGAATAAGAGTAGTTCAAAGGAATTACAAGTTGCGAAACAATGTACCGAGAACTTACTCGATGTACGGCGACACTTCTGTTAGGTTTCTGAAGATATACAACAAAATGGTCCGCCATTCTTCAACATCCAATGCTATTGGTTTCGAAGCATCGGCTGGTGCGAGCTTCCCTTTGAATAGGCTGAGGTTGGATCCACCTTTTTAGGGTTGCCAGCATTGTACCCAGGCTTCGGATTATGCAAATGACAATTTTTGGCTTCTTAGTGTGCTGTCACGAAGTTTGCGGCCTCCTCAGTAATGAATGCCTCGGGTATCGATGCTTTAATGCTATGTTTATTTTTACATTTTGCTCGAAGCGTCTTCTGCATCGTCTTAGTCGCATAGCACCATTGATTTTGCAAGCCCCCCAATCTTGCATCGGTCAGGAGATGTGAAATCAAATGCTGCATTGCATTAAGGAAGCCCGGTGGAAAGATCTTCTCTAACTTGCATAGCAACTCCGGCGCCAACTTTTCCATGTCATCTAGCACTGAGGGAGTCCTGGATTAAGGGGTCCCCGGGCGTCGGGGTTATGTAACATGGGCCGGACTAATGGGCTATGAAGATACAAGACAAAAGACTTCTTCCCGTGTCCGAATGGGACTCTCCTTTGCGTGGATGGCAAGATCGGCGTTCGGATGTGTAGATTCCTTTCTCTGTAACCGACTTTGTACAACCCTAGTCCCCTCCGGTGTCTATATAAACCGGAGGGCTTAGTCTGTAGAGGCAAATATAATCATACAGACTAGACATCTAGGGTTTAGCCATTACGATCTCGTGGTAGATCAACTCTTGTAATACTCATATCATCAAGATCAATCAAGCAGGAAGTAGGGTATTACCTCCATAGAGAGGGCCCGAACCTGGGTAAACATCGTGTCCCCTGTCTCCCATCGATCCTAGACGCATAGTTCGGGACCCCCTACCCGAGATCCGCCGGTTTTGACACCGACATTGGTGCTTTCATTGAGAGTTCCACGTTGTCGTCGACGAAAGGTTCAATGGCCCCTTCAATCATCGATAGTGACGCCGTCCAAGGAGACTCATAGGCTAGACTTCTAGGGTTTAGCCACTACGATCTCGTGGTAGATCAACTCTTGTAGCACTCATATTCATCAAGATCAATCAAGCAGGAAGTAGGGTATTACCTCCATAGAGAGGGCCCGAACCTGGGTAAACATCGTGTCCCCCGTCTCCTGTTACCATCGACCTTAGACGCATAGTTCGGGACCCCCTACCCGAGATCCGCCGGTTTTGACTCCGACATTGGTGCATTCATTGAGAGTTCCACTGTGTCGTCACCAGAAGGCTCGATGGCTCCATCAATCATCTACAACGATGCTGCCCTGAGGGAGGTCTTTCTCCTCGGACAGATCCTCGTATTCGGCGGCTTCGCACTGCGGGCCAACTCTCTTGGCCACCCCGAGCAGGTTGAGAGCTACGCCCCTAGCCATCAAGTCAGGTTTGGAAGCTTGAACTACGTCGCTGATATCCGCGGAGACTTGATCTTCGACGGATTCGAGCCCATGGCAGCCCCTCCCTGCCACCGCGATGAACATGAGTTAAATCTGTCATCGGACCATTCCCAGGAGATAGCACCTGTAACTGCTCTGGCCCTAGATCCGGAGCAGATCACACAATCCGAGGACAGGAAGCTCAACCCCTCCACGGAAGCTGCAGACTCAGCGGCGCTAGAGCCACACACAGACCCAACCTTGAGCGGGATCTGTGTTACCGGAACCTTGGACTCGTCTCCGACCACAGGTTCCGAACCATGTGCATCTGCATCCTTCGAGCTTGATCAGGCGCCGATCGTCGACTTCAGCTCCGCGGACATCTTTCGGCACTCACCCTTAGGCGATGTGCTAAACTCATTAAAAACCCTCTCCTTAGCAGGGGACTCATAGCCGAATTATATCCGGTTTGAACTGGACGCTGATGACGGAGAATTTCTCTTCCCACCCACCACTCACTTCATAGCCACTGTCGAGGACTTAACCGACATACTCGATTACGGCTCCGAAGACATCGACGGTATGGACGACGATGCCGGAGAGGAGCAGCCCAAAACCCGCCGTTTACCGGACGCTGGACGGCCACGTCCTCGTATGACGTGTACATGGTGGATACACCCAAAGAGAATAACGGCGATAACTAGAAAGATCCCGTCGAGGATAAACCTCCTGAGATACAGCCAAAGCACGGACATCAGCAGCACCGCTCTAAACCACACCGTGGAAAAGACAGCAATACCGGCACGAGAGACAACAATACTCCGGACGATGCCGAAGACAAAGAAGACCCCGTCGAGCCAACTTCCGAGCAGGACGACCGGGAGGATGGGCAAGCTAGCCCTGATGAACAGGCTATAAATGAAGACTCGGAGGACAGTAATTATCATCTACTCTCTGAAGATTAGGTGAGCCTCGGCAACGAAGACTTTATCGTGCCTGAGGAACCCCTTGAGCAGGAGCGCTTTAAGCGCCGACTAATAGCCACTGAAGAAGCCTGAAAAAGAAGCAGTAGCAGCTTCAAGCTGATCAAGATCTGCTCAACGATAGATATACTAATGTCCTGACAGCCGAGGAATACGGCCTCGAGTGCCCAACCAAGAGTTACCCGAAGTGCAAATTGCTACCTCAATTCGATGACAAGGCAGTTGAGCCCGGACCATCAGCGCGTAACATGGCTGACCAACCACCACGTGGATGGGACAAAGCGGCAACTCAAGCTGGACACCAGCCCGTCCTACCTCACTGTAAAGGTAGACACATAACAGCTCGGCATTATACATATGACCTGTGACATGACCTGGAAAATAGAGCAGGTCAGACTAGATCGATCTATGGATCGCGGGGGCATGCCCCGACGTGCGACGACAGCGATCTAGCTGGATGTGACAAGCATAACCACGTCTGGGCTGAAAACCGCAGACGGACTCCATCCGAGCTACATCGCGACTTGGCCCGATATAGAGACGCCGCACACCCCCTCTGCTTCACTGATGAAGTAAAGGAGCATGAATTCCCAGAAGGGTTTAAACCCGTGAATATCGAATCATATGATGGAACAACAGATCCCGCGGTATGGATTGAGGATTTCCTTCTCCATATTCATATGGCCCGCGGTGACAATCTTCATGCCATCAAATACCTCCCGCTAAAACTCAAAGGGCCAGCTCGGCACTGGTTGAACAGTTTGCCTGAAAACTCTATTGGCAGCTGGGAGGACCTGGAGCATTGCCTGAAAACTTCCAAGGCACATACGTCCGACCTCCGGATGCCGATGACTTAAGTCACATTGTTCAACAGCCCGGAGAGTCAGCCAGGAAAATCTGGACTCGGTTCCTAACCAAAAAGAACCAGATCGTCGACTGCCCGGATGCCGAAGCCCTAGGGGCCTTTAAGCATAGCATCCGCGACGAATGGCTCACCCGACACCTCGGCCAAGAAAAGCCAAAGTCCATGGCAGCCCTTACGGCCCTTATGACCCGCTTTTGTGCGGGCCAGGATAGTTGTCGAACCTGTAGCACTAACACTACAAGCGAAGCTGGCACCTCTGAAGCCAAAAATAGCAACATCAAACCCTGACGCAGCAGGCACAAGCGTTGAAGCAACGGTGATAATACCGATGGCACGGGGGTCAACACCGGATTCAGTGGCTCTAAGTCTGGTCAGCGGAAGAAGCCATATAAAAGAAACAATCCGGGCTCATCCAGCTTGGACCGCATTCTCGATCGTCCATGTCAGATCCACGGCACCCCAGATAAACCAGCCAATCATACCAACAGTAGCTGTTGGGTCTTTAAACATGCCAACAAGTTAAATGCCGAGAACAAGGAGAAGGGGTCGCAAAGCGAGGACGATGACGAGGAGCCCCGTCCGCCGAACACAGGGGGACATATAAAGTTTCCCCCCCAGGTTAAAACGGTGAACATGATATACGCTACCCATATCCCCAAACGGGAGCGCAAACGCGCACTCAGGGACGTCGATGCGATAGAGCCAGTCGCCCCAAAATTGAACCCATGGTCGTCCTGCCCGATCACCTTTGATCGCAGAGACCATCCAACTAGTATCCGTCATGGCGGTTCAGCCGTACTGGTCCTCGACCCAATCATTGACGGATTCCACCTTACGCGAGTCCTCATGGATGGCGGCAGCAGCCTTAACCTGCTCTACCAGGATACAGTCCATAAAATGGGCATCGATCCATCAAGGATAAAGCCCACAAAAACTACCTTCAAAGGAGTTATACCAGGTGTAGAGGCCTGCTGCACGGGCTCCATCACATTGGAAGTCGTCTTCGGATCTCCGGACCACTTCCGAAGCGAAGACTTGATCTTCGATATCGTCCCCTTCCGTAGTGGCTATCACGCACTGCTTGGACGAACTGCATTTGCTCGATTCAATGCGGTGCCACACTATGCTTATCTCAAGCTCAAGATTCCCGGACCATGCGTTGTCATAACAGTCAATGGAAACATGGAGTGCTCCCTCCGTACAGAGGAGCACACCACGGCACTGGCAGTGGAAGTACAGAGCGGCCTTTTCAAAAAAAAATTAATTCAGTGGCCAAACTCCCGGACACTGTTAAACGAGTCTGGACTACTCCGCAACATGACAGTCCGGCCCGTCAGGAGTTAGACTAGCAATTCGGCCTTCGTCTCAGTCCCGATCAAATGGCGGCGTACGTACCACGCGTACATAACTACGCACTCAAAATACCATGGGCAGAGACGGAGCCATAACTAGATAGTGGTCCATAATACGGCTCGACCTTCCCTGGACACACATACTTTCACTTTTCTTTTTGTCCCTTTTCATGTTTCTTCTCTACAGGCCCCTCAAGGCCTGATCATCAATCCTTTCGAAGGATGGACATACCAAGGCGGCAAGCAACTTAGATGTGTGGTAGCGTATTTTGCTGGTCTTCGTGACAATCACCCTACCTGTTTCCAGGATCCGCACACAGCTTCCCCTTGGTCTTGGCATATTAAATAGCCCTAGTGCGTATCGCACTATTTGTACAAATACGCTTTGACGTATCCATCAAACTATAATGGAAACAGTTTGCAGCCCGACTTATGCGGCACCAGCTTATTACTTCACTTTATTTCACGATTCTTATGGATTGCACCCGTACACTTTGGTGCGACTTAATTCGCCAGGGGCTTCATTGCGCTCCATACTACAGCAACAAAGTCTGAACACTTTTTACAAGTATAGTTCGGTGCCCCGAATATAGCATTATATGCATCGGCTCCGAATCATGTCTTTGGTCAATAGTTGGGTTGCCCGGCTCCTGTGCTTGCTACCTTACGTTCCGTCTTATCGGCTAGTAAAGGAAGAACTACTGCGATTGTGTTTCTGGTTCATCCGGACAAGCACCTCAGTAGAGAAAGCCGAAAACTGACTGTCATGATGCGGCGAGAGCTGGTCAGCTTTTCAGAGGCTATAAATCTTTCGCGATTTTTTCAGCATTATGCGACGGATCGACCTGCATCCGATCAGGTGTCTACAGCACCCTAGTTCGGATTCATGAATACTAGGGGCAGCGCCTAAATTTCTATTGTCAAACTCCTATGGCTAAGTGAGGGTGATAAAGCCACATAGTTTGATTGCCTGGTACGTCGCGCTAAACACCTCCTTAAAGGACCAAATAATTGGGTCAAGAGTGTTTAGATTCCATCCCGAACACCCCCGTACTACCTACATGGGGCCTGAAGCCGACGACTGGCCAACTCTCAAATTTAATAAAATGGCCGCACAGGAGGTAAAATTAAAAAAAAACAACTAGCATTACATATTAGCTTTGTTTCACACAGGAGAGGATAAATTGAATGCATTCATTGAAAGATAATGTCTTTAGCACACTTCTCTGCTACAATGCGGGATCCCTCCAGGACATCGTTAAAATATCGCTCGGGCGTGCGGTGCTCCTTGCCCGCGGGCGGTCCCTCGGTCATGAGGTTGACAGTGTTCATCTTCGCCCACTGCACCTTGACGCGGGCGAAAGCCATCCGCGCACCTTCGATGGAGACTGACCGCTTAATGGCACCAAGCCGAGGGAAGGCATTGATCACCCACTTCACGAGCACAAAGTAGCTGCTGGGTATGGCTTCGGCAGGCCATAGTCGGATTATCAGATCCTTCATGGCTAGTTCGGCCACCCTATGCAGTTTGACCAGCTGTTTCCGCTGATCGCTAAAGGGCACCAGATGCTCTAGCGCAAGGTATTGCGACCAGAACAACTTCTCCGTTGAGCTCCCCTCTTCGGCTCGGAAGAACTCCGCAGCGTCAGCAACACTGCATGGGAAATCCGCAAACGCTCCTAGAGAACTCCAAATCCGGATTAGTAAGAGGTACCTTTTCTTCACATATTTGCTCTGCATAATAAAGGCCTTACCCGCCGCGATTTTCCTGGCCTCCTGGATTTCCTGGAAGACGCTCTGGGCTTCAACCCTGGCATCTTGTGCACTTTGGCGGGCCTTGGAAAGTTCGGACTCTTGATCCGCAATATTGCGCTCCAAGGACTCGCATTTCTTCACGGCGTCCTGGAGCTCCTGCTGGACCACACCGACCCTGGCCTCATGCTTTTCGCGGGCGGCTTGTTCCTCCGCCGCCTTCTTCTGGGCTTTGGCCAGCGCCTTCTTGAGGGTCTCCACCTTGGATGCCGCTCCTACAAATTGTCATGTGATCAACACAAACAATTCATATCTCTCTATATCTAAGTAGGTCATTGCACACCTTGCTTGCCCTCCAGCTGATTTTTCACTCGGCCGAACTCTACCACGGCCGCTCCAGACTCTGCTTCAGTTCGGAGACTTCGGCAGCATGCGAGGTCGCAGCCAGCAATGACGCCTGCTCTTTCACATAGACATGAATATTTAGTCTCCTGCGAAAATTGTATGATTGTCGGAGTAAATGGCCACGGGTAGCTTAACCGACTGCCCCTGGCTCTTGAAAAATTATCAGGCCATTCGAGCCTGCAAGCATCCAGAGCATGGAGCCGCCTTCCTCCGGCTCCCTAGGGCCGACTACCAGAAGGCGACCCGGCCTCAAACAACCTTCCCGAAGAAAGCTACGAGATGGCCGACTCCAGGAAGCCGGCCCCAAGAGGACCGACTCCCAGAAGCCGGCCATGAAGAGAGCCGACTCCCAGAAGCCAGCCGAGACTGCACCCACCAAGACTGCATCCACATAACGGTGATAAGATGGGGCGTGGCCGCAGTACAGCCCACTCAGCCATCCCCCGTCCGGCGCGACACTGTAGCCATGTTGACCTCAACGTCACCCACGACGGCGCCAATACGGCCCGCGGGCGGCGGGCCCCTTTATCCAGAGAGACGCTCGAAGGCGGCCAGGCCTCCCCTAGTCGGCCAGGGATGTAGCCGGCTCCCAATAGCTGGCTACCTCCCTCCCTCGAAACATGTGCCTCATCAAGGAGACAAGACGAGGTGAGGCTACAATGAGAGCCCGCAAGACGGCGGCACTGTAGCCACACTTACCTCGACAAAGCCCTCGTCATCAGGGGTGAGGCAACAGTAACCGGCCGCCGACAAGGACCCCAAGCGGTGGGGCCGGCCTATCGGCCAAGAGGCCGGCAGCCGGCGGGACCCACCAGTCGGCGGGCCCAAATGTCCGGCGGAGAAGCCGACGAACACGGACACTGACGGCTGGGACCCGCGCCCAGCCGGATTACCATTGTACCCCTGGGGCGTAGGCCTATATAAACCCCGCGGGACACCCATGCAAAGGGTTGAGCTCACAGAGTTTCACACACCACATAGAGAGAAAAGGAGAGCTAGCCTTGCCCTTCTTCTTCCTCTAGCCAGACAGCTCATGGAGCACTTGTAACTACTTGTATTGATCTAGTGATCATGCGGAGACCCCGCAGAGCAGGACTAGGGGTATTATCTCCACGGAGAGCCCCGAACCTGGGTAAAATCCGCCGGCATGCATGTCTTCGCCTCATCCCGTTTCCAGGCACCGGCGACGTCTTACTGGCTCCCACAATGATAAGCCACCCGTTGGCATATGTCGCACCTACCACCCGACATTTGGCGCCCACCGTGGGGCCTGGTGCACCGTTGTCTGGAGACCTGTTCTGGACAGGAACCCTTTTCCTCCCCCGCGAGCGCAGCCAGCCTGCTGCACCCGATGACGCTTGCCCCGACGCGCTGCAAGGCGTTGACGACGCCTGCGCAGCGAGCTGCCTCGCCGATCTTCTTGGCGAGACTCACATCTCCGACGAGCCCGCGTCCGACGCGGGCACAGACTACCCCGAGAGTCGCCTTGTCAGCCTCCTCGACCAACTTCACGTCTCCAGCGAGCTTGCTGTAGACTTGGAGTCGGTCGGCTCCACCGACCCGATGCTTGTCGACTCCGACACGGCATCGCTCGACGCCTGCCCCTCCGACGTGGTAGTCTTCAACGACCCTCCCCCCCGAGCTGATAGCGGTAGCAGCGCTGTCACTGAGGTGCTAGTCATCAGCCACGTCGCCGACTCGGGCGAGAACGCCCACAACGCCCTACAAGCGTCGATGCATGACTTATCCGTCCCCATCCCGGCCGACGCCGACGCCGAGACCCTGGAGGCACGCCGCCTTGCCCTCATCGCGGAGGGCCAGAAGATAGCCTCCATGAGACGCCTCACCGAGGCTCACCAGCGCGAAGTCGACCGCGCCGCCTTCGGTACGCCGCCTCATGGCGGGCCGAGCCGAGCCGGCCTCGTCAAGAAGCACGGCGCGGCCATCGCCAGCATGCTGGGGGCAGACCGCCCCGTCTACGCCACACCGCTCGAGAATCTGCGAGCCGCACAGGCGCTGAAGAGCTAAATGGGCTGGGGGCTGATGAGCTCCCCTACATGACAAGGCGCATCCAGCAACTGATCGACGCAGCCGCAGAACGACATGAAGCCGGTGCCCACGCTGAGAGTCCTCCCCCACGCCGAGAGCATGCCGCGACATCCCGGTCGCCGACTGCGAGCAGCGCCCACGCAAGGAAAGACAAGGAGCTGGCTACTAGCCGCAGCCGGACTCGGCTCACCATCGAGCGCGACGCGGAAGGCTGCCCTCGAGCCGTGGAGCACCAAGGCAATCCGCCTCCTCCCCCGCCTCGGGGGGAGAGATATCCCACCTCGCCACCTGTCACACATCCGACTCTCGGTGGCCGACTAGGCCACCGCGAAGGAGTCGGCGAGAACGACGCCCGCCACCGGATCGACCGCCTAGCTCGATCCCTAGCGCTAGAAGAAGAAGACGATGTCGGCCCGCCATGCTTTGGCCCCCGCATCCGCGATGAGCCCTTCCCCAAAGTGTTTTCGCTCCCCAGAGACACGCCCAAGTACAACGGCTTTGTGAAGCCGGAAGATTGGCTCATCGACTACTCCACCGCCGTCAGCATAGCGAACGGCAACTGGCGCATAGCCGTGAAGCATGTCCCTCTCATGCTGCAAGGCACGGCACGCACCTGGCTCAACAGCCTCAAGCCCTACAGCGTCAACAGTTGGCTGGACTTCACGGAAGTCTTCGTCCGCAACCTCACCAGCACGTACAAGCGGCCTCCCAAGCCCCGCCAGCTCTCCCTATGCGTCCAAGGGCCCAACGAGTCGACCCGCGACTACCTCACGCGGTGGGCCGAGCTCCGCAACTCCTGCGAGGGGGTGCACGAGGCGCAGGCCATCGAATACTTCACCGCCTGGTGCCGAGAAGGCACCCTCCTCAAGCACCGACTCCTCTGCGATGAGCCGGCTACCCTCGACGAGCTGCTGGTCATTGCAGACAAGTACGCCACAACTGACTCCTCGATGAAGACCAAGCTCTGAGTAGGCGCCTCTGGGACGGTGCTCGCCCCGGCTCCTAAGACGTCGGCTGCCGACTCCAATCGACGCCTCTACCAGAACGACCACAAGCGCAAGGCCCCTATGCCGCCTTCCACTAGTCGGCAGGTGGCCACGGTCGAAGACGAGTAGCCCGAAGAGCGGCCCGCTCCCAAGAAGAAGGGCGGCAGGCCGGCTTGGCAGCCGGCCTTCTCCTACGAGCAGACTCTCGATGCCCCCTGCAAGTTCCACAGCGGCGCGAAGCCATCCAACCACACGACCCGAAAGTGCCACTGGCTCACCCGGATCTCCAAGGGCGAGGGGCTGGTGCCACCTCCGCCTCTCGGCCCGCCGCCTCCAGCCCCCCAGCAGCCGGCTGCTCGACCTGCTGTCGGGGCCATTAAAGATGAGTTCCCTGATGAGCACGCCGCCTACGTCGTCTTCACGAGCCAGGTTGAAGACAAGCGCAGCCGGCGCCGACAGCACTAAGAGGTCAACGCAGTCGCCTCCAGCAGCCCCGAGTTCATGCATTGGTCTGAAAGGCCTATCAACTGGAGCCGAGCCGATCAGCCAGAGGTGATGCCGTCCCCTGGCTCCTACGCATTGGTGTTGGATGTCACGCTCGCAACAGAGAGGCGGGCTGCCCGATTCTCCCGCATTCTGATTCATGGCGGGAGCAGTATCAACATACTATACCGCGACACCATGGAGAAGTTGAACCTCAAGGCGAAGCAGGTCATGCCGAGCCAGACCGTTTTCCATGGCATCGTACCCGGCCTGTCCTGTTCCTCGATCGGCAAGATCAAGATGGATGTTCTCTTCGGAGACAAGGATCATTTTCGCCGGGAAGCGATCTGGTTCGAGGTAGTGGATCTGGAAAGCCCTTACCACGCTTTGCTCGGCCGACCTGCTCTAGCCAAGTTCATGGCTGTGCCCCACTACGCCTACCTGAAGATGAAGATGCCGAGCTCAAAGGGGATCATCACAGTGGCCGGCGACTACAAGAAGTCCATCGAGTGCGCTGCAGCCAGCAGCCGACTGGCCGAGTCCCTCGTAGTGGCAGAAGAGAAGAAGATGCTGGATCGAGTTGTGGCCATGGCCGGCAAGCAGCCGGCCTTGTCCCCCAACCCCAAGGAATATGATGCGCAGGGCTCCTTCCAGCCGGCCAAGGAGACGAAGAAGATACCTCTGGACCCGGAGAACCCGGAGAGGTTTGCAGTCATTGGTGCAAACCTGGACAGTAAATAGGAAGGCGAGCTCGTCGACTTCCTCCGTGAGAATCGAGACATCTTTGCATGGTCCCCAAAGGACATGCCGGGTGTTCCGAAGGATTTCGCCGAGCACAAATTACACGTCCGAGCGGACGCGAAGCCGGTCAAGCAGCCCCTCCGCAGACTGTCAGAAGAGAAGAGAAGAATCGTAGGAGAAGAGATAGCCCCGCTCCTTGCCGCCGGCTTATTATGGAAGTGTTTTTCCCAGAGTGGCTTGCCAACCCAGTCTTGGTGTTGAAGAAGAATAACAAATGGCGTATGTGTATAGACTACACTAGCCTCAACAAGGCCTGCCCCAAAGATCCGTTTGCTCTGCCACGGATTGATCAAGTAATAGACTCCACAGCCGGATGCGAGCTGTTGAGTTTTTTGGATGCCTACTCAGGATACCACCAGATTAAGTTGGACCCAGCAGACCGCCTGAAGACCGCCTTCATCACACCATTCGGAGCTTTCTGTTACCTGACTATGACATTCGGCTTGAGGAATGCCGGTGCCACTTTTCAGCGTTGCATGCAGAAATGCCTCCTCAAGCAACTCGGCAGAAATGCCCACGTCTACGTAGACGATATTGTGGTGAAGACAGAAAAGCGCGGCACCCTGCTGGAAGACCTCAAAGAAACATTTGCCAACTTGCGCCGATTCCAGATCAAGCTCAACCCCGAGAAATGCGTGTTCGGAGTACCAGCCGGCCAGCTTCTAGGCTTTCTGGTCTCCGAACGCGGCATTGAGTGCAACCCTGTGAAGATCAAGGCCATTGAGAGAATGGAGATTCCCACCAAGTTGCGAGACGTTCAGAAGTTCACCGGGTGCCTGGCCTCCCTAAACCGCTTTATCAGCCGGCTAGGAGAGAAGGCTCTCCCCCTGTACCGACTCATGAAGAAATCCACTCATTTCGAGTGGAATGACCAAGCAGACCAAGCCTTCCATGAGTTGAAGAAGATGCTGACCACTCCACCTGTCCTGGCGGCGCCGACTGAGAAGGAGCCCATGCTCCTCTACATTGCCGCAACTAGCCGAGTGGTCAGTACAGTCGTCGTGGTCCAGCGCCCAGAAGAAGGCCGAGCCCAGCTAGTCCAGAGGCCGGTATATTATCTAAGCGAAGTACTATCCAGCTCAAAGCAAAACTACCCACAATACCAGAAGATGTGCTATGGAGTATACTTCGCCGCCAAGAAACTGAAGCCCTACTTTCAAGAGCATCCCATCACGGTCGTGTGCATCGCCCCGCTTGCCGAGATCATAGGCAGCCGGGATGCATCCGGCCGGGTGGCTAAATGGGCCATTGCGCTGGCACCTTACACAATCTTCTATCAGCCCCGCACCGCCATCAAATCCCAAGCGTTGGCCGACTTCCTCGTCGACTGGGCCGAGACCCAGTACCTACCGCCGGCTCCCGACTCCACTCATTGGCGGATGCACTTCGACGGGTCTAAGATGCGCACCGGCTTGGGAGCCGGCATCGTCCTCACCTCTCCCAAAGGCGACAAGCTCAGATACATGCTGCAAATCCATTTTGCCGCCTCCAACAATGTGGCTGAGTACGAGGCGCTCATACACGGGCTCCGGCTAGCCAAAGAGCTCGGCATACGCCGGATCATGTATTATGGCGACTCGGACTTGGTGGTCCAGCAGTCGTCTGGCGACTGGGACGCCAAGGATGCAAACATGGCGAGCTATCGATTCCTCGTCCAGCAGATTAGTGGATACTTTGAAGGGTGCGAGTTCCTTCACGTGCCACGGGCCGACAACGACCAAGCAGATGCCCTGGCACGGATCGGCTCCACCCGACAGGCAATACCAACCGGTGTCTCTCTCCAGCGCCTCCTCAAGCCGTCTATCAAGCCGTCTCCAGAATCAGACTCTATCTTTGTACCACCCGCCCCGGACGCGGCCGGATCTGACTGGAGGAACCCAGCAGGCGGCTCGAGGACTTCGACAAGCGACCCGGGGACTGCCGTAGTCGCACCCGGCTCGGGGACTTCAGAACCCGGCCCGGGGACTGCAGCGACACAAGAAGTGGTGGCCGACTCCAACTCCCCACCACCCAACCCACCCACCCGAGTCACAGTGGCCGTACTAACAGTAGAAGAAGTCACAGCTCCATCATGGGCCCAGCCCATCCTCAACTTCCTAGTCAACAGAGAGCTGCCGACTGATGAGAACTCGGCAAGACTAGTGCAACGCCGAGCCGGAGCTTATGCAATAATAAACAGAGAACTTGTCAAGCACAGCGTCACTGGAGTCTTCCAGCGCTGCGTCGAGCCAGAGAAAGGTGTAGCAATCCTCAAGGATATCCACCAAGGCGAATGCGGCCACCACGCAGCCTCAAGAGCACTTGTGGCCAAAGCTTTCCGCCATGGTTTCTTCTGGCCGACTGCTTTGGAAGACGCCAAAGAGATAGTCAAATGCTGCAAAGGATGCCAAGTCTTCAGTTCCAAGCAACACCTGCCGGCTTCTGCACTCAAGACCATCCCCCTCACCTGGCCTTTTGCCGTCTGGGGGCTGGACATGGGCCCATTCAAGACAGCCCGCGGCGGCTTGACACATCTGCTTGTCGCCGTGGACAAATTTACCAAGTGGATTGAAGCGAAGCCGATCAAGAAGCTGAACGGGCCGACTGCCGTGACATTCATCGCAGACATCACTACTCGGTATGGCGTGCCACACAGCATCATCACCGACAACGGCACAAACTTTGCCAAAGGAGCACTGGCACGTTTCTGCGCGACACAGGGCATCCGACTGGACTTAGCGTCCGTTGCCCGCCCGCAGTCAAACGGCCAGGTCGAGCGAGCGAACGGACTCATCCTCTCCGGCATCAAGCCCCGACTGGTCGTACCACTTGAGCGATCAGCCGGCTGCTGGCTCGATGAGCTGCCGGCTGTCCTCTGGAGTCTGCGTACTACCCCAAACAAGTCAACCGGCTTCACTCCGTTCTTCCTTGTATTTGGTGCCGAGGCTGTCATCCCAACTGACATCGAGTTCGACTCGCCTCGGGTCACCATGTACACGGAGGCGGAGGCCAAGGAAGCGCGAGAAGACGGCGTCGACCTGCTGGAAGAAGGCCTGTTAGCACTCAGCCGGTCCGCCATCTACCAGCAGGGTTTGCGCCGTTACCATCAACCGAAAGGTCAAGCCAAGATCTTTCCCAGAGGGCGACCTTGTGCTTCAGCTGATCTAGCGAACAGCCGGCCAGCACAAGCTCTCGGCCCCTTCGGAAGGCCCTTTCGTCATCAGCAAGGCACTAGGCAACGACTCCTACTACCTGATCGACGCACAAAAACCAAGAGCACGCAAGAGGGATGATTCCGGCAAGGAGTCGGAGCGACCATGGAACGCGAACCTCCTGAGAAGATTTTACAGTTGAAAGCAGTATGTACCATGCTACCGTTTTTATTAAATATGAGACAAACGCCCCCCCCCCCGAGGAGCACTTGGGGACTGCCCTCCTTTATCTATGAATGACGAGTGTCATACTCATGAATGTATTATTACATTTGATTTTCTGTCTGGCACCGGGTTCGACTAGTCGGCCTGGGGACTGGCCGCCTTAAGTTATATTAAAAGTTCTACCTGAAGTCAGACAAGTAGTGTGCCGGCACCCGAGCCCTCTCTTGTTGAAAGTCGCAGCTCGAAGAACCGACTGTCTGACTGGCAAGAGCCAAAGGCAGAAAGGATGCCCACACGAAAAACGGCTAAGGACTAACGAACTTATATAACGCAAAGACGGCCTCCAACCACGCCTACCGGCTGTCAAAATAGCCGGCTGGCCGGCCTCCCAATCACTTCGCTATAATCCAACAAAGCTAGAGTACTTGCCCTCCCAAGCACTTCCCCAGCCACAGATTGCGGAGCAGCTGGCCGGCTGGGAAGGCAGCAACCAAGGGAGGGCGGCAAAGGAAACAGCCGAAGGATGAAAAGCAAAGAACAAGGGAAAGCCAAACGCATGCATAATTATATTTACACATAAGGCCCCAAACTGGCCGGCAGTCAATATAGTTCGAATACACCGCCAGTGGGTGGAATTGTGCAAACTTAACAAAACACTATTCCAAGAATGGTGAAACAGGAAAGTAGAGGCAGCAGACTAGACTAAGGGCGCAGCAGGGGAGCCGGGCTGGTCGGGGGAGACGGCGCCGCCGGCTGGAGGAGTGGCCGGCTGGCGGGTCTCGGCTTGATCATCGCCGGCTGCAGGCGGTGCACCCACGCGTGCCTTGTTGCTGGAGGCACGGTCAAGCTAAGGCTAACCGGCCGCTCCACCATCTGGGGCAGCGTCTTCGCCCTCCTCCTCCTCCTCCTCCTCGCCCTCGTCGCTGGAGTCGATCTCCTCCGCCGAGTCCTCGCCGTCTGCCGGGTTCAGTCCGAACCACTCCTCCGGCTGGGCAACGCCGTTGTCGTCCACCTCAGGAGCGAAGGCGCTGGTGTCGGTGTAATCGGCAATCGCCAAAGCCCGCTGGATGATCGCCGGCCGCGCCGGGTCCAGCTCTGTGTTGGCCTCCTGCCGCCAGGTGGCCAGCTGGTCCAGACTCAGCTCAGGATACCAGGCCTTGGCGAACTCCAGCGCCCGCCTGGTGCCGGACCGAGCCGCGGAAGCCTTCCAGGCCTCGAAGCGGCCGACCGCCACCTCCAGCCAGTCGGCAGTCCGACTGGGGGTGCGGGGAATCACCTCACCAGGCCAGAGAGCGGCCAACACCTGCGCCCCAACACGCTGAAGCCGGCGGAGCATGCGATGAGCCGGCTGGAGGCGGGCCTGAATCGCCAAGAGCTGCTCCTCCATCGACCGGCGAGCGTTTGGCGCGATCTCGGCGCCAGCCTGCCTGCGTGCCTCGCGGTGGGCCACGACAACCTGGTTGGCGGCGGTAGAGTAGCCAGGGAAGTACTCTTTGCAAGGAAGAAAGAGAAAGAAGAGAAAAACACCAAGTCAGAAAATGAGCTAAACGGCAAGCGGCAAGCAAGGACGAAGAAGAAGGCGGCCTACCGTCAACCAAGTCTTCGATCTGGCCATAGCCATTGATCAGCATCTGCTTTGCTTCGGCTCAACTGGCCGCCTCTGTCTCATACTCGGCTTGGAGGGCGGCCTCGCTGTCCTGCACCGCCTTCAGGGCCGCCTTGTGGCTCTTCTCCTGGTCGGTCAACCTCTTGGCTAGGTGGTCAGGCTCCTATGCCAAGGCGTCAAACTCAGCCTCCTTAGCATGGAGGGCGGCCTGAGCCCCACCCAGATGTTCCCTTAGACTAGCGTTGGGCGCTGCAGGGATGGCAGAAAAGAAAGAAGCAATAAGGAAGAAGTCGTCAAGGAAGATCCGACCCGACTGCTCAGCAGTCGGCCCAAATCTCGGGGACTACACCCAGTGGGTGCGCTGACGCGCCCCCACGTGAGATAAGAGACGAAGCACTTACCCCGGCTCTCAGACAGATCAGCATTCTTCTGGGTCAGCTCCCGAGCCTGGGAGTTGAAGGCAGCCGCGCCGAGGTTGTGGTAGTCCTGCAAGTCAGACAGAGGAGCGAATGAGAACAAGATAGCAAAACAAAGCCCGCTAAGAAGTTCCAAGCCGCCTGCTCAGCAGCCGACTCGGAACTCGGGGACTACACCCAGTGGGGGCGCTGACGCGCCCCCATAGAAGAAACCAAGAGTAAAAAGCAAAAATAGGAAGACTAACCCGAATGGCCGCCCGCGTTGCGAGGAACTCGTCATTATATTTCCTCAGTGCCGCAGCCTGGGACTGAAGGCGGTTCCAAATGTCCTGCGCTGCCACGTTCACCACAGCCGTCCCTCCACCCGGCATCCACCCCGAGCTAGCGCTGGCCGCCTCCACGTCCTGGGATGTCGAGCTGGAGCCAGCGGCCTTTTGCGGGTCCGATGCGGCTTTCCCCGTGCGCTGGCGCGATGGCGACTGGACCACCAGGTCCTTCCTCACGGCCGGCTCGCCCCCGACCGATTGCGCAGGCGGCACGATCGGCCGGCCGCCTTGAGCCGGCCCAGTCGGCGGGGTCGGTGCCGCCTCCCTCTCCGGGACGACGACATCGTCCTCCCTCTCCAACCCCGGCTGATCGCCGCCGGCTTCTTCTGGCGGGGGCTCTGGGACCTCGGGCGCCGCGACACGTAGAGGGGTGATGAGCAAGGCCCCCTCCGCTGTCGCCGCGGCCGCAGCCTCCGCCTGGGCCGTGGCCGCTGCGTCGGCACGCGCCTTCGCCGCCTCCTCCTCCTGTGCCGCCTTGGCGGCAGCCGCCCTCAACTCCTCCGCCTCCCGCTCCTCCCGCGCATTTTGCTCCGTCGCCGCCTGAAGCTCGGCGTGGGGGTCCACGCGGCGGGTGCTCCCGGATCCTCCCGGCGATCCAACGACGGAGGCGGCAACAACCCGCTCGAGTGAAAGCGGAGCCCTAATTTGTTGAGAAAGGGCAAGGATTCAGAAATCACCAAGAAAAGAAGAAAGAATGTACAAAGGAGTATACACTTACGCCGACACCATCTGCGGCTGCTTCACCACCTTGCGGAAGCGGGCCGCCTTTGCGGCCGCCTCATCTCGCCTGGTCGTCGCCGCCCCGCCCTTGGGCTTCTTCGGCCGGCTGCCGAACAAGCCCGACGCGGCACGACGCGTCTGCCCACCGCCCCGAGCACGCGGCGCGGCGGAGGAACCCGCACTGTGGCCGGGCGCCGGCTGGCGGCGTGGGACGATTTCCGCCTCGTCGTCATCCGGCCAGTCGTCAAAGCTGGCTCCCAGCCCGGAGCCGCCTGCTTCGCCGCCGGCTTCGCCGCCACCCGCCTCGGTGTTTTCATCCATGGCGGCCGCCCCCAAGTCATGGTCCTCCAGGTCATGCTCCACCCGGTCGGGGAGGAATCGACGCTCCGCCTCCGACCCGGCTGCAGGTCGAAGGAGAGTGCTCTGCCAAGGCGTGCCGACTGGTCAGAGACGGCCAAAAGGAACTCGGCGACAAAACTAAGAGAAGAAAGGGAAAAAGAGAACATACCGTGGGCGGAGGATGTGCACGGGAATATGGCTCCTTGCCAAACCGCCACTCTGCGGAGAGCTTGCAGTTCGCAAGATAATTCACTATATGGGCCACCTCGTCGTGCGGCATGTCCTTGGTGCACATCCGACTCGGATCAAGTTGACCGCTCATCTGACAGATCAGGTGAGGGCGGCTCTGAAGCGGAAGCACCCGGCGCGCGACGAAGGCGGCCAGCAAGTCGGACCCAGTCAGGCCCTCCGACTGGATCATCACCCGCAGTCGGGCGACGGCCGCGGCTCCGGCCTGCGACAGCGTCACGGCCCGATAGGACCACTGGGGCCGCCTCCCAGCCGGCGGGCTGGCTACATAAGCCGGCAAGTTGACGTAGTCGCCCTGCGGGGCGACGTTCTTCACGTAGAAATATGACTTCTGCCAGAGCTTCGCCGACTGGATTAACGTGATGACGGGGAAGGGGTTGTCGGCCGCCGGCCTCCGCATTGCGATGAAGGCGCCGCTCTGGGCCGGCACGCCCTGCATGCGGGTGCCCAGCTTAGATTGGAAGAACTCCCCCCAGAGCTCGAGGGTGGGGAGAACGCCAAGAAAGCCTTCGCACAAGGTGACGAAGGCAGATAGCAGCACCACCGTGTTCGGGGTGAGGTGGTGCGGCTGGAGTTGATAGAACTCGAGAAAGGAGCGGAAGAAGGCGCTCGCCGGCAGGCCGAGGCCGCGCAGGAAGTGCGAGCGGAAGATTACCCGCTCGCCTTCCTCCGGCGCCGGCATGATCTCCTTCTCCGGCGCAAGACGGACCCGCACCTGGTCCTTGCCGGGCAACCGCCGCGTCTTGCGGAGGTAGTTGATATGGTCCATATGGACGTTGGAGCCGTCCCAGTCCCCGCCGTACTGCATGATGGCGAGAAGCTGGCGAGAAAGGGTGCGGCGGCGGAGAAAGCGCGGCCCTGCGGCGGCAAAGCTGCAGGGTGGAGTGAAGATTGGTGGGACGGCGCGGCGGCGAGGCGCTGCTGCGATGGAAAGGAGGAATAAGAAGATGGCGGAGAGAACAGGAGCGTGCGAGCATTTTCCGCTTCCCCTCCTCCCCCTACTTATAGCCTCGTGCGGCGAAGCCGAGGAGGCGAGGCGCGGGGGGAACGTGGGATTAACTGCGCCCACTCCCCCATGTCCCGCGATTATTGCGCCCTAACGGCGTGCGGAAATTGCCGCCGGAAGGCGTGCGGACAGCTTTGGGCCACAGAGAATCCGCGCCTGGGCCTAGGCATAGGAGTGGTGGGCCCCCGGCCTGCGGCGACGTCCTGTCGCGCGCGTGGGTTGGCAGGCTTTTCTCAGCCGGAGGATGCCACGTGGTATGCGGGAGGCGAGCGGCCGGCCCGCAGCCCGGCACGCGCACCAATTGACTCCCGCCTTCCGACTTTAGAAATTTCGCCAGGACGGCGCGCCCAACCGAAGCCGGCTCCCAGCTGCTGGCTCATCAAGATAAGAAGCTGACCGAGCTTCTCGACCTCCTCTCAGCCTCGAAGCCCAACCAGCTTCGGTGACTACTGTCGGAGTAAATGGCCACGGGTAGCCTAACTGACTGCCCCTGGCTCTTCAAAAAATTATCAGGCCATTCGAGCCTGCAAGCATCCAGAGCATGGAGCCACCTTCCTCCGGCCGGCTATCCCTAGGGCCGACTACCAAAAGGCGACCCGGCCTAAAAAAACCTTCCCGAAGAAAGCTACGAGATGGCCGACTCCAGGAAGCCGGCCCCAAGAGGCCCGACTCCCAGAAGCCGGCCATGAAGAGAGCCAACTCCCAGAAGCGGGCCGAGACTGCACCCACCAAGACTGCATCCACATAACGGTGATAAGACGGGGCGTGGCCGTAGTACAGCCCACTACCCCCGAATCCCGGAACCGGCATGGCCACAGGGCGCCGTGCGGGTCAGCCATCCCCCGTCCGGCGCGGCACTATAGCCATGTTGACCTCAACGTCACCCACGACGGCGCCAGTACGGCCCGCGGGCAGCGGGCCCCTTTAGCCAGAGAGATGCTCGAAGGCGGCCCGGCCATGCTCGAAGGCGGCCCGGCCTCCCCTAGTCGGCCGGGGACGTAACCGGCTCCCAATAGCCGGCTACCTCCCTCCCTCGAAACATGTGCCTCATCAAGGAGACAAGACGAGGTGAGGCTACAGTGAGAGCCCGCAAGACGGCGGCACTGTATCCACGCTTACCTCGACAAAGCTCTCGTCATCAGGGGCGAGGCAACAGTAACCAGCCGCCGACAAGGCCCCCAAGCGGTGGGGCCGGCCTGTCGGCCAAGAGGCCGGCAGCCGGCGGGACCCACCAGTCGGCGGGCCCCAATGGCTGGCGGAGAATCCAGCGAACACGGACACTGACGGCTGGGAACCGCGCCCAGCCGGATTACCATTGTACCCCTGGGGGGTAGGCCTATATAAACCCCCCGGGACACCCATGCAAAGGGTTGAGCTCACAGAGTTTCACACACCACTACTAGAAAAAGGGCTATAGATGGGATTGGCACTAATGGCACACCAGACAAGCCGTGCGCCATTAGTATATACTAATGGCGCACCACCCTCTGATACGCCATTAGAGATGAAACTACTAATGGCGCACGTGGCCCAGGGTGCGCCATTAGTATCAAAAATAATTTTTTTTAACTAGTGCGCCTGTCCAAACATACTAATGGCGCATCCAGACAAAGTGCGCCATTAGTAGTTGAAACTACTAATGGCGCACCTGGGCTAGGGTGCGCCATTAGTATCAAATTTTTTTTAACTAGTGCGCCTGTCCAAACATACTAATGGCGCATCCAGAGACAGTGCGCCATTAGTAGTTGAAACTACTAATGGCGCACCTGGACCAGGGTGCGCCATTAGTATCAAATTTTTTTTAACTAGTGCGCCTGTCCAAACATACTAATGGCGCATCCTGACCACGGTGCGCCATTACTAGTTGTAACTAGTAATGGCGCACCTGGCCCAGGGTGCGCCATTAGTATAAAAAGTTTTTTTTAACTAGTGCGCCTGTCCAAACATACTAATGGCGCACCACCAGGAGGTGCGCCATTAGTAACCTGGATTACTAATGGCGCATCTAGAGTTGGTGCGCCATTAGTAAGTGGGCAGCAACAAGATATTTTGGACAGCCTCTCCTACCCACACTCACTTTCTCCCCACTTCATTCTCTCCACCTCCTCCTTGTCTCGGGTGCCTCCTCTTTTTCACCTCATTTCCACCATAGATTCATTCAATTTAAGTGGTTAAATTACCTTGTTTTGATAGGTAAGTAAGGGGGGAAGCTATATTTATGTTGTTCTCCCTACAACAATGTGCACATGCACTTTTTATGGCCTAGCTAGATCTATGTATGTTCGTGGTGTTGCATATGTTTGTGGTGTTGCATATGTGTTTGTGTTTGGAGGTGTACCGGTATTTGAAATGCGATAGTTGCCAATATTTTGCCGGAATGTTGATTCATTTCCGTTTCGGCGAGAATTTTGGCATTAAGCATTCTTTTTGGTCCTATTTTTAGGGAAAGTCATGCCAAATTTTTTCTTGGTTCTAAAATATCGTTTTGCTCTACCCCGCAGGCGACCATGGTCCGCATGATGACCGAAGGCATCGTGAATAGGTTTTTGAGGTCCGCGAAGGCCGAGATGCTTGAAAAGAACGAGACGGAGATAAGATGTCCGTGTCGAAGATGCAAGCTGAAGAGCCTTATTGCGGACCCGGAATCCTGGCAGGTGCGGGACCACCTGCTCTTGCGTGGTTTCATGGATGGCTATCGGTGGCAAGGTGATGAAGATGACTACGAAGTCGTCCATGGGGGCCGGGCAAGAAATGAGGAAGGGCAGCAAGACAACCACCGCGGCTCGGGCGGGCGAGAAGACGAAGAATCCCCAGGAGATGATCACGACGGTGATGCTGTACACAGTCATCATGTAGAAGATGCAGGACATGATGATGAGGAAGATGCCGGAGCAGACGACGGGCATGATCATGAAGATGATGATGCCGGCGGAGCAGACGACGCTGGACCATCGATGGGCTGGGTGCAGGACCCTCATATTCAAGAGCTGCTTCTCAAGCAGACGGATAACGCAAGAGCTGCCGCCCGAGAGAAAGCCAAGATGGATCAACTTGAGTTAGACGCGGTTACTCCATTGTATGAAGGATGCAGGCCCGAGGATACCCGCCTGAAAGTAACGCTCATGGCTCTGGAGATGAAGGTAAAACACAAAATGACCGACGCATGCTTCGACGAGAACATGTCATTCTGGCACGAACGTCTTCCCAAGGGGAACAAGTGCCCGACCAGTTTGGAGGAGGCGAAGAAAATCGTGTGTCCTCTGGATTTACCGCACGTGAAATACCATGTGTGCATGAACAATTGCATCATTTATCGGGACGAGCACGCGGAGTCTACCATATGTCCGGTGTGCGGCGTCACTCGATACAAGAAGAGGAAGAAAGCTCCTCGAAAAGTGGTGTGGTACTTTCCGATCACTCCTCGTCTGCAGCGGTATTTCGCGGACCCTAAGGTAGCAAAGCTCCTGCGTTGGCACGCGGATAGGGAGGAGAAGAAGCGAGAAGATGACGCAAATGATCCGGAGATAGATAAAAAAGACAAGATGCTGAGTCACCCTAAGGATGCGAGCCAGTGGCAAGCGTTGAACTTCGAAGACCTAGAATTTGGGAACGATCCAAGGAACATCGTGCTGGGCGCGAGCACCGATGGAGTCAATCCGTTTGGCAGCCAGAGAAGCACACATAGCACCTGGCCTGTGTTTGTGTGGATGTACAACCTTCCCCCCTGGTTGTGCATGAAGAGGAAGTACATTCACATGAGTATGCTAATCGAAGGACCGAAACAACCAGGGAACGACATCAATCTATATCTGGGGCTGCTGAAAGAGGAGCTAGACACGCTGTGGAAAACGCCAGCCAATACGTGGGACGCCGCAGAGAAAGAATATTTCCCTATGAGAGCCGCGCTGCTCACGACGGTGCACGACTATCTCGGTTACGGATATCTCGCAGGGCAGGTGGTCCACGGATTTTCTGGATGCGTCAGGTGCATGGATGACACAACGTATCGCCAGCTAGATAGAGATCCCGGGTCTTCGAAAACCGTGTTCATGGGACATCGAAGGTGGCTTCGCGACGATGACCCGTGGAGAAAACGCAAGGATCTATTCGATGGTGAAACCGAACCCCGAGGACGCCCGCGTACGAGGAGCGGCGAGGAAATAGACGAGCTGTTGAAAAATTGGAAAGACTGCCCACTGCCGGGAAAGAAGCAAAAGGCGCCAGAGCCGGGAAAGAAGCGAAAGGCGCCAGAGCCGCTGCTGAAGGTATGGAAAACGAGGTCTGTTTTCTGGGACTTGCCGTACTGGAAGATCCACCGTGTGCCTCACAGCCTTGATGTCATGCATATCACGAAGAACGTGTGCGAGAGTCTGCTTGGTACCCTGCTCAACATGCCAGAGAGGACCAAAGATGGGCCGAAAGCAAGGGCAGACTTGAAATCAATGGGCATCAGGCAGGAGCTTCACGCTATATATGATGATGATGATGATGATGATGAGGCGAAGCAGGACACGGAAAGTCGTCGCAAAGGCAAAAAGGCCAAGAAGACCGGAAATGACTACCCTCCCGCGTGCTTCACTCTAAGTCAGGAGGAGATCGAGCAGTTTTTCACCTGCCTCGTAGGAGTAAAACTTCCTTACGGTTACGCGGGGAAGATAAGCAGATACCTAGACCTAGCGAAGCTGAAGTTCAGCGGGATGAAGTCTCACGACTGTCACGTGCTGATGACGCAGATACTTCCAGTTGCAATCCGTGGGATCATGGACGCGCACGTCCGTGAAACGCTATTTGGCCTATGCAACTTTTTCGACGTCATCTCTCGGAAGTCTGTTGGCGTGAGGCAACTCAGAAGGCTACAGGAAGAGATCGTGGTGATACTATGCGAGCTTGAGATGTACTTCCCGCCCGCATTCTTCGACGTTATGGTGCATCTGCTGGTCCATATCGTGGACGATATCATCCAACTCGGGCCGACGTTCCTGCACAGCATGATGCCGTTCGAAAGGATGAATGGTGTCATCAAAGGATACGTTCGCAACATGTCACGTCCAGAGGGAAGCATAGCCAGGGGCTTTCTGACCGAAGAGTGCATCTCCTACTGCACGAATTATCTAGGCATCGAGAACCCCGTTGGTCTGCCCGTCAACAGGCACCTCGGCAGGCTCGCTGGATGGGGTCACCGTGAGGGTCGCCGCGAAATGCATGTCGACTTCGAGGGTCGACTCGCCGACTTTGAAAGAGCAAACCTAGTCGCGCTACAACACATAGACGTGGTCGATCCTTGGGTGGTAGAGCACAAAACCTTTATTAAGAAGACGTACAATGACCGAGGCCAACAGAGGACGGACGGAGATATACTCAAAGAGCACAACTCATGTTTCACGCGTTGGTTCAAGCAGAAGCTTCTGTCGTACCCTTTACATGAGGATTCTTCCGCGGAAGAACAACTCATATTCGCCTTGTCACAGGGCGCCGAGCACAACCTGATGACCTATGAGGCGTACGATATCAACGGCTACACATTCTACACCGAGGCCAAGGACATGAAGAGCGATGGTTATCAGAACTCCGGGGTAACGATGGAATCCTACACCGGTAACGACAAGGACAGATACTACGGAAGGATCGAGGAGATCTGGGAGCTGAGCTACGCTGGAGAGAAGGTCCCGATGTTCCGTGTCAGATGGGCCAAGAGCGTCCTAAAAGAAGACCGGTATTTCACCACCATGGTTATACCCGAAGCCAAATCCAACACCGCAGGCGCAAACGTCACCGCAAAAAATGAGCCATGGGTACTGGCTTCCCAAGTGGACCAATGCTTCTTCATTACCGACCCGTCAAAGCCCAGTCGTGTTGTCGTGAGGAGAGGCAAAAGGAAGATCATCGGAATGGATGGAGTAGCCAATGAGCAAGACTTCGACAAGTACGGCGACCCGAGAATCGAACATGACGACAATGATGAAGTAGCAGCATACACCACAAGAAGAAGCAGGACCACCCTACCTAAAGGTCGTCCGTTCCACAGAAGAACTCCATTTGCGAAAAAGAAGGGCAAGAAGATTGTGAACAGATAGCTAGCTAAGATCGATTGTACTTAAATCGTAGCCTTCATTTCTCGACTGTATTTCATGGGCACTTTTTGAACTATCCTGAATATTTTTAAATTTCATGGACACTCGATCTCGATCCCCTTCCATCTCGATCGCTATCCACCTCGCCAGATCCGGTCCCCTCGTCGCCGAGCACCCCCCGGTTATATCTGGCCATGGGCGGGCCGGGCCGGGCTTGGGCCGGGCCTGAAAAAGCCCACGGCAAAAACTGAGGCCCAGGCCCTACCATCGGGCCTACTTTTCAAGCCCAAGCCCGGCCCATCTGGTAAAAAGCCCTGAAAAGCCCTTAGGGCTTAGGGCCGTGGGTCGGGCCTCTTCCTTAAAATGCCAATATGCAAAGCCCAAGCCCGTCCAGGCCCTGCTGGTGGGCTCAAAACTCAGGCCCAAGCCCGGCCCATGGGCAAGCCCATCGGGCCTAGGCCCTGGATTTTAGGGCCGGGCCTGGGTGGGCCGACAGGGCCGGGCCTGAGATGGCCAGGACTACCCCGGTCCACCGGCCCCCCGCACCCGCGCACCCTCCCCCGCTCCACCGGCATTACTGTTTGATGATATTTTTTAAAAAATTATTACTGTCTTATAAAAAATATTACTGTTATGATTTAAACAAGTTTGAACATATTTAAACACAAATAAATATGAAACAACATTTTAAATGCATAAAAAAATTGTGGAGCCTGGGAATCGAACCCAGGACCTCCTGGTGTGAGAACTGGCTGCTGACCAGTCGAGCTAGTAGAGGGAACTTGGTGTGGGTCAGGTAAGGTGGGAGATAACCTGTTGGCTCGAGCAGAAATAAAAAAAATACTAATGGCGCACCAGGGTGGGGTGGTATGGATGTACTTATGGCACACCGAGGGGTGGTGCGCCATTAGTATTGTGCCCTCGCCCGGCCCTCGATCCCCTTCCCCTCTCCTATCTCCGGCCCGGCCCAAACCTATCCCCTCTCTCTCCCTCGCCCTCGCCCTCGATCGATCCCCTTCCCCTCTCCTCTCCCGACGCCGCTGCCCCGCCGCCTCGACGCCGCCCCGTCGTCCTCGTCTCCGCCCCGCCGCCCCGACGTCCTCGTCTTCGCCCCGCCGCCCCGTCGTCCTCGTCTCCTCGGCGCCGCTCTCCTCGTCTCCTCCCCGCTGGCCGCTGGCCGCGCCCGTGGCCAGCCCCGTCGCCCCGTCCGCGCTCCTCCCCGCCTTCCTCCAGGTACCCCGCCACCCGCCCCCGCGCTCGTGCCCGCCTTCCTTCTCATCACAAAGATCTGCAGTAGTGTCATTATTTTCATTAGGAGTTAAAGAACATGCTTAACTGAAACATGCTTAATTAAAAGAAGAGAAGAGAAGAGAATAGCAGAGCAAGCAATGCTACTGCTCCAAGCTAATCTGACTGCAAATCAGAAATTACTGCAAGCAGCTCCATGAAAAGAAGTACTCCAAGCAGTACTACACCAAGTAATGTCACTTCAAGTAGTAATGTCACCAACTAATCTCTACTGGTGTCACTTGAAGCAGTAATCTCTTCAGTTAACTATAGTTACAAATACTGCAAGCTACTGGTGTCACTAATCTCTTCAGTTAATTGTAGCTACAAATACTGCAAGCTACTGCCAATGACCAAGTACTAACACCAAGCTACACCAAGTACTGTACGAGTACCATTTAACTACTCCAATAAGAACTACTGGATCATTGAACTACTCCACGGTGCAGTAATATAAATTCAGTTAAATTTAATTAATGGAAAAGATTCACCTAGCAAGGTTTATTGACAGGAATAAACACTAGCAATATTGACATGGAGTAGTTTATTTGACAGGAGTAAACAGTAACAGTAGCACAAGATTGTTGTAAGAACTTGCACAGTAAGAGCAGAAATGACAGTAAGATAAGGTACTGAACTGTTTCAGTCAGGGCCTCAGGGGTGTGCCTCCTACAGCACTTAATCAATAGGACAAATGCATCGAACCACTCCAGCTGTTACAATTAAACATTATTTACGCAAACTTATCAGTTGAGTCCTAAAGTCGTGTTAAATTAGGCTCAAGAGGAAAAGCCCTCTAAAGTATCCCTTATGTGTACAGTACAACATAATATGATAAGCATATCTGCATGTCATTTTATGATGCATTGATGTGT
This sequence comes from Triticum aestivum, assembly GCF_018294505.1. Taxonomy (NCBI): domain Eukaryota; kingdom Viridiplantae; phylum Streptophyta; class Magnoliopsida; order Poales; family Poaceae; genus Triticum; species Triticum aestivum. The sequence continues at coordinate 490,879,933 of NC_057796.1, forward strand.
AGTTAGCGATAGTAAAATGGAGTTGGATCCTAGTCATTTGATTGGAACAGTTTAACCCTGCAGTTACTATTAACTTGATAAATTTTTGAACTTGCAACTCCTGCTACAACCTAGAACAATTAATGTGGAGAACTTTGACGATCTTTAATGGGTTTAATGATTTGACCGCAATTAATACAATGCTGAAAAGTTGTAATTGTTCAGGCCACTGTTCCTGTATGAGATGTAGACCCAACATGCAATTTGCTCTCTAATGTCAACAAGAATTAAATTGACAATGAGATACATTTCAGTTTACTTTTGACAATGCTACCTTTGCTTTGATCCTCCTTTTCGGATACACTCGGCATAGCTCTAGGACCTTGTTCCAAGATGTTTTCCTGGGCAGCAACAGTATTAGTCTTTGCCTTACTTTTTTTTCTATGGCCCTACAGGTGGAGGCAAATGATTAAATATTTTTTATCTTCGTTAACAAACTAACTTTACAGTAACTATTCTGCGTTACATAGAAAACTGGAAATAACCACATGTCCTTGATTGATTTGTAGTTTTGTAGTTGGTTGTTACAGAAGTGCAGTACCTTGGTTGTGAAGATAATAAAAATTATGACAATGTTGTGCAGGAGTAGTAATAAGAGAAGATCGCTCTGAGGTGAAGGAAGCAAGTGAGAGGCAAAGTGAGTTATTCTCTGGTCGTGTATTTAGTTAGTTACTTACTCCTGGTAGCTAATAAGTGGTTACTCTTTGGACTTTGGTGGTGTATGTATCAAAGCATGTTGTAAATATAGCAGCTCTGTTCCTTTTGTTGTAATGCCTAATGCCTTCATATTCTACTTGTATCACTGTATCATTGTAGCAAAAGTACAAGGATCAGATCACTTGGGCATGAAATGGTTCCAGAAACCAAAAGCCTGTTGTACATTATAGCAGTTCTCTGTGTTTTTGTGTAATGCCTAATGCCTTCTCTGTGTTTTTGTGCATAGATTTTAGGGCAAATCTAGCACAGTACAGTTAGCAAAGTTAGAAATCTTTTAGGAAATTTTAAAAACAGTAGCAAAAAAATTAGGTATAAAAACAGTAGCAAATAAAAAAGAGTAGCAAATATAGCTAGGGAAATTTTGTTTAGGTATAAAAACAGTAGCAAATAAAAAAAAGTAGTAGCAAATTAAAAAAACAGTAGCAAAAAATTAGGTATAAAAACAGTAGCAAATATAGCTAGGGCAATTTTGTTTAGGTATAAAAAACAGTAGCTACAATTTGTAAAAAGCATGAGCAACTGAAAAATCATCCTGAAATATAGCTAGGACAAACTTCAGTCTTTTTTTTGTTTGTAACAGAAACTACAGTAGTAAATATTTCCTGAAGTAAATATTTTCAGTCATTACAAATATGATACTGCTTGGAGATGATACTGCTTGGTGTATTTTCCATGTTGTGATGGAGGCCTTTTTTGCCTTGTCCACCCGAGAGGCCCTTGAGTTTGCCGGAATGTCGATTAACTTCCGTTCCGGCAAATTCGGGTACTCCATATGTCCTATTTTCAGCAAAGGTCATGCTGAAATTTTCCGTGAATTTTAGCATGACTTTGCTAAAAATAGGACATATGGGGTACTTGTGACTAATGCATGGGCCGGGGTATCTTAGTAGTTAATTAAGTAGGATCAAGTGCCCCGGCGTACTTGTGACTAATGCATGGCTTTTAGGGTGCCTCGGTGTCGATAAAAACCGAAATGATGAAAGCTTAGGCTTTTAGGGTGCCTCGGCGTCGAAAAACCCTCAATGATAAAAGCTTAGCTTTTAGGATGCCTCGGTGTCGACAAACCCTAAATGATGAGACCATGATCTTGTTCCTTGACAATAACCAACTTTTTGACCAAACTTTGTTCCTATTTAGAGAGAAACATGGCCAACAACGATGAGGCCGGGGGTTCGAGCGTCAAGCCATTCTGGATGCTGTCCCAGGAGATGGAGGAACAACCTCACTTGTATGAGGACGCCGCCTTCCCCACCGATCCTGAGACCACTGATGGTACCGCCGAGGATGACCCCACTGATGCCACCACTGATGGTGCCGCCGAGGATGCCACCACTGATGGTGCCGCCGAGGATGCCACCACTGATGATGGCGGCGCACGCACAGATGGCAGCCAACCGAAGAGGCAACGGAAGGACCGGCGCCCGACCGTGCTCCGCACCCTCAAGGAGGAAGTTACTGAAGTGGACTCCGACGGGAATCCAACGGCGCCCGAACGAATAGTCAAGGGGTACTCGCTTCAGCTCGGGTGCATTCTCCGGAGCACCGTCTCGATCAACACCGAGAACCTGAGGCATCCTGACCGAGGGAATTTGCGCAACCTCCTCTTCACGAAGCTGCACGAACGATACAAGTTCCCCGCTGAATTTGAAAACACAAGCCTCAAAGGGAATAAAGTGAACAATGCTGCCCTCACGAAGATGAGCAAGGCCCTGTCTACTTGGAAAAGCAATGTGAAGAGAATGGTCGAGAAAGGTGAGAGTTATGAGAAGATCAAGGAGAAAAATCCTTCGATCACCGAAGATGACTACAATGACTTCAAGATCAATTGCTCGAGCACCGCAAACTCCGAATCAAGTAAGTGGGGGAAAGAAATGCGGGAGCTGAACTTAGGGGAACACACACTCGGTCCCGGCGGTTACAGAGTGGCGGAGCCTATATGGGACAAGGAGGAGGCGGACCGTGCCGAGCAAGGCCTACCGCCCCTCTTCGATAAATACGGTGACAAGCAGACCAGGAACTTTGTCAGGGCCCGGTACAAGAAGGACCCGAAAACAAAGGAGCTTACCACGGATCCGAAGACCAGGGCGCTTGAGCTTGTTCTGGTAAGGAATACACCCCCTCGTAATTAGCTCCATATGGTTGCATTCTAATTAATGAAGCCAAATTTCTAAATGGTTCACATTCCTTCCGCAGGCGACTGAAAGCAGTAGCGCGGGGTCGACTAAGAGCAACCCTTGGGACACCACTCTAAATAGGGCGTTGAATGTAATGAAGAACAAGGATAAGCTCAGTAAGCCGACGTCAGCTGGTCGTGTGGCCGGCAAAGGCTTGTCGACAAAATGGTCGTCATACTATGACACTGCTGGGCGAAAGGAGAAAAAGACCAGCTCGGAAAGCCAGGCGCGCGAGGTTCAAGAACTCAGGGCACAGGTGGCGCGGATTCCGGAGATTGTCCAAGAGCAGCAAAGTGCAACAACAACTCGGAGCGACGATCACCGCCATTGTGCCTACCTTGATCCAGGGGATTAGTGCGTGGATTGCGGGCGGCCAACAGGGGCCGCCCCCGATTCCTAGCTTCACGGCCAGCAACTCGCAGAACGCGATGGCGGGGCCATTGGTGTCTCCGGCGGAGCCGGCATTGGTGTCTCCGACGCCGGCACGGGAGCTTAATGCACCCGGGTGTACGCCGGCCGGCACCTCTGCAGCAAGCGGCCCCTCCGTCAACTGCACGCCCGCCGTTGGCGGTGCCTCGACATTAGCCGAGCTCGACGCCATCATCACGGTAACTAATTAAGCCTCTCTCGGCCGAGGACTTCATCTCCTTGCCTTTGACTGGGCATCCCTAACGCCCTACATGTTTTCGCAGGGCGCCGCCGACGTTCCGTGCACTCTCCTGCACTTCGTGAACAACGAGTTGGTCGATGTCGCCAAGGGCAAAATCGTTCAACCGGGCAACCCCTTGTTCCACGGTACCCAGATGCCACCCAACTTGTTTAGGGTTCAACTGGTTCGGGTGCTGCCAGGCTGCGACGAGGTGTTACCTCCGATTCGACCAATGGGGGCCGACGATGATGACGTGATGAACCTCAGCGCCTGCCTGAGCTGGCCCCTGCTTTGGCCGAAGAGCCAGATTCGTTTGGGGGCGGGGGACACCACCCCAAAGACAACACCGCCAGTCGTGCCGGCGCCAAGTCGGCCCCATGGCAAGACCGCCGCAACGGTGCCGGACATCCCTATGCCACTGGATCCAAACATGCATATGGCACAGGATCAGAACGACGACGACGACGATACATTTGCCAACGTCGATCAGTACTTTGCCGATCATGGGGATGGTGGCGACTTCATGGGGCCTCCTTCTCAAGAACCCAACCCAACAAAAGACGTGTGCGATCTAGCTGGTACCGCGGAGAAGCCAAGTTGCAACAGGCGTCGTCTGCTGTTCAGCTCTCAGGAGACGCCTCCAGCTGCCGACTTCACCGAGCCTCAGATAGGCGAGGTGCCAAATATGATCAGCCCCAACACACTCAAGAAGGCGGTCTGTGAGCAGAACTCGGTCCCATTACAGGAGATCAAGAAGAAGGCACGCAAAAGAAAGACTAACAAGGGTGCGGGCCAGCCGGCACCGAGTACGATCCGTGCTCAGGACGGGCCACCTTCAACTGCGGATATCTCGAGGAGGGTGCATGTGGCGGGTAGGCCGATGCTACCGAGAAATATGCTCGATGCTGCAACCGGTGCTATGCGGAGTCTGCATGACAGTGTGCTTTCTTTGGAGAAGCGGCGTCTCCGAGAGAAGGATGTGGCATACCCGGTTTTCGCGGCCAAGGTGCCAGAGGGCAAGGGCTTTGTGGATAACTCCATCGGGGGTACGATCGTCCTGCGGTTTGATGACATCCACGCTATGTTGAACCTTCATCCGCTGCACTACACCTTCGTTCGGCTATTTTCGCTGAGTATGGAGATGCGGATCATTCGCGACAAGACCCCGGACATCGTGATAGTCGACCCCTTCTACATGCGTGCCAAGATCTTGGGCAGCGCTGGGGACCGGCAAGTCGCGAGTTCTTACCTCGAAGGCGTCATTCTGGCAAACCAAGATAAGGACAACTTCCTCGTGCCTTACTTTCCCGAGTAAGTCCTCCCCTCAACCGCCCCGTAACATATGAATTCTTAGATTTCGATCGTTTTTCTTTTAACATTCCGTGTTTTCTGCAGTGACACACATTGCACGCTCATCCTCCTAAGCCCCAAATATTCCATGGCCACGTATTTCGACCCGGACCGTCAGTCGAACGTAGACTACACAAATGTCAAGAAGGTTCTTGATGATGTTCTCCCCGGCTACGTCAAATCTGGAGGCACCTTCACCAGGCCTATTCGTAAGTACGGCAAGCACGTGTTCTCCCACAACACGACGTTCTGCTGCGTCAAGCAGCCGCCTGGCGGTCAGAAGGGTGCCTACTACGCCATCCATCACATGCGGGCGATCGTACGGGACCATCATCAACTACTGCTACCGAGTAGACTCAAAGATTGGGCCGCGAGCGTGTCGGCAATCCAGGACGCGGACATCAGACAAGAATTCTTTCGCATCCAGTCGGAGTTTGCGGAAATCATCCATCAAGATGTCCTTCGTACCTCGGGGCAGTTCTACCTCAGAAATCAACCGTCCAACAATGACATCGACACAATCCTACAAATGCAGGCTGACAACGCCCGTGGTTTCATGACTCCCACGATAGACGGCGGCTTCATCCACGCTCCGGTCCCTTGAGTCGAGTCGAAAGCAGTGATGCTGTGTCTAGTTCTGAAACATCGATTGGCTCATGTTGTAATTAAACTTTAATGAACTTGTAGTATGTCTCTTTGGTTTCGAGAGTCCTTCAACTTAGATGTAATCGATGCTATTAATGTCTTGCTTTTCTCTTCCGATCGTTCTGTTGCATACTTATATATTGCTTATGTATTGTCTGTGAATTGGTACTAACGTTTCGTTTGGCTACTGCATAGCGATGCCGTGGTATGTCGTGTACAAGGGTAAGGTTCCCGGAGTCTACGACGACTGGGAGGAGTGTCGGAGACAGGTTCACCGATTCAGCGGTAACAGTTACAAAGGGTACGCCACTAGGGTCGAGGCCGAATCTAGATACGCCCGCTATCTAGCGGGAGAGGGGAGGGAGCGTTGGAGGAACCGGATGAAGACGAGTTTCATCGTGATGATGCTCATCGTGATGACCGCAGCTCTCTTCTATGTGATGGTAGTTTAGATGATCGATATCGACTTGTAATGTGAAGACAAACTCGCGGTCTCGAGACTTGTAATATAATGATTCATACTTATACATTTTGTTCGGTCTTTTCAATTCGGAGACTAATATGATGAATTGTATTCGGAGACTAAAATGATGAATTGTATTCAGAGACTAATCTTTTATTGTATTCGATGAATCTGTTGTTGATGTGTGCTGTCTATATTTTGTCCAATTATACATTTTGTAACCTGTGCAAAAAACAGAAAATAAAAAATAAAAAAACCTAATATTCATACTAATGGCGCATCACATCATAGTGCGCCATTAGTATGCCAAAGGATACTAATGGCGCATCACTAAGCAGTGCGCCATTAGTATGCCGAAGTTACTAATGGCGCATCCATCTGTAGTGCGCCATTAGTATGCCAAAACACCTGGTATACATGGCCCCCTGGGAGGCATACTAATGGCGCACTGTAGTACATACTAATGGCGCATCTGGGGTGCGCCATTAGTATACCAGATACTAATGGCGCACCAGTGGTGCGCCATTAGTAAAATATACTAATGGCGTGCTACTAATGGCGCACCACTGATGCGCCATTAATGGCCAGATTAGGTGCGCAATTAGTAGGCCTTTTTCTAGTAGTGCACCACATAGAGAGAAAAGGAGAGCTAGCCTTGCCCTTCTTCTTCCTCTAGCCAGACAGCTCAAGGAGCACTTGTAACTACTTGTATTGATCTAGTGGTCATGCGGAGACCCCGCAGAGCAGGACTAGGGGTATTATCTCCACGGAGAGCCCCGAACCTGGGTAAGATCCGCCGGCGTGCATGTCTTCGCCTCATCCCGTTTCCAGGCACCGGCGACGTCTTACTGGCTCCCACAATGGTAAGCCACCCGTTGGCATATGTCGCACCTACCACCCGACAATGATCCTTTATCCGGCTTTTCTTTCCGAACACCGGACAGAGTCTCAAGGGCTACTGTCTATACTGTGACATTCTTTTTACATAATTGCGTTGCTTACCTCAAAGCCTGTTAGAAGGCTGGTGCAGGCTTCGGTCAGTCCGGTCTTAGCGGACTGAACCCTCTCAACCAGGTGTTCCTCAACAATGGAAGCACTTCGCAGCGCTCCCATTAGGGTGTCCGGCGCCTCTGGTTGGACAGAGGTCACCGGCGAAGTAGGCACACCTCCTTCTTTCGAAGGAGGCTGCTTGCCCGAATCCGGAGCCGTATTGGCTTCCGGAATAGTATTCTGCTAGGGGCCGAATTGGATACAGCCCCCATCGCCAGTCTCCGGGGGGATTTGCTCCCCCATGTGTCCGGCGGCCGAGGTATTACCCTCTAGCGCCACCCTAATGGCCTCGTGCGTCTCTTCCTGGCCTGGGAAGGTCCTTCGGGACAGTACCTCGGCATCGTCCATGGCCTCGGGAGAGGAGGCCGCCGGCAGTGACCCGCTGTCCATCGCCTTTGGATCTAGCGAACCCCCCGAAGATGAGGATCACTGGGGGCTGTCGTGGGCCGGACTGCAAGTGTATAATTTGACATATTAACACCACGAAGTATAGAAGTGGGGGTATATGAGCATAAGTGCCTTTGAATACTTACGATTTGGCCAGGGCTTCTCCCTGGGGCGCCACTCGGAGCTGCTATCAGTATCCATCGCGGAATTTTTCGCGAGGGAGGCCTCCCCTTTCTTGGATGACTCACCCTCCAGATCCGTGGAGGCTATCCTTTTCTTCTGTCCCCCCTTTGCGGGAGGGTTGCTTTCCTCCTCCTCCTCTTCTTCGGTGGAGGAGTGAGTTTCGGTGTCTTCGGATGTCACGTCCGAAGTGCCCTTATGGCAGAGGCCACCTCTGGTCCCCTTGGCCTTCTTCTTGGCATTCTTCTCCAGCGCCTGGTAGGGAGCCGGAACCAGCATCTTCGGCAGAAGCGGGATTTCTGGGTCTTCGGGAAGTGGAGCCGGATATGTGATCTGCTCCACTTTCTTTGTCCAGCCCTAAAAAGGTAGAATGGGGAAGCTCGGACATTCTCCTTGAGTGTACAAGTAAAGGATACACCTCAAAAACACGAAGAAATTTTCCGGACTGGCGGGATGGGTCAAGTTATACCCACGGTCTTCGGTCTCCTTCGGCCACGTCTCGTTGGCCTTGAAGAGCACCTTCCAAATACCTTCATGCGTAACGCCGAAGAACTGTTGCAGGGTCTAGTGCTTGGCCGGATCGAACTCCCACAAATTGCAGGTCCGGCTTAGGCAAGGAAGGATCCAGCGAAAAAGCATCACCTGGATCACATTGACAAGTTTGATGTTCTTGTCGACCATGCTCTTGATGCGCGTCTGCAGCGCTGTCAGCTCGTCCGACGAGGCCTAGTCCAGGCCCTTCTCTAGCTAGGAGGTGAGCCGAATTGGGTCCCCGGACCTGAATTTGGGAGCCGCGGCCCAGGTGGCGTCATAGGGCTCTGTGACGTAGAACCACTGCTGTTGCCACCCTTTGACGGTCTCCATAAAGGTACCCTTGGGCCATGTGACGTTGGGCATCTTGCTCACCATGGCGCCTCCGCGTTCTGCGTGTTGGCCATCCACCACCTTCGGCTTCACATTGAAGATCTTTAACCAAAGTCCGAAGTGGGGGGAGATGCGGAGGAAGGCCGCGCACACGACAATAAATGCCGAGATGTTGAGGAAGGAGTTGGGGGCCAGATCGTGGAAATCCAACCCGTAGGAGAACATGAGTCCGCGGCCGAATGGGTGGAGAGGAAATCCCAACCCGCGAACGAAGTGGGGGATGAACACTACCCTCTCGTGGGGCTCTGGGGTGGGGACAATCTGCCCCTTGGCCGGAAGCCGGTGGGCGACTTCGTTGGCCAAATACCCGGCCTCCCGGAGCTTGGTGATGTCCTTCTCCTTAACGGAGGAGACCATCCACTTGCCCCGCGCTCCGGACCCGGACATGATCAGAGTGCTTTCTTGAGGCGAAAAGGATGAGAACTGGGGCGCTGGAGCTCGAGAATGGATGGGCAGAGAGGAAGAAGGCGTGGGTGAAAGGGGTGAATCCTTATCTCCTTATAAAGGAAGCGAATATCAAGCGCCTCCCCACTCGCCTTAAAACTCGCCTATTCCCTAAGAGCCGTGCTGCTGGCACGGTTGGATTACCCACCCCCATATTGATGAGAATCCCACGATAAGGGGACACGATCTCTGCTTTGACAAGATGTGCCAATGGAAACTGCATCTTGTAACGTGGAATGGGAGGCTAAAAAAACGGTTCAAGATAATGACCGGGCAGGGACGTGATGTCATGCTACGAAAGTTGTTAGGAGATTGGACTCGTGAAATATAATACTCTCTGCGGTTGTGTGTGGAACTTGTTTTGCAGAGCCGGACACGTTTGCTGTGTTCGAAGGTTGCTTTGGAGTATTCAGAGGAGGAACCCTCCTTGCAATGCCGAAGACAATCTGCGCGCCGGACACATCGTCATTGAAGCCTGGTTCAGGGGCTACTGAGGGAGTCCTGGATTAACGGGTCCTCGGGCGTCCGGGCTATGTAACATGGGCCAGACTGATGGGCTATGAAGATATAAGACAAAATACTTCTTCCCGTGTCCGGATGGGACTCTCCTTTGCGTGGATGGCAAGCTTGGCGTTCGGATGTGTAGATTCCTTTCTCTGTAACCGATTTTGTACAACCCTAGTCCCCTCTAGTGTCTATATAAACTAGAGGGCTTAGTCTGTAGAGGCAAATATAATCATACAGGCTAGACATCTAGGGTATAGCCATTACGATCTCGTGGTAGATCAACTCTTGTAATACTCATATTCATCAAGATCAATCAAGCAGGAAGTAGGGTATTACCTCCATAGAGAGGGCCCGAACCTGGGTAAACATCGTGTCCCCCGTCTCCTGTTACCATCGACCTTAGACGCACAGTGCGGGACCCCCTACCCGAGATCCGCCGGTTTAGACACCAACAAGCACGCCAGGCGATAGTTCTTTCGCACAAAGAATACAGAAGAAATAGCTCAGCTCTACCAGTACTAGCCACTCATCCTCAGTGATAAAGCCACACAACATCACCGGCGTTACCAGCTCAAGCCATGTATGCCAATCATGACTCTTGAGACCAAACATTTTCAAAATTTTAAGACTTACTCCCCTCTTAGATTCGTTGCATACCCATCGGGGAAAATCAACTACATTTTCACCCACATGATAATTTCCCTCATAGCTCCCCTTCCAAATTGAACCAGGCCTTTGGCTTTGACCATTTATGCTTTCCTTTCGGTTGTCGCATGTTTTGTAAGGGTCTATCACATAGAGTGTGCTGATTGACTCTAGCCTTATGATTTTCGTTTGACTTCCCCTCTATGATGGACAATATACCAAAAAGGGCCTCGCCGATATTCTTTTCATTGTGCCTCACGTCGATGTTGTGTGGAAGAAGGAGGTCTTTGAAGTAAGGCAGATCCCAGACGCATGTCTTGTGAGTCCAGGCGTGTTCCAAATTATACCCCTTGAAATACCCTGGACGCTCTCGATCAGGCTCGAGAGTGTTTAATCGATCCAGCATCTGTTGGCCTGTCAACATAGGAGGTGCAGTGTTTTTTGCAAACTCTACCTTTGATGAAGTTCTTCTTGTCTTTTCTGAACTTATGGCAAGGATCCAGGAACCGTATGCAAGTCGAAGAATGAATACTTGCGACCTGCCCGCAGCCAATGAAACTGAAGAGCTGCCTTGCATGTGGGGTATGGGAACCCTACATGCTCACACCAGCCAAGCGCATACGTCGGAAAGTCATGCATCGATTACATGTACCAGACATGCATTGTGAAGTTTTGTTTTCTAGCGGCATCGTATGTTTTGAACCCATTATCCCAAGCTTCTTGCAATTCATCCTTAAGCGGCTGCATGTACACATTCATATTCTTCCCCGGATAGTTGGGCCCTGGAATTATCAATGTCAGGAAAATGTTCTTTCTTCGCATAATCTGTCCGGGGTGGAGATTGAGTGGAATGACAAATACATGCCAACAACTATATTCCTTTGCCGTCATACCAAACAGATTGAACCCATTCATGCCGATGCAGACTTGAGGATGCCTTGGATCTGCCGCTTTATGCTCATGTAATGCATCGAAGTGCTTCCACGCAAACGCATCTGATGTGTGTACCAACATATGATTCCCATCTGCATCTAGTTCGGTTCTTTTGCCCGATTTGTGCCATGTCATCTGTCTGGCCATCTCTTTGGCCGTGAAAAGGCGTTGGAGTCTTGATATGATTGGCTTATACCGAAGAACATTAATGGGGATTTTGGTCTGCCTCTTCTCACCCATACCGTTGTCTGCCAAAACATACTTGGAAGACTTGCAAATGGGACAATAGTTCAAGCCCGCATACTCAAGACTAAATAAGGCACAACCTTTCTCACAGGCATCTGTCTTCTCATAGGGCATCTTAAGCAATGGCAGATTTTGTCCGACTGGTACAGGTTTGCAGGCATTACATGGCCTTTGGGTAGAAAGCGTCCAAATAGTGTCATCATCGCGTCATAGCATTCTTTGCCCAAGTTGAATTGAGCCTTCAGATCCATTACTTATGCGATGGCATCCAGCTGACAAAGCTCAGTGTGCTCGTGTAGAGGACATTTTGAAGACTCCAACATTTCATTGATGGCCTTTGCAGATTCCTCCATCTCATCGTCCGAATTTGGAGCATCATCAAATTCTAGCACCATGTCTTCGATCCCATTACCATGCTCGTCGGTGCAACGACGAACCACCTCAGCTCTGGTACATTGGGCAGACTCACCATGAAATGTCCACACCATATAATCAGGCGTAAAACCCTACTCCTGCAAGTGTTAATTTATTTAACTACCGAACTAATTGTGGCAGTAGCCTAATTTTTAATAATAATATAGGTTCAAGTTTTGTATTTTGTAAAGCTATTTTGTTTAAAGAAGAAATAGGAAAAACAGAAAAGCTTTTAGAAGAAACATAAAAGTTTCAAAATAAATAAATAAAGGGGAAGCCCCTTGCCTCACCTGGGCTTCGGCCCACCCGAGCCAGCTGGCCCAGCTAGGCCGGCCCTGGTCGCTTCCTGTTCCTCCGATCGGGCAGGACCGCGCGCGCCCGTAGCCGTCCAGCTACCTCGTCGGCGATGCCCAGCGAGGGGATAAGAGCTGCGCTGGACCTCCCCGCTCACCAAAATATCTCCCACCCCACCCACTTGCTTTCTCTCCCTCCCTGGTCTTCTCCGCCTCGCCCCCCTCGACAGATCCCTCCTCTCGTACGCGTCCATGGCCTCACCGCCGAGCTGAATGCGGCCACTGTCGTTCCGAAGCCGCGCCACCTTCCCAGGAAGGACCGCCGCCAGCCGCTACGACCTCTGGTGCCACTAGACCGACCCGGGAGTCACCGCAGCATCCGCTCCACCGTCGTCTTCCACCTCCGGACGCGCTGGAGATCGCGGACGATTCCTCCTCGGCTTTGCGCTCCCGTTCCCCCACCGGCCTTTCGTGAGCCACTCGGTGAGCGCCACCCCTTCCTCTCCCAGTCCTTTCTCCATTTCCACGTCGTAGCAAGCTATGCGCGACGCGCCGCCATTGCCATGCCATTGCTCCGTTGTCGAGCTCGCTACCGTCGCGGCAAGGTCCTTCCCGGTCTGCCGAGCTCACCAATGCGCTTGTGGCTTCGAGTAGTCATCGTAGGAGTTGTGTGCCGTCCGTTTTGCCGCCGCATTCATCGCTCGCGAGCTCGCCGTGCTTTAGTTCCCCGCCACTCTTGCCGCCGGCGATGTTCCGGCCATCCCCGAGTCCAACCGGTAGCACCATCACGCGCGCTGATAACCCACAAGTATAGGGGATCGCAACAGTTTTCGAGGGTCGAGTATTCAAACCAAATTTATTGATTCGACACAAGGGGAGCCAAAGAATATTCTCAAGTATTAGCAACTGAGTTGTCAATTCAGCCACACCTGGATAACTTAATATCTGCAGCAAAGTGTTTAGTAGCAAAGTAATATGATAGCAACGGTAACAGTGGCAAAGGTAATAGTGATAGCACTATTGTAGTGATTGTAACAGTAGCAACGGTAAAGTAACTAAGAAAAGAGCAATATGTGAAAAGCTCGTAGGCATTGGATAGGTGATGGAAAATTATGCCAGATGTGGGTCATCATGTAACAGTCATAACATAGGGTGACACAGAACTAGCTCCAATTGATCAATGTAATGTAGGCATGTATTCCGAATATAGTCATACGTGCTTATGGAAAAGAACTTGCATGACATCTTATGTCCTACCCTCCCGTGGCAGCGGGGTCCTCGCGGAAACTAAGGGATATTAAGGCCTCCTTTTAATAGAGTACCGGACCAAAGCATTAGCACATAGTGAATACATGGACTCCTCAAGCTACGGTCATCACCGGGAGTGGTCCCGATTATTGTCACTTCGGGGTTGCTGGATCATAACACATAGTAGGTGACGATAACTTGCAATATCGGATCAAGAACACAAATATATTGATGTAAACATAAAGGGTTCAGATCTGAGTTCATGTCACTCGGGCCCTAGTGACAAGCATTAAGCATAGCAAAGTCATAGCAACATCAATCTCAGAACATAGTCGATACTAGGGATCAAACCCTAACAAAACTAACTCGATTACATGATAGATCTCATCCAACCCATCACCGTCCAGCAAGCCTATGATGGAATTACTCATGCACGGCGGTGAGCATCATGAAATTGGTGATGGAGAATGTTTGATGATGACGATGGCGACGGATTCCCCTCTCCGGACCCTCGACCGGACTCCAGATCAGCCCTCGCAAGAGAGTTTAGGGCTTGGCTGCGGCTCCATATCGTAAAACACGATGAATCCTTCTCTCTGATTTTTTTCTCCCTAAACACAAATATATGGAGTTGGAGTTGAGGTCGGTGGAGCACCAGGGGCCCCACGAGGCAGGGGGGGCACGCACAGGGGGTCAGGCGCGCCCCCACCCTCGTGGAAAGGGTGTGGGCCCCCTGGCCTTGATTCGTTCGCCAGTATTTTTTATTATTTCCAAAAATAATCTCCGTGAAGTTTTAGGTCATTCCGAGAACTTTTGTTTCTGCACATAAATAACATCATGGCAATTCTGCTGAAAACAACGTCAGTCCGGGTTAGTTCCATTCAAATCATGCAAGCTAGAGTCCAAAACATGGGCAAAAGTGTTTGGCAAAGTAGATACGATGGAGACGTATCAACTCCCCCCAGCTTAAACCTTTGCTTGTCCTCAAGCAATTCAGTTGACAAACTGAAAGTGATAAAGAAAAACTTTTACAAACTCTGTTTGCTCTTCTTGTTGTAAATATGTAAAGCCAGCATTCAAGTTTGCAGCAAAGATTATGACTAACCATATTCACAATAGCACTTAGGTCTCATGTTTACTCATGTCAATGGCATAATCAACTAGCGAGCAATAATAATAAATCTCGGATGACAACACTTTCTCAAGACAATCATGATATGATATAACAAGATGGTATCTCGCTAGCCCTTTCTGAGACCGCAAAACATAAATGCAGAGCACCTTTAAAGATCAAGGACTGACTAAACATTGTAATTCATGGTAAAAGAGATCCAGTCATAGTCATACCCAATATAAATTAATAGTAATGGATGCAAATGACAGCGGTGCTCTCCAGCTGGTGCTTTTTAATAAGAGGGTGATGACTCAACATAAAAGTAAATAGATAGACCCTTCGCAGAGGGAAGCAGGGATTTGGAGAGGTGCCAGAGCTCGGTTTTGAAATAGAGATAAATAATATTTTGAGCGGCATACTTTCATTGTCAACATAACAACCGAGAGATGGCAATATCTTCCATGCTACACACATTATAGGTGGTTCCCAAACAGAATGTTAAAGTTTATACTCCCCCTCCACCAACAAGCATCAATCCATGGCTTGCTCGAAACAACGAGTGCCTCCAACTAACAACAGTCCCGGGGGAGTTTTGTTTGCAATTATTTCGATTTGATTTGCATAAAGCATGGGACTGGGCATCCCGGTGACCAGCCATTTTCTCATGAGTGAGGAGCGGAGTCCACTCCTCTTGAGAATAACCTGCCTAACATGGAAGATACGGACAGCCCTAGTTGATACATGAGCTATTCGAGCATACAAAACAGAATTTCATTTGAAGGTTTAGAGTTTGGCACATACAAATTTACTTGGAACGGCAGGTAGATACCGCATATATGAAGGTATAGTGGACTCGTATGGCATAACTTTGGGGTTTAAGGGATTGGATGCACAAGCAGTATTCCCGCTTAGTACAAGTGAAGGCTAGCAAAAGACTGGGAAGCAACCAACTAGAGAGCGACAACAGTCATGAACATGCATTAAAGTTAATCCACCATGAACATAAATATCGTGAAGGCTATGTTGATTTTTGTTTCAACTACATGCGTGAACATGTGCCAAGTCCAGTCACTTGAATCATTCAAAGGAGGATACCACCCTATCATAGCACATCACAACCATTTTAATAGCATGTTGGCACGCAAGGTAAACCATTATAAACTCCTAGCTAATTAAGCATGGCATAAGCAACTATAATCTCTAATTGTCAATGCAAACATGTTTATTCACAATAGGCTGAATCAGGAACGATGAACTAATCATATTTAAAAAAACAAGAGAGGTCGAGTTCATACCATCTTCTCTCATCTCAATTAGTTCATCATATATCGTCATTATTGCCTTTCACTTGCACGACCGAACGATGTGGATAATAATAATAGTGCACGTGCATTGGACTAAGCAGGAATCTGCAAGCATTCAATAAATAGGAGAAGACAAGGCAATATGGGCTCTTGGTTAAATCAACAATAATGCATATAAGAGCCACTTCAACATTTTCATTATGGTCTTCTCCTATCGACCCCCAAAGAAAATAAAAGAAATAAAACTATTTACACGGGAAAGCTCCCAACAAGCAAAAGAAGAATAAGAAATCTTTTTGGGTTTTCTTTTTAATTAATACTACTACAAGCAAGAAAAGTAAACTAGCTAAAAGCTACAACTAATTAAATGTTTTGGTTTTCTAAAGGTTTTTCAAACACACAAGAAGAAAGCAAGAAAAAGAAAATAAACTAGCATGGATATTACAGTGAAAAAGTATGAGCACCGACATCTAGTAATGAGTGTGTAAACATAAATGTAATGTTGGTGAGAAATACATACTCCCCCAAGCTTAGGCTTTTGGCCTAAGTTGGTCGATTGCCACGGCTGGCCTGGCGGATATCCAAAGCTGTCGTTGGGGTCATACTATGAAGAAGCCTCGGATTGCCACTGGTTGGTAGTCGCTTCCAGATCCCACTGGTAATTACACTGTCGTGGAGGATCAAATTGTGGTTCCGGCTCTGGCTCTATAGGGTTCCGGTAGGCGTGGATGGCCGTCAGCGGAACGAGATACTGGCCTGCAGATAAATCAAACAAGGAAGGAGCAGGCAAGGTAACAATCTCTGGGTGATTCTTATCAAATAACAGTTTGTATTTAAGCGCCCTTTCCCTATTCTTAAAAATAAAATCATGTGCTACCATACTCTTATAATCTAGATAAACAGAAGGCAGCAGTTTTTCTTCTTTCTCATATTGCCTAATAGGTATCTTATAATATGCAGCGAGGCGCGAGGCGAAGACGCCTCCCAAGATGGGGCCCTTAGTACGGTTAAGATTTAACCGCTTTGCAACAATAGCACCCATACTAAATGTATCATCACGAAACAAGGCATGGCACAAAATAATAATATCAGGGACACTCAGGTTTCCACAGTTTCCGCGACCAATTAAGCACCCACTAGCAAATATAGAAAAGTAACGTAGAACAGGAAAATGTATGCTAGTGATTCGTGCGTCGGAAACCTTCCTCGTTTCCCCTACAACAATTGTATCAATAAACCCCTCCACATCGTTACGATGTGGTTCCTCTATGAAACACGGAAAAGGTAACTTGCAAACCTCACAGAATTCACGAAGGGTCATCTCCTTATACTCATCATATAAATAAAAATCCACCGTAGGTGGTGACCTCCTAGAATGGAAATGAAAATTTTGCACAAAGGTATTGGTGAGTAAGAGATACTGTTCGCGTTCGTCGCGGAGGAAGTCGGTGAGGCCTGCATTCTCAGCAAATTCATAAAAATCATCATAAATCTCGGCTGCTCTCAAGAAATCATCGCAAGGCCATTCACACGGCCGAACCTCTGTGGTGCGAGGCAGATTATATTTGGGCCTCTCTTCTTATTCACTTTGCTTATCCTTCGAGCTTCGGCTCGAAGAGCCCCTCAAAAATCTCTTCATCATTTTCTGAAAATTTCTGAAATTTTTAGGAACTTTAAATAAAAGTGAACCAAACACAACAAAATTGATAGCAACTGCTCCTACAAGTGCCTAGAGCCCATATCATGCATTAGAACTACTTGGAACCATATAAATTTGACATGCAAGCTCAAGAACGTGGTCACCTAGGCAGCAAAAATTTGCAATGAATAAAGCACTAGAACAAAAACTAATTGGACCATTGGAGGAGTCACATACAAAGGAACAATCCCCCAAAGCAGTTTTGTGAGAGGTGTTTTGAGCAAGGAGATCGAAAATCGCAGCAAAATGAGCTAGAACTCGTCCTTGAGCTGGTTGGTGATTTTTTTGGGAGGAAGAAGGAGTGTGTGGGTGCAGGAATAAGTGGAGGGGAGCCTCCATGGGCCCACGAGGCAGGGGGCGCGCCCAGGGGGTGGGCGTGCCCTGGACCGTCGTGGCCAGGTGCTTGCTCCCCCTGCTGTGTTCTTAGTGCGAGATATTCTCAAATATTCCAGAAAAATCATATTTCAAATTCAGGGCATTTGGAGAACTTTTATTTTCTGGGTATTCTTTTATTGCACAGATAATTCAGAAAACAGACAAAAAATACTATTTTTACTTTATTTCAACTAAATAATAGAAAGTAAAAGGAGGGTACAGAAGGTTGTGCTTTCTAACTTCATCCATCTCATGCTCATCAAAGGGAATCCACTAACAAGGTTGATCAAGTCTTGTTAACAAACTCATTCCGACTAACATGGAACCGGAGAAATTTCGGATAACACTATGTTACCTCAACAGGGATATGCACATCCCCAATAATAAGAATATCATATTTCTTCTTGACAGAAGGAAGAGGAAATTCAAAACCTCCAAAAATAATCGATGGAATTTTTCCAATAGAGTTGATACTATGAACTTGAGGTTGTTTCCTCGGAAAGTGCACCGTATGCTCATTACCATTAACATGAAAAGTGACATTGCCTTTATTGCAATCCATAACATTCCCTGCCATATTCAAAAAGGGTCTTCCAAGAATAATAGACATACTATCGTCCTCAGGAATATCAAGAATAACAAAGTCCGTTAAAATAGTAACATTTGCAACCACTACAGGCACATCCTCACAAATACCGACAGGTATAGCAGTTGATTTATCAGCCATTGGCAAAGATATTTCAGTACGTGTCAACTTATTCAAATCAAGTCTACGATATAACGAGAGAGGCATAACACTAACACTGGCTCCAAGATCACATCAAGCAGTTCTAACATAATTTCTTTTAATGGAGCATGGTATAGTGGGTACTCCTGGATCTCCTAGTTTCTTTGGTATTTCACCCTTGAAAGTGTAATTAGCAAGCATGGTGGAAATTTCAGCTTCCGGTATCTTTCTTTTATTTGTAACAATTTCTTTCATATACTTAGCATAAGGATTCATTTTGAGCCTATTAGTCAAACGCATACGCAAAAACATAGGTCTAATCATTCCAGCAAAGCGCTCAAAATCCTCATCATCCTTTTTCTTGGATGGGTTGGGAGGAAAAGGCATGGGTTTCTGAACCCATGGCTCTCTTTCCTTACCGTGTTTCCTAGCAACAAAGTCTCTCTTATCATAACGTTGATTCTTTGGTTGTGGGTTATCAAGATCAACAACAGGTTCAGCTTCTACATCATTATCATTGCTAGGTTGAGCATCAACATGAACATCTTCATTAACATTATCACTAGGTTCATGTTCATTACCAGATTGTGTTTCAGCATCAGAAATGGAAATATCATTTGGATTCTCAGGCATTTCAGCAACATGTTCACTAGAAGCATGCAAAGTCCTATCATTTTTCTTTTTCTTCTTTTTAGAAGGACTAGGTGCATCAATATTATTTCTCTGAGAATCCTGCTCAATTCTCTTAGGATGGCCTTCAAGATACAAAGGTTCCTGAGTCATTTTACCAGTTCTAGTAGCCACTCCAACAGCAAAATCATTATTCGTACTATTCAGTTCATTGAGCAAATCATTCTGAGCCTTAAGTACTTGTTCTACTTGAGTGGTAGCATGTTTACCAATGAGTTTAAGTTCACCTTAACTCTAGACATATAATCACTCAAGTGTTCAATCATATAAGCATTACGTTTTAATTCTCTACCAAAATAAGCATTGAAGTTTTCTTTCTTAACCATAAAATCATCAAACTCATCTAAGCATTGGCTAGCAAATTTAGTAGGAGGGATTTCAGCTTTATCATATCTATAAAGAGAATTTACCTTTACTACCTGTGTCGGGTTATCAAGACCATGTGTTTCTTCAATAGGTGATGAATTAAAATCATGTATTTCTTCAACAGGCGCTAAATTAAGACCATGTATTTCTTCAATAGGAGGTAAATTATTAACATCTTCAGCTTTTATACCTTTTTCTTTCATAGATTTCTTTGCCTCTTGCATATCTTCAGGACTGAGAAATAGAACACCCCTTTTCTTTGGAGTTGGTTTAGGAATAGGCTCAGGAAGTGTCCAATTATTTTCATTATTCATCATATTATTCAATAGAATTTCAGCTTCATCTGGTGTTCTTTCCCTGAAAACAGAACCAGCACAACTATCCAGGTGGTCTGTGGAAGCATCGGTTAGTCCATTATAAAAGATATCAAGTATTTCATTTTTCTTAAGAGGATGATCAGGCAAAGCATTAAGTAATTGGAGAAGCCTCCCCCAAGCTTGTGGGAGACTCTCTTCTTCAATTTGCGCAAAATTATATATTTCCCTTAAGGCAACTTGTTTTTTATGAGCGGGGAAATATTTAGCAGAGAAGTAATAAATCATGTCCTGGGGACTATGCACACAACCAGGATCAAGAGAATTAAACCATATCTTAGCATCACCCTTTAATGAGAACGGAAATATTTTAAGGATATAATAGTAGCGAGTTTTCTCATCATTAGTGAATAGGGTGGCTATATCATTTAATTTAGTAAGATGTGCCACAACAGTTTCAGATTCATAGCCATAAAAGGATCAGATTCAACCAAAGTAATTATATCAGGGTCGATAGAGAATTCATAATCCTTATCAGTAACAAAGATAGGAGAAGTAGCATAAGCAGGATCATATTTCGTTCTAGCATTCAGAGTTTTTTGTTTTAGCTTAGCTAAAAATTTCTTAAGATCACTTCTATCATTGCAAGCAAGAAAGTCTCTAGCAGTGTCTTCATCCATAACATAGCCCTCTGGCACAACAGGCAATTCATATTTAGGGGGAGAATCTTCTTCATCACTTTCATCAATATTATCAGTTTCAATAATTTCATTCTCTCTAGCCCTAGCAAGTTGTTCATCAAGAAATTCACCAAGTGGCACAGTAGTATTAAGCATAGAAGTAGTTTCATCATAAGTATCATGCATAGCAGAAGTGGCATCATCAATAACATGCGACATATCAGAATTAATAGCAGAAGTAGGTTTAGGTGTCGCAAGCTTACTCAAAACAGAAGGTGAATCAAGTGCAGAGCTAGATGGCAGTTCCTTACCTCCCCTCGTAGTTGAGGGATAAATTTTTGTTTTCGCGTCTTTCAAGTTCTTCATAGTGACCAGCAGATATAAATCCCAAGTTACTCAAAGAATAGAGCTATGCTCCCCGGCAATGGCGCCAGAAAATAGTCTTGATAACCCACAAGTATAGGGGATCGCAACAATTTTCGAGGGTAGAGTATTCAACCCAAATTTATTGATTCGACACAAGGGGAGCCAAATATTATTCTCAAGTATTAGCAACTCAGTTGTCAATTCAGCCACACCTGGATAACTTAATATCTGCAGCAAAGTGTTTAGTAGCAAAGTAATATGATAGCAATGGTAACAGTGGCAAAGGTAATAGTGATAGCAGTATTGTAGTGATTGTAACAGTAGCAACGGTAAAGTAACTAAGCAAAGAGCAATATGTGAAAAGCTCGTAGGCATTGGATCGGTGATGGAAAATTATGCCGAATGTGGTTCATCATGTACCAGTCATAACATAGGGTGACACAGAACTAGCTCCAATTCATCAATGTAATGTAGGCATGTATTCCGAATATAGTCATACATGCTTATGGAAAAGAACTTGCATGACATCTTTTTTCCTACCCTCCCGTGGCAGCGGGGTCCTCGCGGAAACTAAGGGATATTAAGGCCTCCTTTTAATAGAGTACCGGACCAAAGCATTAACACATAGTGAATACATGGACTCCTCAAACTACGGTCATCACCGGGAGTGGTCCCGATTATTGTCACTTAGGGGTTGCCGGATCATAACACATAGTAGGTGACTATAACTTGCAATATCGGATCAAGAACACAAATATATTGATGAAAACATAAAGGGTTCATATCTGAGTTCATGGCACTCGGGCCCTAGTGACAAGCATTAAGCATAGCAAAGTCATAGCAACATCAGTCTCAGAACATAGTGGATACTAGGGATCAAACCCTAACAAAACTAACTCGATTACATGATAGATCTCATCCAACCCATCACCGTCCAGCAAGCCTACGACGGAATTACTCACGCACGGCGGTGAGCATCATGGAATTGGTAATGGAGGATGGTTAATGATGACGATGGCGACGAATTCCCCTCTCCGGAGCCCCGAACGGACTCCAGATCAGCCCTCCGGAGAGAGTTTAGGGCTTGGCGGCGGCTCTGTATCGTAAAACGCGATGAATCCTTCTCTCTGATTTTTTCTCCCTGAACACGAATATATGGAGTTGGAGTTGAGGTCGGTGGAGCTCCAGGGGGCCCACGAGGCAGGGGGCGCGCCCAGGGGGCAGGCGCGCCCCCCACCCTCTTGGAAAGGGTGTGGGCCCCCTGGCCATGATTCTTTTGCCAGTATTTTTTATTATTTCCAATAATAATCTCCGTGAAGTTTCAGGTCATTCCGAGAACTTTTTGTCTGCACATAAATAACACCATGGCAATTCTGCTGAAAACAGCGTCAGTCCGGGTTAGTTCCATTCAAATCATGCAAGTTAGAGTCCAAAACAAGGGCAAAAGTGTTTGGAAAAGTAGATATGACGGAGACGTATCACGCGCGACG
Organism: Triticum aestivum; assembly: GCF_018294505.1. Lineage (NCBI taxonomy): Eukaryota > Viridiplantae > Streptophyta > Magnoliopsida > Poales > Poaceae > Triticum > Triticum aestivum. The sequence goes on from NC_057796.1 coordinate 490,902,366, forward strand.
TCGAGCCACGTCGAACGCGCCTAGGCATGTGTCTGGAGACCCACCGTAGCATGAATCCGAGGCTCACCGGCGTTCATCCGCCACGAGAAGCCTCGCCGAAGCTGTTCCGGCACTGGCGTTGACGTGGCACCCACGTGGCTGAGTCTGGTCACTGTCAGCTGGGTCCCACAGGCCCAGTTGACCGGTTGACCGGGTCAACTGTGCTGACTGTGCACGGTGGACCCTGACAAGCGGGTCGCCCCTCTGTTAATTAGTCTAAATACGTTTTTATAAAATAACTTAATTAGTTAGACTAAATAGTCACTGACATGTGGGGCCCATTCCCTAATTAACTGTAGTTTAGTTTAATTTAGATTCCGTTAACCTACTATGAATGACAGGTGGGTCCCATTGGTCAGGTTTGACCTGGACTAGTTGGGTTTGACTGCTGACCTCACTCTGACCTCATGCTGATGTCATTATTCCTTTTCGGTCAATTTTAGTAATTAAAGTAATTCCAGAAATGTTTAAAACTTAGAAAATTAATATAAATTAATCCGTAACACAGATGAAAATAATGTATACATGAAAGTTGCTGAGAAAAATCCAATGAATCCGAATTCACGGTCCGTTCGTCTGTCACATGCCCCTAGCATGCTGTACATGGAACTGTCCCCTCTCTTTCATTTGTCCGGAATCCTCTAACGTCACGAAATCATCCTTGGATGTTTCCCCCCTCTGTCTGCAATGTGTAGCACTACGTTAGGTCAACCCTAGCTTTGGATATCATGATGTCATGCTTAGTGATGGATCTGTTTGCAATGTATTTACTGTTTCTTCCCCCTCTTCTCTCCGATAGACCCCAAGACCGATGGTGCCCCTGTGATCGACTACGTCACTGACGACCCTTCTTCCTTTGCAGCAGAGCTTCCAGGCAAGCAAACCCCCATTGATCCTTCCGATATCGCCAATTCCCTTCTCTCTTATGCCTACATTAGAACTGCTACTGCTTTTTGTATGATCCTACTCTGATGCATAATCATACACGCAAAGGTGTACGATCAAGATCAGGGACTCACGGGAAGATATCACAACTCTAGACACAAATTAAAATAATACAAGCTTTATATTACAAGCCAGGGGCCTCGAGGGCTCGAATACATGAGCTCGAATACAAATGAGTCAGCGGAAGCAACATTATCTGAGTACAGACATGAGTTAAACAAGTTTGCCTTAAGAAGGCTAGCACAAAAGTATTAACGATCGAAAAGGCAAGGCCTCCTGCCTGGGAGCCTCCTAACTATTCCTAGCCGTCGGCAGCCTTCACGTAGTAGTAAGCACCCTCGTGGTAGTACTAGTAGTCGTCGACGGTGGCGTCTGGTTCCTGGGCTCCACCATCTGGTTGCGACATCTGGAAAGAATGGAAAAGCGGAAAAAGAGGGAGCAAAGCAACCGTGAGTACTCATCTAATGTACTCAAAAGCAAGGATCTACACTACATATGCATCCGTATCAATGAAATGTGTTGTATTTGTCGACTGAACTGTAGAGTGCCAGAAGAGAAGGGGGAAAGCCCAGCCCATCGAAGACTAGCATCTTCAAGCATCTTGCAGCATCAGAAGATATAAGAGTAGCATATTATATTATTAGTAATTATGTTGTAACATCGCCCAGAGATCACTTCCTCGACTCCCTGCGAGAAAGCAATCCCGGAGCCATCATATCCATTTCTCATGCCTCAACGTTTAGTTCTAGTTGTATCGATCGGGATACAACTCCGAGCTTCCGTTACCGTGGACACGGCGATTCTAATAGATAGAATACTTCCCTGCAGGGGTGCACAAACTTATCCAACACTCTCGATCAACTCTAGCCAGGCACACCATCACGTCATGACCGGCCTCGGCTGATCAACACGCCGCAGCCCTACCTAGGCTCACGAGAGAGGCCAGCACGCCGGTCTACATCCTAAGCGTGCAGGAGTCTTGGGCCCATCACCCTTTGCACTCCTGCTTGTTGCGAACGCGGCCGGTGAGCAGACCTAGCTACCTCCTTAAGTAAGGCAGGTGCTTACGCAGTCCAACCCGGTGCGCGCCGCTCCTCTGCTAATGTCCGTTGAGCTTTCAGCTGATACATACGGCACAGAGTGCCCACAATTATTCACGCGTGGTGGTCAGTGCGAAAAGGCCAGAGGCCTACTCGGCTCAAATATCCAAACCGTTAGTGTCTTGGTATTGCGCGGTAACGTGCAGAGACTCATGATCATGTGACCCCGTTGCCCCGTCTCGTGGACTTACGGCAAGGGCTAAGAATGCTCGGCCGTGCCACGTAATTATCTCCTGGGTACCCTGTCGGTGTCAAAACCGGCGGATCTCGGGTAGGTGGTCCCTAACTGTGCGCCTAAGGTCGATGGTAACAGCAGACAGGGGACACGATGTTTACCCAGGTTCGGGCCCTCTCTATGGAGGTAATACCCTACTTCCTGCTTGATTGATCTTGATGAATATGAGTATTACAAGAGTTGATGTACCATGAGATCGTAATGGCTAACCCCTAGAAGTCTAGCCTGTATGACTATGGTAATGAGTCTATCCCCCTCTCCGGACTAAGTCCTTTGGTTTATATAGACACCGGGAGGATCTAGGGTTACACAAGGTCGGTTACAAGGAAAGGAATCTACATATTTGGTCGCCAAGCTTGCCTTCCATGCCAAGGTGAGTCCTATCCGGACAGAGGTACAGTCTTCGGTCTTCGCATCTTCACGGCCCATCATTCCGGCCCATGGCTAATAGGCAGGACGCCCGAGGACCCCTTAGTACAGGACTCCCTCAGTAGCCCCTGAATCCGGCTTCAAGGACGGGGAGTCCGGCGCGCAAATTTGTCTTCGGCATTGCAAGGCGGGTTCCCTTCTTTCCGGATGCTTCATAATGGTCTTCGGATGATCGAGTTCGGCTCTGCAACACAAGTAGCTTATACTTCCATAGAGGGCATAATAACTTATAAGTCCAATCCTCTGGCAACTTTTTACAACATGACATCACGTCCGTCTGGTCATTATTTCGAACCGTTTTTTCGCTTGCTGCCCCATGTTCCAAGACGCGGTTTTCATTGGCACGTCTTATCCAAGCAGAGATCGTGTCCCCTTATTAAGGGATTCTTTATCGACACGGACGTGGGTAACCCAACCGTCTTTAGGGTACAACTCCTTGGGAATAGGCAAGCTTTAAGGCCCAGGAGGAGGCGTTCGATATTCACGGCCTTTATGAAGGGGTACAGACCCGTCTTTCTTCTCCACGCTTGCTTCTTCCTCGACCCTTCCTACCTCAAGTTCCAACACCCAGGTTTCAATCGCCGCAAGCCTCAGTCATGTCCGGATCCAGCCGGTGGGTGGCTTCTTCTGTCACAGATTAGGATATCGCGAACTTCGGGCGGCAAGATATCTGACCGCAGAAATCCTCGATCGGCTTCCCACGGAAGGGCAGGTTATCCCCACCCCTAGAACCGGCGAGAGGGTCGTGCTTGTTTCCCACTTCCTCCGAGGATTAGGGTTAGCCCTTAATCCCTTTGTCCGGGGGCTCATGTTCTATATGGACTAGATTTTCACGATCTCGCCCCGGACTCTGTTCTTCTCATCTCGTCGTTTATCGTCACGTGCGAAGCATTCCTCCGAACTCCTCAACACTTTGGCTTGTGGCTCAAGACCTTCAATGTGAAGCCGCAAGTGATCGAGGGGGAACAGGCAGTGTGCGGTGTTGCCACAATGGGCAAGCTTACCAGCGCAGTTTGGCTAAAAGGATCCTTCACAGAATCTTCCGATTTATGGAAGCAGAAGTGGTTCTACATCACCAAGCCCCATGGTTCCAAGTGGGCAGCTGCGCCTGCGTTCCGATCCAGCCCCCAATTCAGCTTGCATCATGGATTAACAAGGGGTTGGACTGGGGATCAGTGGATGAAGTGCGAACTCTGCAGAGTCGCATCCGAAGCCTTATTGAGAAGGACATTGATCTTGTCAACATTATTCAGGTAATGCTAGTCCGCTGGACCCTGCCGTGCCAGCGACGGCCTCTCCGCATGTGGGAGTTTAATCCAGAAGGGCCACGGACTCTTCAGCACTTCCTTGGCACTACGCACGAGGGAATGTGGAAACTATTTTTCGGGAAACGAAAGCAATGGCCGGACACTACCGAAGATATTGGTCTTGACTGCAACCATCCGGACACATCGGTAAGCACTCAATTTCCGAACACCTTTTAGTCGAACGCACCGTAATTGGGTACTGAGCAAACCATCTTTTTTGCAGGGCTGGGTAAAGAAAGTGGAACTAATCAGCTGTCCGGCCCCCCTTCCAGAAGACTCAGCGGACGCCGTGCTAACGAGGATGCTGGCCCCGACACCATACCAGGTGCCTATGAAGGAGGGCAAGAACTGGGAGACTAGATGTGACCCTTGTTCCAGAGATGAATTAAACATCGTGTCCGGGGAAATCAAAGTTTCTTCGCCCAAAGACAAAGGTGCAGGAGGAGCGAACGTCCCCTCTCCCCATGGCAAGAAAAGGGCTGCCTCCGAAGATCGGGAGGGGAGGTCTCCCAAGAGAGGCAAAATGCCATCGTCAGGCGGCTCGGTCTTGGCAAGCGACATTGTCGCACAGTTCCATCATCAGGACAAGCCTCCAACCAAATCGTAAGTGAAGCAGGGTGCTTTAAACATATCCTGCTCCTTTCTTGTTACCGAAGTAGCATCTAACATATATATCTTCGCAGTTCGGCGCACAGTTGTCCTCAGCAATCTTCTTCCTCGGTAGACCTTCTCCCGAAGATGATGGAGAGCGATACCCAATAGGGCGGACGACTTCGAGGTGTCGTCGCGGAGGGTTTCTCCCGACCGACGCGGGGGGCGAAGAGAACCTTACTCGAAGGTGGTCCATCGGTTGCTCGGTGTTCGGGGTCCAACAATGAAGGTCCCGGACTATCCGGTTTTCAGCCAGAGATGATTCTGGAAACGAGTGAATGGGTTCCTTCAAAGGAAGGCCGTACTCCTGCGGCGGCTTCCGAAGATCCAGAAGCGCCGGATATGTTAACGAGCCTGCTGCGACAAGCGTCTGTCTCAGAGGAACACCGTGCCCTGATGGGTCCGGTGGTCGAGAGGGTTCTGTCCACGAAGAGCGGATTGAATGAAGCCTTTACGAGCCTGCTAAGAGGCTTTGAGGTTTGTGGTATAATTTTTCCAACTGTACCTTAAGCGTGAACTGCACCTGTGTATAGATAGTAGCCCATGAGACTCGGATTGCCTTCCCAAGTGAGGCGATTGGAGGATAAAAAATATATTCTCAGGTAACAATCTGTTGTAATTGGCACACAGGTCGTTCCCCCCTAGCGACAGTCCGGACTACCGAGGTAGCCGAGCTACAGCGGAAGCTTGATGTGGCAGGGGATGACATTGCGTTAATCAATATGCATCTTGACGAGTCGCACGGTATATATTCGGAGCAACCTGTACACATACATGTTTGTAATATAAGCATGACGCTGAAAGTTGCATACTGGGATATGCATGGCTGCAGATGGTGCCGCCGCCATTGAGATTCTTCGGGCGGAGCTGGCCCGAGCCAAGGAGCAGGCCCGGTCTAGTAATGCGGCTGCCGAAAAGGCATCGGCTGAGTTAAAGGCCGAACAAGCTGCTCGGCACCAAGACGAGGAGAAAATATCCACGATGGCGCTCGAACTAAAAAATGCTACTAGCCGCTGTGAATTTCTTGAGAAGGAGAATGAAGCCAAAACGGCTGAACTTGACAAGGCCTTACAAGAGGCGAGAGAAGCGCGGTCTGAATCCAGAGCAGCCCATGAGGAGATCCGGCAAGCTGGGGAGATTGCGGCCGGTAAGCCCTTTTTGTTACAGACTAAGTTCGGTGATCCGAACTATGTCCAGCTTAACCAAGTGTGAAGTTCTCCGGACGAGTTTTTAGACTTGCCGAAGAGTTCTTCCGATGCGGCACAGTTTTACCAAGCGCGAGAGGGGTATGCAACGGAGAGGCTTTTCTGGTCACAATTTGGCGCGTCAAAGCGCCCTCTTTTGCTGAATGAACCGATGTCCCAATGGGCCAAGCTTCATAGGATATCCGGCGCTGCCATGAAGAACATCATAGTCCGACTGTGGCCGACTGAGCCTGTTCCGAATAGCTACTTCAGCTTGGTGCAGCGGCTTGTTGATGCGGTGCCACGTATCGACGCTGTGAGGCGGTTGGCGTGCATTGAGGGTGCACGGATGGCCTTTGCCCGTGTCAAGACATACTGGGGGAAGATGAAGGCCATCGATGTTGTAGCGAAGAGTCCACCCAAGGGCAAGGACCATCACGCACCGGAGCATTATTTTGAAGACGTCTTAGAGGCTGCCCGCTTAATAGAGGGTCAATGCTCGAAAGACATAGTATTCGAGTGAGGTGTAAGGGAATTGTAAAAGACAATTTTATATTTAATCTATTTTTATGTTTTGCTCGAAGGCTATTTGTTCCTCCCGCGCGGCCGTTTTTATATAATCTGAATGTTTTCCACTCATCGGCTTCAGCCCCCTCGTAGGAAGTACGGGGGTGTTCGGAAAAGCATGTGATCACTCTTGACCCAACGTCTTGGTCCATGAAGGAGGTGACAATGCGGCGAACCAGGCAATCAGACTATAGGGCGTTAAGACTTTCACTTAGCCATAGGAGTTTTATGGTGGGTCTACAATATAGCCCCTGGTATGTACGCGACTTATTTTTAGTACGATGCGCTGTACAGATGATCTGAAAAAGATCCTTCGTATAACACGGAGAGAATCGCTAAAGATTCCAATAAGTCGTCGAGTGGTTGACCAACTCTCGCGGCATCATGACAGTCAGTTTCGGCTTTCTCTACTGAGGTGCTTGACCAGATGAACCGGAAGCACAATCGCAGTAGTTCTCCCTTTATTACCCTAGCCGATAGAGCGGAACGTAGGGTAGCAAGCACAGGAGCCGGGCAACCCAACTATTGACCCAAGACATGATTCGGAGCTGATGCATATAAGGCCAAACTCGCGACGCCGAAGTACGCTATAAAGCTGTTCGGACTTGCCGGCAACTCATTTGTTCCCATACCGAGCCCCTGGCGAGTTATGCTAAGGTGTGTGTGTGTAAAACAACCACAGGAGCAAAAATTCGGGTTGATTAGGAAAAAGTCAATATTGGACACTGGTTACATGTACTGGGAGCTTAGTGATAGGCCAATTATTATATGGATAACAAAGCCGCAACCCTGGCTATTTGACATGCTAGGGGTCGAAGGCTGAGGAAAAAGGCACTGTACAGGCTCGGAATAGAGAGCTCAGTCTACAAAAAGTTATTTTGGACCTCCTATCGCAAGTCTGCGCCGCCTGTCCTCGGTTAAGGGATTCCTTGACAGGAATAACCCTTGGATGATTGTACGAACCTGAACTCTGGTGGAGTCCTCGGGGTGACCGGCCCTTGAGCTACCTGTGAAGGGTATAATAAAAAGGAAAAAGGGGCAGTTAGAAAAGTTGGGGGGTTGCAGGCGCACCCGTATTGTGCTTCCGCCGGTGCCTAGGGTATTTCGAGTGCATAATTATGTATGCGCGGTACCCACTTCGACGGCATATTAGGCGAACGGCGGAAGCTGAATTGCTAGTCCAATATGGACATTGATCGGTCATGTTGAATGGAGACTGGCGGCTTGATGGCTGACGTGGTATGCGGCATGATAAGGCCACTGTGTTGTTCGGCTGAGGTAGCCGTAGTATGATCTCCTGTACGGAGGTAGTGTTTCGTGCGCTCACCTCTAGGGGTGTGTGTCACGTTTACCATGTTTACTGTTTTTGCTTCGGGGGGAAATTGCTTCTGACCCCCGGTATTTGGTTGGTGGATCTCTTCGTTGTCCTTATCGCCGAGCGGCTTCCTCCCCTTGTGTTCGGCGTTGAGCTTGCCGGCCTGCTTGAAGACCCAACAGCTTCTGTTGGTATGATTAGCTGGTTTATCGGGGTGGTCGTGAATCTCAAAGGGTCGATCCAATATCCTGTCTAGATTGGATGGTCCGTCTCTGTTCGCCTTGATTGCCTTTTTTCGTTGACCGGATTTGGGACTGCTGAATCTGGTGTTGACCGCTATGTGGCGTGATCTTTTATTATCATTGTGACTTTTGTGTTTTCTGCGTCGTGGCTTGCCATTGCCGTCTCGGATTTCGGAGGTGCCCGGGTCGCAGGCGCTGTTGCTTCTACGAGCGAGCCAGCTGTCTTCTCCCGCGCAAAAGTGGGTCATTAGAGCGGTAAGGGCTGTCATGGATTTAGGTCTTTCTTGGCCGAGGTCACGGGCAAGCCATTCATCCCGGACGCTGTGTTTGAAGGTAGCAAGGGATTCCGCGTCTGGACAGTCGACGATTTGGTTCTTTTAAACTAATAACCTAGTCCAGAGCTTCCTGGCTGACTCTCCGGGCTGCTGGACAATGTGGCTTAAGTCATCAGCATCCGGTGGACGGACATATTTTCCTTGGAAGTTGTCCCGACAGGCGTCTTCCAAATCTTCCCAGCTGCCAATAGAATTTTTCGGCAGACTGTTTAACTAGTACCGAGCTGGTCCTTTGAGTTTTAGTGGTAGGTATTTGATGGCATGAAGGTCATCTCCGCGGGCCATGTGAATATGGAGGAGGAAGTCCTCGATCCATACCGCAGGATCCGTTGTTCTGTCGTATGATTCGATATTGATGGGTTTAAACCCGTCTGGGAATTCATGCTCCATTACTTCGTCTATGAAGCAAAGAGGGTGTGCGGCGCCTCTATACTGGGCCACACTGCGACGTACCTCCGATGGAGTTTGTTTACAGTTTTCGGCCCGGGCGCCGCTAGGTTTGTCACGTCCGAATAGGTAGCCATCCTCGCGTGTCGAGGCACGTCCTCGCAATCCATAGATCGATCTTGTGTGTCCTGCTCTACTGTCCAAGTCCTGTCGACGGTCGTATGTACAACCCCGAGCTGTTTTATTCTTGCCTCTACGGCAAGGTGGGGCGGTCTGGTGTTCGGCTTGAGTTTCCACTTTATCCTGAGCGCGTGGCGGTCAGTCGGCCGTGTTGTGCGATGATGGTACGGGCTTCAGCGCCTCGTCATTGAACTGAGGTAACAATTTGCGCTTCGGGTAATTTTTGGCTGGGCCGTTGAGGCCGTATTCTTCGACGGCCAGGACTTCGGTCTATCTATCATTGAGCAGATCTTGGTCAGCTTGAAGCTGCAGCTGCTTCTTTTTCAGGCTCCTTGCAGTGGCTATTAGACGGCGTTTAAAGCGCTCCTGCTCGAGAGGTTTTTCAGGTACGATGAATTCCTCATTGCCAAGGCTCTCCTCTTCCTCGGAGAGCGGAAGATAATTACTATCCTCCGAGTCTTCGTGTATGGCCTGTTCATCAGGGCTAACGTGCCCGCCCTCCCGTTCATCCTGTCCGGAGATTGCCCCAACAGGGTCTTCATTGTCTTCGGCTTCGTCCGAAGTATTATTTTCTCTGGTGCCGGTGTTGTTGTCTTTTGTATGACGTGACTTAGACCGGCGCCGCTGACGCCGGTGCCGGGGCTCTGTCTCCGGAGTTTGTCCTTAACTGGATCCTCTTTGTCATTGTTGTTAGTTTCTTTAGGTGTATCCACCATGTATACGTCATATGAAGAAGTGGTTGTCTACCGTCCGGTAAGCGGCGGGTTTTGGCCCTGCTCCTCGTCGGCATTGTCGTCCATACCGTCGATGTTGTCGGAGCTATAATCAAGCACGTCGGTTAAGTCTTCGACAGTGGCTATGAAGTGGGTGGCGGGTGGGAAGCTGAATTCTCCCCCATCATCAGCCTCCAGTTCGAACCGGACATAATTCGGCTGTGAGTCCCCCGCCAGGGACAGGTTCTTTAATGAGTTTAGCACATCACCGAAGGGCGAGTGTTGGAAGATGTCTGCGGCGCTAAACTCAAAGATCGATAAGCGAACAAGTTCGGCGTCCGCAGATGCACATGGCTTAGAATTTATGACCAGAGACGAGTCCGGTGTTCCGGTGACAAAGACGACGTGTGACTTTAGTTCTATGTTCGGCTCCAACGTCGTCGACTCTGTGGCCTCCGCGGTGGGTTGAGCCTCCCATCCTTGGATGGCGCAATATGCTCCGGATCTACGGCCAGAGCAGTTACAGGAGCAATCTCCTGGATGTGGTCCGATGACAGATTTAGGTCATGTTCATCGGGGTGACCAGGAGCGCTCGCCGCGGTCTCGAATCCAGCAAAGATCAAGTCTCCACGGACGTCCGCGATGTAGTTCAAGCTACCGAATCTGACCTGATGGCCAGGGGCGTAGCTGTCAATCTGCTCCAGACGGCCAAGCGAGTTGGCCCGCAGTGCGAAGCCGTCGAATACGAAGATCTGTCCGGGGAGGAAGGTTTCTCCTTGGACCGCATCGTCGTTGATGATTGAACGGGCCATCAAACCTTTTGGGGACGGCACAGTGGAACTCTCAATGAAAGCACCAATGTCGGTGTCATAACCGGCGGATCTTGGGTAGGGGGTCCCGAACTGTGCGCCTAAGGTCGATGGTAACAGGAGACAGGGGACACGATGTTTACCCAGGTTTGGGCCCTCTCTATGGAGGTAATACCCTACTTCCTGCTTGATTGATCTTGATGAATATGAGTATTACAAGAGTTGATCTACCACGAGATTGCAATGGCTAACCCCTAGAAGTGTAGCCTGTATGACTATGGTAATGAGTCTATCCCCCTCTCCGGACTAAGTTCTTCGGTTTATATAGACACCAGGAGGATCTAGGATTAGACAAGGTCGGTTACAAGGAAAGGAATCTACATATTTGGTCGCCAAGCTTGCCTTCCACGCCAAGGTGAGTCCTATCCAGACACGGGTATAGTCTTCGGTCTTCGCATCTTCATGGCCCATCAGTCCGGCCCATGGCTAATAGGCTAGATGCCCGAGGACCCCTTAGTCCAGGACTCCCTCATACTCCCCAGGTCAACCGACTTCACATCACTCGCGGGTACCCGTCGGGGCCGACCCGATGTCATCATGGTTCTGTGGTAATTCAAAGTAACCGTGTGTCCAAAACAGCAAGGGGGTAACCCGAGGAATCACCCTCAATGGATTCCCACTGGATGTAACCGTCAAGGTGGACTTGGAGGAATCACCCTCGATGGTCCACACTTGAGGGGTTGCACGTCAGAGTCGTTATCGGGAGTGGTGAAAGAGGAATCACCCTTGATGACCACGACCGAATAGCTACACTACAGGGTTAACATCAGAAGTGCTGACGAGGTTTCACCCTCGGCACTTGATAATAACTCTACAGAGTCGTACAACTTAGAGCATCTCCAGCCGCGCCCCCAACATGCCCTCCCCAGGCGTTTTTGCCGCGCCGGCGCCGAAAAAACGGCCCAGTTGCCCCCCCAGAAGCCCGTTTTTCACCGGCTCGGGCCGAATTTGGTGCCGGCGGACCCAGGCAGAACCCGGCGCTCTGAGGGGCGCCTGGGGCGCCGGCACAAGCGAAAAGGCGCGCGTGGGTCCGCCCTGTCAGCGAGTCGAGCGCCTCTTCCCGCCGTTTCTCCTCGCTTTTCCCCCAGTTCCCTCCCATTTTCTCCTTTCCTCCCGCCATTCTCTCTCCCGCTCGCCTCCCAGCCGGGCGCCATGGCAAGCTCGTCGACCCCTACTTCAAAGGCATCTACATGCAGCGCGGGTCGAAGGCGATGGCGAACCATTGGGGGCGCATCCAGGGGGTGTGCAACAAATGGCATGGTGTCGTCGAGGAGGTGGCCGCTCGCCCGGAGAGGGGCGCCAGCATTGAGGATCAGGTATGCCACGCCGGTCTCCCGCCTCTCTTCGCCGTGTGCGCCCGCCAACTGTTTGTTCATCCCCGCGCAGTTGCTGCGCATGTTCGGCCTGTATAGGCAGAGCAACAGCGACGCCGAGTTCAAGTACCTCCACGTTTACAAGCGCATTGACAAGTGCGACAAGTGGGCGGAAGTCCGGCGCATCCTCGAGAAGGCCAAGGAGACATACAAGCCAGACGCGCCGGATCCAGGCGCGTCAGAAGGGCGGCCTGACGACAACAAAGGTGCCAAGAAGGGGAAACACGCCGACGCGGCCACCGCTCGCGTGCAGGAATCTATCCAGCACTGCCTCGCCGGCGCACAGGCCCGGGCCGTCCTTCGTGAAGAGAAGACCGAGGCGCGGTGGTCGGCATTGATGTCGACAAGCGCCGTCAAGCTCGACATACTCCGGACCAACGCCGCCGCGAAGAAGAGGAACACCGACCTGGCTTTCATGCTGGACGGGGCGGACATGCTCCAGAGCACTGACGAGGCGGTCAAGGCGTGGTACAGGGCGGATGTCGGCCTCATCCTGGACCAGCTTCCCTCGATGACGCCGCCCACGCCCACGCCCACGCCAACACCGACGCCGCCCACGCCCACGCGAACGCCGACGCCGCCAACAAGCCCGACCAATGATGCCGCTGAGACTTCCCGCAGCGCAGAAGCCACGCCGCCAAGCACAGAGACCCCGTCAAGCCCGCGCACGCCGACTCCGCCGACGCCGGAGGCCGACCTCGCCGTCTGATGCGCGTTTCTGTTCTGATTTTGGTACGCCGAACTTTTCAACGATCGCTGATCACCGCTTGATCGCCGGATTGTGGCGTTTATTTTTGGGCGCGGGAATGAACTACGTTTGAATTTGCCAAGGCTGGGGGGCGCCTGGGGCCGTGGCTGGGAGCTAGGCCGCCCCCAGGGGCCGAACTAGCGCCGGCTCGCCCCCAGGGCGCAGTTTTTCGGCGCCCTGGGGGGCCGAACGGCTGGAGATGCTGTTAGGGGGTGATGTACAGTGTCGGAGCCTGGACGTCGATCAATTGATCGAGTCATCGAACATAAAGCGGGGCAACTGGGACAAGGTGGGGGTCACTGATGGTTCTCTAACCAACCTATACTAAACAGTTTAGAATAAGCAGGTAAGGTATGAAAGCAGGTACATAAACAGGGTATGCATCAGAGTAAGATCATACAAAAAGCAGTAGAAGTTCTAATGCAAGCATAAGAGAGAAGGGAATGGGCGATATCAGAATGGTCAATGGGGGTTTGCTTGCCTGGAAGCTCTGGTGCAAATGAAGAAAGGTCGTCGGTGACGTAGTCGATCACAGGGTCATCATCGGTCTTGTGGTCTACCGGAGAGAAGAGGGGGAAGAAACCGTAAATACAGTGCAAACAGATGCATCACTAAGCATGACATGATGATATGCAGAGCTAGGGTTGAACTAATGTAGTGCTACACATTGCAGACGGAAGGGGAAAACATCCGAGGATGATTTCCTGACGTCCCCATGTTCAGCATGTTAGGAGTATGTGGCAGATGAACGGACTGTGTATTCGGATTGGCTGGATTTTTCTGAGCAACTTTCATATATAGATTATTTTCATCCATGTTACGGATTAATTTATATTAATTTTCTAAGTTTTAAACATTTCAGGAATTACTTTAATTACTAAAATCGACAGAAAAGGAATAATGACATCAGCATGAGGTCAGAGTGAGGTCAACAGTCAAACCCAGCTGGTCCAGGTCAAACCTGACCAATGGGACCCACCTGTCATTCATAGTAGGTTAACATAATCTGAATTAAACTAAACTGGAGTTAATTAGGGAATGGGCCCCACATGTCAGTGACTATTTAGTCTAACTAATTAAGTTATTTTATAAAAACGTATTTATACTAATTAACAGAGGGGGGACCCACTTGTCAGGGTCAACCGTGCACAGTCAGCACAGTTGAGCCGGTCAACTGGTCAATTGGGCCCGTGGGACCCAGCTGACAATGACCCAGATGCAGCCACATGGGTGCCACGTCGGCGCCGGCGCTGGAACAGCTCCGGCGAGGCTTCTCGCGGCAGCTGAACGCAGGCGAGCCTCAGATTCGCGGTATGGTGGTGTCGTGGTGGGAGCACGTCAGATGCCATGGGATGGCAGAAGATAGGAGGAGGCTCGAGGGCACTTATGGGCTCCAGAGGCGAGGTCGGCATGAGCGAGTGTGGGACGCAAGTCATACCCAGGTTTGGTGCTCTCCGGAGAGATAACACCCCTAGTCCTGCCGAGAGTAGTTGATGTGTAACAGTTCAGAGTTGCTCCTAGAGCTGTATGGAGGAAGAAGGAAGGCAGGCCAAGGCTTAGACTGCTCCCTCTCCTCGGGTGTGGCTTGCTACATGAGTGGATGAGTGGTTTCTGGTTTCTCTGTGTTTGATCACCCGTCTGCATGACGGCTCGGGGGGGGGGGGGGGGTTATAGGTCAACCCCCCCAGGGGTACAATGGTAATGTTACAAAGCCGTGGGGCCGGGTTGTCATTGTCTGGGAAGCTGGCGTTGGGACCCACCGGGGGCCAGGGTATGGGGACACTGTTGGCCGCCTTGTCGATCGTCAGGGAGTGGCCGGGTTGATTCGGCCACAGTGGCGCTCCGTCAAGTCGCCACTTGCTGGCGTCATTGGTGATGGTGGTTGCACTGTTGCCACGCCGGCCCTGGTCAGCGGGTAGGTGGGGCACTGTTGCCATGCCTTGGCTGACTAAAGGCATGGGCGGGGCACTGTTGCCTCGGTCATCGGTTGGTGGAGACTCGTCCCATCGTACAGCTGGGATGGGATGGGAGCTGACCCGAGGCCGGGTTGAGGAACGCGATAAGGGTGGAGCTGGCTTGTTGGAGAAGTCTTGGTGTGCCGGGTTCGGCTGTCTTGAGCTGGTTGCTGGAGCCGAGTCGAGGAGTCCGACCAGGTTGGAGAGTTTGGCCGGGTCGGGGGGCTTGGCAGGGTCGGGCGACCCGGCCAAGCATAGGCCGGCTTGAGGGGTGATGCTGGCCCCGTCGTTTTTGAAAAGGATCTGGGGTTCATCCCCTCAACAGTAGTCAACGAAGCTGTGATGGTCCGCCGTCTTCGGATGGGAGGGCCTTCGCAGTTTCCGCCCCTTTGAGGAGGCGAATTTTGTGACCGCCGGGTCAGGTTATGTCAGGACCGGATTTTTGGGATATTAATTTCCCAGAAAACGGCCTTTGTGCTCACCAGCCACAGGATTACTGTTAGCTGATAAGGCACCAACTTGATACAGGAATTCCAAGCAAAGTACAAAATATGTAGTACAAGACCATTGTGGCCTAGGAGTACAACACTTGGTTTCTAGTGGTTGATGGCGGAAGCGGTTTGTGGGTCATCTGCGTCTATGGGACTCCATTTTCCACAAGAACAGTTGACCAGGATAACTCCTATCTTCGCGAGGCTGCTATCATCATTGCGTGGGTTCCGGGGCCGTCGTCGTAACGCTCTCTCCACGTAAGAAATCTGGCCAAGACAATAGCCAGGGACAAGCCAGTGAGTACGTTTGAATGTACTCGCAAACATTAAGAACACGTGTATAATATAACAAGGGATAATCATGCTCCGAAATAATTATGATCCCAACGTCTGTCACGAATTAAACAAAATTCTGTGATGCACGCAAGCAGGAAAAATATGAACATGCAATACGGGAGTAAAAATGGAATGCACTGACCGAGTGTCTGAAATGACTCCTCGAAAGGTTGCAAATACATTAACAATGCCTCAGTCGGGCGTCTGAGCGACGCCACATAAAGGGCTTATAAAGAAATAAATAAATAACCAGCGTGCCGCAGTCGGGCGTCTGAGCGACACCACATAAAGGGCTTATAAGGAATAAATAAATAACAAGCATGCCGCAGTCGGGCGTCTGAGCGACACCCCAGAGAGGGCTTATCTAAGAATAAAATAAGTAACAAGCATGCCGCAGTTGGGCGTCTGAGCGACACCACAGAGAGGGCTTATCTAAGAATAAAATAAATAACAAGCATGCCGCAGTCGGGCGTCTGAGCGACACCATAGAGAGGGCTTATATAAGAATAATCACAGTGAATATCCTGGAGGTAGAACCGTCCCAGGGATACTCAATAATTCAGATATTATAAATGGTTAGTCCATAATAATGATAAACATAATCCTCATATGTCACAGGTCATAAATAAAGCTCTAGTCTAGCCGTTTCTCCATCCGAAGACCATCACTATATCCTAGTTTAGCCGTTTCTCCATCCGAATACCGTTACTATGATCCAGTTTAGCCGTGTCTCCATCCGAAAACCGTCACTAGATTCATCTCAGACTGAAGTCCTTACCCATGAACATGGCTATCCAAATAGATATGACCTCTGCAGAGGGTGTACTCTTTAACCACGAGTAACGGATTTATTTAGTCCATCGGGACTAATTCCGCCTACGGCCTTTTAATTGAAAACACGCCTGACCTGCACACACCAGCTTAACTTACCGGTGTATGGAATCACCCACGACACCCGTCAAGCAAAACTCTAAGTGGGGAGGCTACAACCTCGACGTAGCATGGGATCAAATTTATATCGCGCGCTCTAAGGGGTGCCCCCCTCTCGGTCCCAACAGGAAACACCCATGCCCCCGGACCAGGTGGCATGCCTACCGGATGCATCCGGTATCTTCCACCATGGCCTCTCTGTACGGTGTGTGCCTTGGTAAGGGGTTGACAACTTACTGAACCGTACCCTACCTATGGCAGGGACAAGTGGTAGTACAAAACAAGTAGTGGAAGTTACTAGTCAAGAATCGACCTACGGCCAACTCAGCAGGTCCAAGTATTCTCCGAATGATAAGCATAACCAATATTTTTCCAATAACAGATAAACTCACCACTCATCAAGCCTCACCATCCATACCGGACATACTTGTCTCAACGAGGAACTAGGGACAAGCTCGTGTCTACCCAAGACCACGACTATCCCGGCTTCCTTCCGGTATGCATGAGAAGCTCACGAGGATGATCACTAACACCAGCATATCCATTACTAACAGCAAAGCATCTCCAATATGCACTCATGCGTGTGATTTTATCGTTACATAAAAATAACGTATGCTCCGAAAAAAAAGTGTTGTAACCGTATCAAAACACCTCACGAAAATATTATGCCAGAGTTCAGAATGCTTGCCTTCAAGAGTATGCAAAGGGTGCACTTTTTGAAAGTTTTCTTCTCTCTCCATTTCCTATTTTGCAAAATATTCAAATAACAAATATCTCAAACACAGTACAAAAAGTTGTCTCAAATATTTTTGAAATAAATCTTAAAATAAACTAGATGAAATTTGAGAGAGGTAGGAAAAAGAATCAACTCATTTGGAGTTTTATTTTAAAAGATATAGCCAGTCAAAGTTCTGTTTTAAAATAAACCAGAAAAAAGGAAAACGTTTCGAGGTAGAATACGCTTTCGAAGTAGAGGAAACGTACTCAGGCGTTGTACGTGACCACTTAAGCCAGCGTGGTGGTGCGGGGTCACTGACAGTGGGTCCAGAGGGCCCACTAGTCAGGTTTGACCATTCTCCCCTCTCCCTCCTCTTCCTCTGCCCGAACGGAGCGGGACTCCGGCGATCGCCGGCGACGAACGGCGGCTCCTCGAGGGCACCTGAGGGCAGGGATGGACCAGCCAGACCGGAGCGGTCCTCCCGGTGGTCGTTGGGTTGACGGTGGTGGAAGGAGTCGCCGGCGGCGAGCTCCGCGGCGGAGGGGGCTACGGGAGTGAAGTGGGTTTTGGGCTCCGGTGGTTTCCGATCGAGGCTGAGGCGCTGGGCAGCTCCGCAAGAGCAAGGGGAAGTGAGTGGTGGCGCTGGATGGGCGAGGGAGTGCCTTGTTGCGACGAATGGCACCGGACGGTAGCGGCGGCCGAACCGGCCGGAGGTGGGGGAGAAGGCCTCCTCCGGTCAATCCACTGCTTGGGGAGCTCTAGGGGGAAGGCTTGAGGTCACCTGAGCGTTCGGAGGGGCTCGGGGCCTCCTTTTATAGGCGCTCGAGGCCCCGCGGCGGCCGTGGATAAGGACGCCGGCGACCGCGGTGCTGTAGCTGCAGGGCGACGTGGCGGCGACGAGCGCGTGCCGACGGGCTTCAGGATAAGCTCGAGCTGTTCACAGGGGCTGCTGGCGCGCGCGGGTGGCTTGGGCCGCGCCGACCATGGCAGGAGCTCGCTGCCGATGCCGGCGTGCCGCCAAAAGCCCTGACGGTGGCGCTGTAGGGCGCCAGAGGTGGCGTGGAGAGTGGGCGAGGTTAGTGCGCATCTCTGCAGGCGAGCAAGGGCTAGGGGCGGAACGCGGCGAGTGCGGCAGTGCGACACGGCGGCTCGGTGCGCGCGCGTGCAAAACGTGCGCTCTGGGCGCGCCCAGAGCACGCACGGGACGTGCTCGACGAAATGCCAGGGCAGCCTAGAGTGCGAGGGTGTGGCTGGTAATAAACAGGACTAGGATAGGGATAGCTAGGAGTTTAGTGGACAAGGTTGCTGGGTGAGTGGAACAAGATCATAGTGCAAACTAGGAAACATGCCGAAAACTGACTGTGCACACCAAGTGTTCGACAGAATGCCAAGTGCATTTAGGCAACTCTTGGAGTGGCCAAAATCTCTAGATCAGGGTCTCTCTAGATGTAGGTGATGATGGCAAGATCATTTGGGTAAAATCAGAAACTTGCTAGTGCAAGTTTTGCAAAACTACAGTTTTGGACAGGAAGAAAAGGGTCTCATTGCATGCACTTAAAATCCTCCAAAGGGTCCACTCTCCTGGACTTAAGGGTTTTGTAGGGAGGGCTACAAGCAGGAAAAAGTTCATGGGCCCTAGAGAAAAATAAGATAGGGTTGCAGTACAAATCACCAAACTGGACCAGAAAGAAAAAGGGATTGATTCACTCAAAAGTTTCAAAGAACATCACATGGTTTTGGTATAAGGTTGAATTATATGCATCTACTGACATCTCCAAACACTTGGAATAATTTTTAAAGCAATATTTAAATAGGTTGTAGTGTAAAAATGCCTACTGGACCAGATTTGAAAAGTTGATGTGGAGCTCAAAATCCCCAATAACCAGAAGATATTTTTGCATAAAAGTGATGTGGAAACACCACATGACCCCCCAAATTTTGGTGAAATTTTTAAATGCATCAATCAAATGGTTGCAGTGCAAAACAGGCTCCAAATTCAAAAGAAATCATTTTAAAAGAATAAAGCTCAGAGAAAACAATCTTGCAATTAAATCCACTGATAAAGAATTGTTTCATAGAGAGAGTATACAAATCCAATAATACTCTTGGAAAGTTTCCACTTGAGGCAAAACCCACAATATCAAAGGGTAAATCTGGACAAATGGAAAAGTTTAATTTCCTGGCAAAATTTTTAACTTATAAAACAAGGTCAAAATTTTGGGATGTCACAACACTACCCCCCTTAAGAAAAATCTCGTCCTCGAGATTTGTTAAAAGCTGTTTTGAACAAACCTTGCTTTTATTGAAAGAAAACATTCTACTGTGCAATAAAAAGTGGCTACAGTGAGAGGGCAATTAGTGGTGTAAAACCACAGTGTGGTACACTGGCGCTGCGCAGAAAAATCCACGGTTGGGGAAAAACGAGATATTTCTATGTGGAAACAGTAATTCAGAATAAATTCTAAATTACTAAAACACACTGGTCGTACCCGAGAGCACAGTGCTCTCTCTGGCTGACAGGTGGACCCAGGGCCCACTGTCGGCCTCTTCTTCTACCTCTGGCTCTCTCTTCTCTCTCGCGTGCTCTCCCGCGCGTCCTCCACCGGCGACGCCTAGCGCGTAGGGCATCTAGGCCGTACTGCGGTAGTGCACGTCGTGCTAGCTGCCGGTGCAGCGTGCACTCACCTCGCGGGCCAGTGCGCTGTCGGCACTGCTCGCGGACTCGCCTTCGAACACCGGCGATCGAGCGACGAGTGGCGCTAGTGGACCTCGCCCACCGTACACCGATCTCGAGCTATAAAACGATCGCGGTGCTCCTCTCTTCTTCCTCACACCTGGCCTCGCTTCTACTTATCCTCCCTTCTCCTCCATTGCTGTTAGCAGGAGCTCGAGACGAGGCTCTAATGGCGGAGGCGATGCCGGACTGGTACGTGGTCCTGGTGTGCGGAGGTTTGGCGGTGTTGCTGGGGCTCTCCGTGCTCTTGTGCGCGATGATCCTGGATGATCGTCGCGATGCTGCCGTTCGAGTGTTAGCTCTTCGCGACGGCGGTGATCACGAGGATTAGGTGCGGCATTGAGTGCTAACTGCTGTCGGTGCGCTGGGGCAACTCGCGCCCGAATGATTACAAATCTCTCTTACTGAGACCGTGGTGTCCTCGAGTGTGGTCAGTTAGGCGCAAAAATGTGTACGAGGAT
This sequence comes from Triticum aestivum, assembly GCF_018294505.1. Classification (NCBI taxonomy): domain Eukaryota; kingdom Viridiplantae; phylum Streptophyta; class Magnoliopsida; order Poales; family Poaceae; genus Triticum; species Triticum aestivum. The sequence goes on from NC_057796.1 coordinate 490,922,610, forward strand.
TTGTAATTAGCGCACGAGGTCGAGTGGTTGTGGTTGTGAGTCTGCTGGTACGGTGCTGCGTGAAAAAAAAATCTATGTCGTGAAGATATATACGCTGCAGCAACTCGGGGAAAGAAATCTCACTACAAACTTTATCGCGAGAAAAAAAAATTAGTTAAAACAAAATTAACAGCAGTAAAACTGCCCACATAATTGAAACCAAAAATCGGATCCGTCGCACAAATTTGTACAAGTTACAACACATAAATAAATACTGGCATAATAAACACAGCGGTGACGTTTACAAGGAAAATGGCAAAAGGACAGGGTCTTGAGAAAACGCCTCTGGTACTGGGGCACACTCCTCTTCTATCGGGGGAAGCGGGTTGACCAGTCGATGAATGCGCCTCTCCTGGTCAGGCCTCAGTGGTCTGCCAATAGCGATCCGAGGATTTAAATCAGCGAGGCTTCGGAGATAACCCATTACCCGCTGAGTCAAACGCTCCTGAGCGATCACATACTGGGCAAGGTTGGCCAGTACTGGATCCCTCTCAATTCGTCCACCGGGAAAAGATGCAACTTCTCCGGGTGCTGCACGACTCGGAAAATAATAATATCCTCGTTCGCTGGCATAGGGTACCACGAATCAAAGACGAGCGAGCGCTTCGTACGCAGCAGCTTCTATGGCCATATGCGGAGTCGGCATGGATTTCCCCACGAAGGAGACTTCCGTTGGGTCTTGGTTTGGGTATGCGGGAGGGATGTGCACCACTGCCCAATATTTCGAGGTGGATGGGGTGATCCTCGATTTGAGCAACTCGTACTGGGGTGGATGGATGGCACTCATGGTACTGCAGGTAAAGTCCCACAATAATTTAACAAAACTACCCGGGGTTGCGTCTGGGGTTCTCAGATAAATACTGGGGGTCGGCATGGCAAAGAAATGGCTGTGAGTGTTGCGCACAAGGTGAGGGGTACTTGGCAAGGTCACGAGGTGGCCTTTTATAAAGCATTGGGGCTGGGTTATCTACCGGGGTGAAGGGTAACTGGTTGTCGATCCAGTTCTTGGGTCAAAGCCACAGATATACATATCTCATAAATGTGACGCATTACTGTGGGTGCCGTCGGGGTTGGTCTTGGTAGCTGCGCCCGAAATTTTAAAAATGCAACTGTACGCTAACGTACATGTGCATAGCTACTACTCCAAAAATAGGGGCGCACAAGCAGACTGCATTTAGTAAAAGCGATACAAGATCACACATTACAAAGCATAGGAAAACTAAGGCTCGATACTACTCGAGCGACTTAGTCTACTTCGTTAATGTCTAAGTGGGCTCGCCTTGTGGACGCCGAGGTTTCTCCACGCGTTTCACCATCGGGATTTGCTGGCTGAGGTTGAGGGGCTGCAGGGTCGGGGTAGTGGTGATGACCATCGCGGGGGTTGTTGGCCACAATCCCGTTGGCACGGGTTCCCAAAAGGCGACGAAGCGCTTCTGGGGACACCAAAGTACTCTGGCTGCTGGCTGGGGCAGACCTCAAGGGATCGATCGGGTGTCCGAACAACACGACTGGGTTGTCGGCGTCGGGCTCCACTTCTCTTCTCGTCGGGGCTCGGCGAACCAGTTCTCCACGAGCTGCGATCAGATCAAGGGTGACCTGATCGAACAGTTGCTCTAGTGCGCTTACATAGCGCACCAGATGCAATAGTGCAGGATCTGTCTCGTGATCTCCGTTGGCAACCTGGGGCGGCCTACCATACCCGTCACGACTGGGGTAGTAGTAGAACGAGCGACAGTTAACTCTGGGCGACAAGTGCCGGAGTTGAACTATAGCTTCTCGGGCTGCCAGTTGGATGGCTTGTGGCTCAAAGGAAGTTGTCCTTCCAGTGAACCTGTAGGGGCGTTCTGGCGACAGACCCCTACCATAGATGTGCACAGTGGCCCAGTACTGACGGCTCTCACCGTACATGGGTCCTTGGTACACAACATATTCTGGGGGTTCTTCTAATGCATAGGCACGACGGGTGAGGTTTGCGAGCACGGTCACAAAACCTCCAAGGTTGGTTGCTGTGGTCTCATTGTGAACAATGGGGCCAGGCATCGTGGCTTGGTTTGGTAAAGGGGCTGTGCTGTGCTGGGTTGAGGCTAGCGTGCTCTTTTTATAGGAAAAGGGGACGGAGTCTTCCTTCGCACGCTTGCGAATGAGACGTGTTAGGTGCTGGTCACTGGCGCGATCGACGGGCTAGACTGATAGGTTGGGCACCGTCCGCCGAAAGGCGTCGGGTCACTGTGGGGCTATCTTACGCGAGAAGCTCGGCCGGGATTAGGTTAAGGTCTGGTGGTTTGGTTAACCTAGGTTTATTGACCTGGCTAAGATAGAATTAGCCAATGGTCAGCCTGGCTCTGATACCAAGTCTGTCAGGACCGGATTTTTGGGATATTAATTTCCCAGAAAACGGCCTTTGTGCTCACCAGCCCCAGGATTACTGTTAGCTGATGAGGCACCAACTTGATACAGGAATTCCAAGCAAAGTACAAAATATGTAGTAAACCATTGTGGCCTAGGAGTACAGTACAACACTTGGTTTCTAGTGGTTGATGGCGGAAGCGGTTTGTGGGTCATCTGCGTCTATGGGACTCCATTTCCCACAAGAACAGCTGACCAGGATAACTCCTATCTTCGTGAGGCTGCTATCATCATTGCGTGGGTTCCGGGGCCGTCGTCGTAACGCTCTCTCCACGTAAGAAATCTGGCCAAGACAATAGCCAGGGACAAGCCAGTGAGTACGTTTGAATGTACTCGCAAACATTAAGAACACGGGTATAATATAACAAGGGATAATCATGCTCCGAAATAATTATGATCCCAACGTCTGTCACGAATTAAACAAAATTCTGTGATGCACGCAAGCAGGAAAAATATGAACATGCAATACGGGAGTAAAAATGGAATGCACTAACCTAGTGTATGAAATGACTCCTCGAAAGGTTGCAAATACATTAACAATGCCTCAGTCGGGCGTCTGAGCGACGCCACATAAAGGGCTTATAAAGAAATAAATAAATAACCAGCGTGCCGCAGTCGGGCGTCTGAGCGACACCACATAAAGGGCTTATAAGGAATAAATAAATAACAAGCATGCCGCAGTCGGGCGTCTGAGCGACACCCCAGAGAGGGCTTATCTAAGAATAAAATAAATAACAAGCATGCCGCAGTCGGGCGTCTGAGCGACACCACAGAGAGGGCTTATCTAAGAATAAAATAAATAACAAGCATGCCGCAGTCGGGCGTCTGAGCGACACCACAGAGAGGGCTTATATAAGAATAATCACAGTAAATATCCAGGAGGTAGAACCGTCCCAGGGATACTCAATAATTCTGATACTGTAAATGGTTAGTCCATAATAATGATAAACATAATCCTCATATGTCACAGGTCATAAACATAATCCGAATGATAAGCATAACCAATATTTTTCCATTAACAGATAAACTCACCACTCATCAAGCCTCACCATGCCATACCGGACATACTCGTCTCAACGAGGAACTAGGGACAAGCTCGTGTCTACCCAAGACCACGACTTTCCCGGCTTCCTTCCGGTAAGCATGAGAAGCTCACGAGGATGATCACTAACACCAGCATATCCATTACTAACAACAAAGCATCTCCAATATGCACGCATGCGTGTGATTTTATCGTTACATAAAAATAACGTATGCTCCGAAAAAAGAGTGTTGTAACTGTATCAAAACACCTCACGAAAATATTATGCCAGAGTTCAGAATGCTTGCCTTCAAGAGTATGCAAATGGTGCACTTTTTGAAAGTTTTCTTCTCTCTCCATTTCCTATTTTGCAAAATATTCAAATAACAAATATCTCAAACACAGTACAAAAAGTTGTCTCAAATATTTTTGAAATAAATCTTAAAATAAACTAGATGAAATTTGAGAGAGGTAGGAAAAAGAATCAACTCATTTGGAGTTTTATTTTAAAAGATATAGCCAGTCAAAGCTGAGTCAAAGTTCTATTTTAAAATAAACCAGAAAAAAGGAAAACGTTTCAAGGTAGAATACGCTTTCGAAGTAGAGGAAACGTACTCAGGCGTTTTACGTGACCACTTAAGCCAGCGTGGTGGCGCGGGGTCACTGACAGTGGGTCCAGAGGGCCCACTAGTCAGGTTTGACCATTCTGCCCTCTCCCTCCTCTTCCTCTGCCCGAACGGAGTGGGACTCCGGCGATCGCCGGCGACGAACGGCGGCTCCTCGAGGGCACCTGAGGGCAGGGATGGACCCGCCAGACCGGAGCGGTCCTCCCGGTGGTCGTTGGGCTGACGGTGGTGGAAAGAGTCGCCGGCGGCGTGCTCCGCGGCAGAGGGGGCTAGGGAGTGAAGTGGGTTTTGGGCTCCGGTGGTTTCCGATCGAGGCTGAGGCGCTGGGCAGCTCCGCAAGAGCAAGGGGAAGTGAGTGGTGGCGCTGGATGGGCGAGGGAGTGCCTGGTTGCGACGAATGGCACCGGACGGCAGCGGCGGCCGAACCGGCCGGAGGTGGGGGAGAAGGCCTCCTCCGGTCAATCCACTGCTTGGGGAGCTCTAGGGGGAAGGCTTGAGGTCGCCTGAGCGTTCGGAGGGGCTCGGGGCCTCCTTTTATAAGCGCTCGAGGCTGGTCCCGCGGCGGCCGTGGATAAGGACGCCGGCGACCGCGGTGCTGTAGCTGCAGGGCGACGTGGCGGCGACGAGCGCGTGCCGACGGGCTTCAGGATAAGCTCGAGCTGTTCACAGGGGCAGCTGGCGCGCGCGGGTGGCTTGGGCTGCGCCGACCATGGCAGGAGCTCGCTGCCGATGCCGGCGTGCCGCCAAAAGCCCTGACGGTGGCGCTGTAGGGCGCCAGAGGTGGCGTGGAGAGTGGGCGAGGTTAGTGCGCATCTCTGCAGGCGAGCAAGGGCTAGGGGCGGAACGCGGCGAGTGCGGCAGTGCGACACGGCGGCTCGGTGCGCGCGCGTGCAAAACGTGCGCTCTGGGCGCGCCCAGAGCACGCACGGGATGTGCTCGACGAAATGCCAGGGCAGCCTAGAGTGCGAGGGTGTGGCTGGTAATAAACAGGACTAGGATAGGGATAGCTAGGAGTTTAGTGGACAAGGTTGCTGGGTGAGTGGAACAAGATCATAGTGCAAACTAGGAAACATGCCGAAAACTGACTGTGCACACCAAGTGTTCGACAGAATGCCAAGTGCATTTAGGCAACTCTTGGAGTGGCCAAAATCTCCAGATCAGGGTCTCTCTAGATGTAGGTGATGATGGCAAGATCATTTGGGTAAAATCAGAAACTTGCTAGTGCAAGTTTTGCAAAACTATAGTTTTGGACAGGAAGAAAAGGGTCTCATTGCATGCACTTAAAATCCTCCAAAGGGTCCACTCTCCTGGACTTAAGGGTTTTGTAGGGAGGGCTACAAGCAGGAAAAAGTTCATGGCCCTAGAGTAAAATAAGATAGGGTTGCAGTACAAATCAGCAAACTGGACCAGAAAGAAAAAGGGGTTGATTCACTCAAAAGTTTCAAAGAACATCACTGGGTTTTGGTATAAGGTTGAATTATATGCATCTACTGACATCTCCAAACACTTGGAAGAATTTTTAAAGCAATATTTAAATAGGTTGTAGTGTAAAAATGCCTACTGGACCAGATTTGAAAAGTTGATGTGGAGCTCAAAATCTCCAATAACCAGAAGATATTTTTGCATAAAAGTGATGTGGAAACCCCACATGACCCCCCAAATTTTGGTGAAATTTTTAAATGCATCAATCAAATGGTTGTAGTGCAAAACAGGCTCCAAATTCAAAAGAAATCATTTTAAAAGAATAAAGCTGAGAGAAAACAATGTTGCAATTAAATCCACTCATAAAGAATTGTTTCATAGAGAGAGTATACAAATCCAATAATACTCTTGGAAAGTTTCCACTTGATGCAAAACCCACAATATCAAAGGGTAAATCTAGACAAATGGAAAAGTTTAATTTCCTGGCAAAAATTTTAACTTATAAAACAAGGTCAAAATTTTGGGATGTCACAGGTTACACCCACTGTGTGCCGGCTTCCGGAAGCCGGATCGCGGCACCTCGGCAGGGGCGGGAAACCGAAGAATCCGTCGAATCTTGAGGCAATCTTTTGGAGTTCGCGCGGGCGCCACGTGGCGCCTGGCAGCGGGAGGGGCCTGACAGGGCACGCGCGTGACGGGACAGGGCGACGCGCTGGGGCCCGCGGCCGCATGCCCTCATCCCACGCGCGCGGATTTATTGTGGCGTCCGCAAGTCGGTTGCCATTCTCAAGGCAGTTATTGCGTACATACGTGCGCAGTTATTCCGGGGAAGTGGGAAAGGCTAGCGCAAACGATCCCACTCCCCCACGTTTCAAACCGTCGCTTATAAATTGGGGCGAGGAGGGGGCGGCGTAAATCATTCTCGCTCGCTCCCCTGCCTTCTACTTGCTCCCTCTGCTTCTTGCGACTGCCGCGCGCTGCGATGCCCGCCGCCTTGAGCAGAGCTTCGTCGTCATCCTCTTCCTTCTCTCTTCCGCACATATGTCGATGGCGTTGCCGTCGGGCTCGTGGATGGGCTCGACCGTCACCCTGGGCGACATCGCCTACCTTCGCACCACCAGGCGTCTGCCGGGGGCAACGGAGGTTGTCGTGCGCTTGCCGCAGGGCGAGCGGGAGCCGCGACCCGAGGGCACGAAGCGCGTGGTCTTCTTCCCGCACTTCAAGCGCGGGCTCGGGCTTCCCGCGAGCACTTTCTTCCGCGACTTCCTGGAGTTCTTCGGGCTCCAGCCCCATCATCTTGGCGCCGACGCCATCGTGCAGCTTTCGGACTTTGTCACCCTCTGCGAGGGGTACCTGGGGGTCGAGCCTTCGATCGACCTCTGGGTGCGCTTCTTCTCCTTGAAGCAGCAGGGGCCGAGGGCCGGGGAGATGTCTGAGTGCGGGGCTGCCATCATCTCCAAGCGGTCGGGCGCTGACTGCCCCAAGATGCCACTGGAGGATTGTGCCAAGAAATGGCAGAATTCCTTCTTCTACGTCCTCAACCTCGGCGCGGACCGCAACAACTTGCCGCCCTTCGTCAACTCGCTGCCGAGGGAGAAGCAGAATTGGGGCTACTACCCCAAGCATCCATAGCAGGAGGTGCTCAACCTGTGCGAACAGGTGTCGGTGATGAAGGAGCTGGAAGGGCTCACCGGCACCGACCTCATCGTCGCTTTCATCGACCACCGCGTGCTGCCGCTGCAGCAGCGCAGCCACCTCATCGGTTAGATGACCGTCCTGCTAGACCCCAACCGCATGGCGAACTTGTGGCTGGGGGTGGACCAGGTCGCGGGACAACTAGGAGTTCGGGAAACCCCCGTACTGCCACAGGAACCCGGCACCAATGGTGAGCCCTTGGTCTTCGTACTTTGTTGCTTCCCATCTTCTCATTCGCCCTAACACGATGCGGGAGGTGCTTCTGAACGCCATCCGGCATCCTTACGACCGGGCGCGGACACAGGTGGTGCGCATTGGATCGGAGGAGCCCGAGGCCCACGACGGAGGGGAGGGGTCGAACGCCAATGCAGGCGCAGGTCGCCGGGTGGGTAAGTTTGTCTTTGCTTCTTGAGTCGCCGGTTGTGGGACAACCTTGAGATGCTGACGAGTGTTGCTATCGTAGTGGCGCCGGGTGGAGGAGGCGGCAGCGCGGCGGAAGCCGGGTCGTCTCGAGGGGTGCCGGCGGTGAGCCGCCCACACGGGAAGGACAATGTCGCGCCGCGGGCCCCGGCCGTGAAGCGCGCGGCGGTCCCGACCAGGGGCGCGAAGCCGGCCGCCAAGAGGAGGCACGACGCTCCGCAGGACCAGGTGGCGAGGCCCGCCATTCCGGTGGTGCCGGGGTGAGTTCTCTTCTTGCTTGAACTGAGTGGCTGAGCAGCTCTGCTTGGCTCTAGCGTATTCATTCTGTCTTGTACTTCTGGTCGCCGATCTCGTTGGCGCTGGCGGCGACGGTGCCGCGTCCAACGAGAGCGCCGCGTTCCGGAGGAGCCGGGATGGCACTGTCGACCGGGTCGAGGAGGAGGAGAGAGCGGATCCGGATCTCGGTCTGGACCGGGCCGACACCGAAGCCCTGGCCTGGCGGGACCGGAACCGGGCCGAGGCTGAGTTGGAGGCGGTGTTGACCCAAACCTGGGTTAGCGCTGCGGCGGCATGGGCACGACCCGGCGAGGAGCCGACGTGGCCGGAGATGCTGGCGGGGATGGTGGCGGTGGCCACGGTCTTCGTGCCATCGTAGGAGGGGGAGCACGGCCAAGGCGGCCGTGCGGATGTGATGGACCTCGACCGGGAGGTCGTGGTTGTTGGGGACGATACCCCGCCGCAGACCGGCGCGGTCAAGCGGGTGGGCCTACGGAGGCGGTGGTGACGTAGCCTCGGAGGAGGCGCCGTGGTTGGCGCCAGAGGGGGCGCCTCAGGCGCCGACGAGCGAGGCGCCGCGGGCGATGGAGCCGCAGGCCACTCTGGCCACCGCCGACGCCGGAGGCGGCGCTGGAGATGGCGCGGCCCGTGGGGGAGGCGGTCAGTGGAGAAAATTCCCTGGTGCTCAGGCCAGGAGGTCGCCGGGCCGCCGATTCGCAGCCGACGTGGTGCGGGGCCAGCGAGGTCTTCTTCGGGCCTCTGGCCCAGGAGGAGGCGGCGATGGACGCCGTGACCCGGTGCCTGCGAGGGCGGATGGACTGGATCCAGGCCTTCACCCAGGTCGAGGTGGAGCAGACACGGGACCTGGAGCGCGCCGTGTTCGTAAGTTTCCCTTGCTTTTTGATTTTTCCTTTTGGCTGCTTCTTCTTCATGGGGGCGTGCTAGCGCACCCACTGGGTGTAGCCCCCGAGATTCGGGCCAACTGCGTAGCAGTTGTGTCGAATCTTAAACTGCTATCTTGCGTTGATCGTTGCTTCTTTGCAGCACCTGGACTCCTACCGGGTCAGCGTCTTCAACCGGCTCCTGGAGACGCACCAGCGGATCAAGGAGCAGCTCGTCGTCAAGGAGGAAGAGCTCCGCGCCGCCGCAGGTACTTTCCTTGTGTGCTATTTTTTAGTGGGGGCGCGCCAGTGCACCCACTGGGTGTAGCCCCCGAGATTCAGGCCAACTGCGTAGCAGTTGGTTCGAATCTTAAAGTAGTACTTTGTTTCTGAATCTTCCTTCTGCAGCCGAGGTGCTATCCTCAAGGACCCGGCTGATGTGGCGAGGGCGAGGGCGGAGGTGACGGTGGCCCGGGAGGCGCTCGATGAAGCCAGCCAGCTGCGGGAGCAGCTGGCGGGCGACAAGGGTCGTCTTGAGGCCGAGGTGGAGCGCCTCAAGGCGGAAGCCGCCAAGGTTGCCGAGGCGCAGCGGGCCCTTGCTGAGGTGGACCAGCAATGCAGCCAGCTAGCCGACGACAAGGGTAAGCTCCAGGCCGACGTGGAGTGCCTAAGGCGCTGGTGGCTGCGTCGGAGGAGACCCGCCAGGGGGAGACCCGACGCCGCTAGGAGGCCGAGAAGGCGGCCAATGACAAGCATGCTGAGTGGAAGGCGGCCCTTGCCAAGGTCGCCGATCTGGAGAAGACGCTGCAGGAGCGCGCCCGCACCCTTACCCTGGAGCGGCGTGATGCATTGCTCGAAGCGCAGCACCTGGAAGAGTCCTTCCCAAGTAAGTGCTTTCCTTGGGTTTTGCCGGGCTGGGACCCCAGCTTTTTGTCCTTGGTGACTTTCTTCTGACTTGCTTTTCTTCTTGACAGGGGCCTTCCCGGAGACGCGCCAGCTGGCGGAAGAGGTGGTCCGTTACCAGCGCGACACGCAGGGGGTCGTCGGCTCTGGGACTGACCCGCGGGTGGCCTGGACCTTCCCGGAGATCGTGACCGCCGCCGAGGCCCGTCTGCGAGTCTTGAGTGAGCAGATGGGGTGGCTCTTTGAGGCCGGCGCGGTGATGACGGTGGCCCTCTGGCCGGGTTTCGTCACGCCGAACAGCTTCACGCGGCTGCCACGGTGCTTGGAGGCGGGGCCAGATCGGCTCCATGACTGGCGCCTTTCCGCCACCCAAGCTGGCACCGAGATGGCGCTCAGGTTCACGATGTCTTGGCATCCGGACCTGTCGCTGGACGCATTGATGGGCCAGCGAGTCGGCTCGGAGAGCCAGCTGCAGCCGGAGGCCGGCCGGGTCGCTGCTCGGGCTAGCTACATCGTTGGGTGTCGGTTCAATATCCGGCGTATCTCGTAGTAGGGGTACTAAGCTAGCCATCTGGGAGCGATGGTAACATGGACACGGGGTTTTACCCAGCTTCGGGCTCTCTTGATGAGATAATACCCTACATGCTGCTTTTGATTGTATTCATATGGGTGTTGTACAGAGTATATGTATCTACCATGAGATTGTAGTAATGAATATGAGATTGTCTATTGACTAGCCTGGCCTCGGTTTATATATGCACCGTAGGCCTAGGGTTTAGAGGAGTCCTTGTCTTGGATGCCAAGTCTTCTAGAATCCTCCTTGTATGCGGCATGGGCTGTCCGAAGTGGCCCAATAGTGAACCGCCATGGGGGTCCTCGGTCCGATCCAGCTGGTCGGGAGACGACGTGGTGAGTACCCCCTAGTCCTGGACACCGTCAGTAGCCCCCTGAACCGGTCTTCAAGTTGGGGACGCTCCTCGATTCTTCCGAACTGTTCTTCATCTTCGGTCGTCGGTCTTGAAAACTGGTTCAACAAATCTTCTTATCTTCGATCTTGAGGATCGCCGAAGTGCCCTGTTATTTTTACGCCACACCACGGGTTTCAAGTTGTTCCTTGGCGACAGTGTCCTCTTGCACCCGAACTCCAATGCCGGACTGCATTTGAGGTATCTTTTGCAGCCGAGCACCAACGCCGGACCGCTTCCGAGCTCCAACGCCGGAATGTATGCGAGCTCCAATGCTGGACTGTATCCGAGCTCCAACGCCGGACTATATCCGAAGAGTATTGTTATAGTCGAGCTCCAACGCCGAACTGCATCCGAGCTCCAGCGCCGGACTGTATCTAGGCTCCAACGCCGGACTATGTCCAAGCTCCAAGGCCGGACTATGTCCGAGGTGTCATAGATCACCTTGGTTCAAAAAAGTGTTAGCCGAGCTTAATGCCGGAAATGCCCTCTAAGGAGCCAGCCACTTGCATCCCAGCTATATGCCAAACTGCTTCCGAGGTGGCTTAGCACCTCGGTCATGGGCTGATTCTTTGCGGATTTTATTTTCGATGCATATAAATTTATTTGCTGACGAGATGTATTACCAGTAGCCCTCAAGTTGTCTATCGGCCTAAAATCCGAGATGCACCTGAAGGAAAACATAAAACTGCTGATCCTGGTAGCCCTTGAGACCCAGGTCGTGAAATCGGCCTGAGGATCAACTCCTAGCTCGGCAGCATACATAGGAATAGAAACGTAGTGTAATATATTAGAGGTAATAGTGATCGGCGGACGGGCCCCTGAGAGAGGGCCGTGAGAAGTCGCCTTGATATATCAGCTTGATGCTGGATAAGTCCCATATGTTACTTATTGTCGTCCGAAGACGCGCTTGTCCATAGTTCGGTTATGCCGAACACTGAGCACTTTGAATTTTTCTGCATTGAATAGGCAATGCAGTAGCCCCCGAGACACTGGTCGGGTGGCAACACCAGATTAGGGGATCGATTTGCCCCTTTAATATTTGTAAATTATGAGCGCAAAGCCCAGTAGACCCCGAGCCTTAATGTGGGCACGTGTGGCCGAATTAAGGATCGATATCCGTTTGACAGAAAATTTTGTTGTGTTTATCACAAACTTCTCGGAAAGAGAATAAAGATCTCTTAAAAGAGCTTAGAACTGGTCGAAATCCGAGCTCGCCAAGGTAGGCCCCAAGGGGTTTAAAAGATGGATTGCAGTAAATGGATTTTACTCGCAATTTTTATGTGTAATGATTCTATGTATCCAAGTACTTTTCATCATTAATGCAAAAATCCGCATTGTACAAAACTTTGTTGACCGACCATCGGCTTCAACCTCCTCGGCCAGTAGCTGGGGAGTGTGTGTCCTACTTTATAAAGCCGTTATAAGGGCAAAGTTTTACGGCAAACAAGGAAATCCGGTCATGCAGTTTTATAAACCAAGGTACACGGAGAGATATGTTATATTACGTTTAACGTAAGAAACATCTTCCAAAGAAAAGAGTCCTGCTATCAGTTCCTTTCTTTGGGTCGTCATGCTTATCATGATCATGAAAACTCACCTCCGATCAATGTGGGAGGAAAATATTGAGGATTTAGTTTGGCGAAAGTTCCCGAACTCTATGGTATTAATGAACCAAAATTTTTACTTCCGTCGTTGCCGACCAATGTGATCCTTTAAGATTGGTAGCTTTCGGCTTCACCCAGTCCGAGGTACTAAATTGGATGACCCAGTAGTAATAATCACAGAGGTGCTGCCTTTACCGCCTAGCCGAACAATCAGGAACGTAGGGGTAAGCACAGGAGCCAGGCAACCCAGCTTGGCCAAAATGTTAAGTCAAATTGATGCATATGTATGGCTTGATAACGATGATTACGGAAGGCAGCCTTTGTATATTAAATACAAACACCGATGATATGTTTATTTTGACTCCGTTGCGACCGTTTATCAGTTGAAAGTGGCCCATCATCGGCTTCCGCCCCATTGTAGATGCTACACAGGGTGTTTTCGCAATAACAAAACAACCCTTAGCCGACGTCTCGGTGCCCGAAGGCGGTTGTGTTAGTGGAAACGAGGCAAACATATATGCGGGGTTTATAACTTTCACTTAGTCATAGGAGCTTTAAACTGGGGAAGCTAGCTACGAGTCCCCGGTTAGTGTTTGGCGACAGCCGAGGTCAAGCCGTAAACACTTCGGCCAATGTTATGAATGGCCCATCATTTAATATAGTCATCGGATCGCTGACCAGTTTACGCTTATTGTGACAGACAGTTTTCGGCTTTCTCCACTGAGGTGCTTAACCATGCGAGGTGGAAGCACAATCGCAGTGGTTCTCCCTTTGCACACCTAGCCGAACAAAGCGGAACATAGGAGGCAAGCACAGGAGCCGGGCAACCCAACTATTGACCGAAGACACAATTTGAAACCGATGCATATAGCAATATCCGAGAATGTTTTCGCCGAATCTCTAAAGGTGTCCGGCGTTGCACTGCGAGACTTATGCGGGAAACACACAAATAGTTTAAAAGTGCCATAGGCTTGGAAAACCCAACAATTTAGTAAAAACTTGACGTCCAAATTAGATCAAGTGTTCGGTGCCAATCCGAAAATTGGTCTTAGAAAAAAAGGGTGCTTCTCTCGTGCATTAATATGACACATCCGATCTCAAGACCTCAAGCGGGTCAGCCCACGGCTGTAACCTCCTATCCCGAAGGCGGAGTACTGCTCGTTAGGCCAGTTTAGCGAACTAAACTCGAAGGGCTTTGAGAGAGAGACTAGGCTCCCTGGCTATTGACCACACACTCGCGTTGAAAAAAGGACTGACAGAAAAAGATTTTGCAATGACGAAGAAGAAACATTTATTATAAAACAACTCATACTAATTTAAGAGCCCCCGAGTGACTTGGGCAAAAGAATTTTATGTATAATGATTGTATGTACGGAAGTACTTATATCATATTTGTGTTCACCCAAACTTTAAACGTGTCATAACCGACCGTCGGCTTCTCCCTCATCGGTCATGGACCGAAAAGTGTAATGTACTCCACCTGTCGAGAATATCGACGGTGTTTCCGATAACCAGGCAATCAGGCCATAAGGCTGTAATAGACAAAGCGCGCTCAGGGAACTCATGCTATATTACTGACGAAGTGTAAGAAGCATCTTCGAAGAAAATAGTACCTCCATCGATACCTTTCTTCGGTTTCTCATGTTACTATGAGACTTGTGCAATAGATTTTTTGTACTCATGAGTTCCGTTGTGTGCCGACCATAATTGAAAACAATAAGAGCGCTAGCTTTCGGCTTCACCCAGTCTGAGGTCCGAGCTCGGATGACCCGATCGTGACAATCGGAGAGGTGCTCCCTTTACTCCCTAGCCAAACAATTGGGAACGTAGGGGTAAACACAGGAGCAAGGCAACCCAGCTTGCGGCACACTTAAGTCAACATGGTGCATATTGTGGCGTAATACACGAACAAGGAACGAAGCCATACAAGTATAATCATATGCAAGAGGAAAGGCTTCATAAAGGAAGCCCCCATGCAAACGGGGTATTTGAATTTGTGTGTCACAAACAAAATTTTGACAAGGAAGTTTTCACAAACAACTTTTTGCCAAAAAAGTATAATGCTTGGTCGAACCGAACAAAATTTAAAATAGAAAATTCTGAGCATAAAAGAGAGTTAGCTGGTTAATGTGCTCGGTGTCGATGCATGGCCCGAGCATACGGTGGGACAAGGTCCCAGCCCCCAAGCCGGTCCCGAGGTGGCGGAGCGAAGAGCTTGGCACTCCGAAGTGGCGACATAGCACGGCCAATGCAGGCCCGCGGTGTGACGCCGAAGTCCCCGGCATGGGTTAATGAAGTGATGACGAAGCCCTCGGTCTAGCCGAGGTGACATGGTATGTTGATACGCCGAGGCGACAACGCTGCCCAATCCGGATCATTTACCTGTGCACAGAAGATAGTGCAAGCCGGAGATAAAAGTAATAATAATATTTTTTTATAAAAAGGGATACATAATTAAGAATTTATGCAAAGTGAGCAATAAAAGTAATATGGCCTGTGTGCCGAACACTCGATGAGGTAGAGCTATCTATGTGAAGCCGAAGTCCCGAGGCAACCGAACATGTCGCTATGGCAATTCGACCAAGAAGGTGATCACGCGAGCCGATTTAGGCCGATTGGGACGACGATGTCGGCTAGCCGAAGTGACCGCGTGACGCAGTCGAAGTCGATTACCTACACACATAAAATAGTGCGGTCCAAAAAGGATAATTGCCTTTCACAAAAATAATTTATTGAAAGAGATGTAGCCTGGCGCCAAAGTCAACGTCGATGCAGGGCATCGGCGTGACGCGGTGAAGGCGTGGCAAGGCCTGAATTCACAGGCTGGCCTGAGTTCTGGATGCGGCATTCGCCGAACTGTATACGGAAACTGACCGAACCACCACGCGACCGTTGTTAATGCGGCCACCATTTGATAGACCTGTGTACAGATGATGAAACAAACCTGAGTAATAATTCCTTGGGAAAATAAACCCAAGCAAGAAAAAAATACTAGGATTAATAGCACCTGGTTTATCTGTTGTAGCAATCTGAAGAAAGGTTACTCCCAAAATTGGGAGTCGATCCGCGCACCCATTGCCTGATGGGCGATAAAGCGACGGCATGGCGATGCTAGCAGAGGTAGGATCGCCGAGGCAAAGCCCCCGGTCCTGCTAACGTGATGAAGCTAGTCGGCTGGTGACGCCGAAGTCACCGGAGTATGTTGATGAAGAAATAGCCAAGTCCCCGGTTCGCCTTCCATGACGAGTTCCTGTCGGAGCGGGCGGAAGATGGCGGAGGCGTGCGTGCCGACGACTAGCTACGGCCTGCTTCTGGACGACCCAGAGGGGAGCTCCGAGGAGAGGGACATCTACCGCGACGCGGGCGCCGAGGAGGGAGACACCGGCACCTCAGCGAACCCGGAGGCCACCGAGGGGGATGCCTGAGTCTGCCTATTTTTAACTTAGTAAAAATTTATGTTAGGTAGCAGGTCCACCCACCCACTGGGGGTATCCGGGTGTAGTGAATTCTAGCCTTGGGCCTGTTTGAATTTGAACTAGTGATGTATAAATTTCGTGGATGTTTGCACTCTTGCTTTTTGTCTTTTGAGCCATTTTTCTTGCGCTTTTCCCCTCTCGGGCTCCCCCCCACGAGTCTGACGGCCGAGGCTTTGGTCCGTGACAAGGAGTTCAACCTTTGAGTGGAGCGTGTAGTACTTGAGCTGTCGAAACGTTGAGCGCGAGTGAAACACCCACTGGGCCGGCTGGTGGCAATCCGTTGAGGCCGATTGGGGGGCAGCTGGTCATGCGGCGGTGTTACAAGTGACGGGGCTGGGTCGATCAACCCGGCAGTATGGATGAAATTCGTGGATGGCTGCGCGCATGCTTTTCGTTTGTTGAGCCGTTTTCTTGTGACTTTTCCCCCTTTGGGATTCCCCCCTGTGAGTTTCACGGCCGAGGCTCCGGTCCGTGACATGGGGTTTGGCCTTTGAGAGGAGTGCGCAATACTTAGGCGTTCGAAACGTTGAGCATGAGTGAAACATACAGTTGGCCGGCTGGCGAGCACCCAGTCGTGCGGTAACTTAAAGCGGTGTGGCCGGGTTGGGTAACCTGGCGGCCCTTGACTTAGTGTTCATGGCGTGCTGGTGCTCTGGCCTTGCGCGCTTGTTGGCTGACAGCCGAAGCCAGTTCTGTGGCTTTGGGCGAAGCGGAAGGCCGCGGCGATCCCGGCGCGTCAGGAACCGCTAAGTAAGGCGGCGGGTAGTGACCAAGTCGGCTAGCCCCCGAGCCCCCGGGTCGAGCGAGTTGGACTGGCGGCCGGGTTCGATAAGGAGGTAAATAATGCATAAATGCGGGAACTACAACTGCTTGGTCAAAAATGGCAGCCCCCGAGCATCATTTTGGGGCCCCATAGGTTTCATATGAATACAAAAGGCAGCGATACATACGTGCATACGGCTAACTCTAAAACGGGCGGAGGAGTTCCGCGTTCCACGCCCGGGTTGTTTCTTCGATGGCGGTGTCCCTCTTGCGCTTGTTTGACTTGCGGGCGTCGATGAGGTAGTAGGCGCTGCGATCGCACAAGGCCCTGCTGACTATGAAGGGGCCCTCCCATGGGGGGGACAGCTTGTGTTGGCCGGTCTGCTCCTTGATGAGTCGGAGGACGAGGTTTCCCTCCCGGTAAGTGAGGGGCTTGAGCTTCTTGCTGTGGGAGTGCCTCAGGCCTTGCTGGTAGATGGCTGAGCAGCTGAGTGCTAGGAGACGTGCTTCTTCGAGCAAGTCGACGCCGTCTTCACGGGCTTCTTTGGCTTCAAACTCGACGTCGGTCGGGATGACGGCTTCTGCTCCGTAGACGAGGAAGAACCGGGTGAACCCGGTCGACCGATTTGGCATTGTTCAGAGACTCCAGAGGACGGCCAGCAGCTCATCGAGCCAGCTGCCAGGTGAACGGATGAGCGGCTCGACGAGCCGCGACTTAATGCCGGGTAGGATGAGGCCATTGGCCCGCTCAACCTGGCCGTTGGACTGCGGGTGTGCCACGGAAGCCAGGTCGAGGCGGATGCCGGAGACGGAGCAATACTGTGCGAGTGCGCCCTTGGCGAAGGTGGTGTCGTTGTCCGTGATGATGCTGTACGGCATGCCGTAGCGCACCGCGATGTCCTTGATTAATCGGACGGCCGTTGGCCCGTCCAGCTTCTTGATTGGCCTTGCTTCGATCCATTTGGTGAACTTGTCCACCGCCACTAGCAAACGCGTCATGCCGCCTCGAGCGGTCTTGAAGGGCCCTACCATGTCGAGTCCCCAGACCGCGAAGGGCCAGGCGATCGGGCTGGTCCGGAGTGCCGACGCGGGCTGATGGCTGCGCTTGCTGATGCGCTGGCATCCCTCACACTTGAGGACGAGTGACTCGGCGTCTTCGAGGGCCATGGGCCAGTAGAAACCATGGTGGAAAACCTTGGCCACCAGGGACCGCGAGGCGGCGTGGTGCCCGCACTCACCCTGGTGTATGTTGAGGAGGATCTCAATGCCCTTGTCTTGCTCGACGCAGCGCTCGAACACGCCGGTGGAGCTGCGCTTGATGAGCTTGTTGTTGATGATGCTGTAGGCGGATGCCCGGCGCTGCACTTGCCAAGCTTCGGTCTCGTCCATGGGGAGGGCCCCATTCTCCAGAAACTCCAAGACAGGCAGGGCCCATGATGGCGTCGTCACCACGGCAAAGACGGCCACCATGGCGGGCTCTAGAGCGGCAGCCCCCGAGCCGGGTTCAGTAGCCCCGGGGTCGGGACATAGATGGACTCGGAGTCCGGAGACGGCTTGACGGACAGCTTGTGTAGGCGCTCGATGGAGACGTCGAACGGGATGCACTGCCGGGACAAGGCGATCTTGGCGAGCGTGTCGGCCGCCTCATTTTCCGCGCGCGGGACATGGAGGAAATCGCAGCCCGTGAAGAATCCGGGCAGTTTCTGAAGGAGGAAGCGGTAGCTCGCCATGTTGGGGTCGCGGGCGTCCCACTCGCCGGGGCACTGCTGCACCACCAGGTCCGAGTCGCCGTAGCATAGGATGCGCCGAATGCCAAGTACCTTGGCAAGCCGGAAGCTATGCACAAGGGCTTCATTTTCGGCGACGTTGTTGGAGGCGGTGAAGTGGATCTGGAGCGCGTACTTGAGCTGGTCGCTCTTCGGGGAGGACAGTACGATGCCGGCCCCCAGGCCGAGGCGCATCTTCGAGCCGTCAAAGTGCTTGCGCCAGTGCGTTGTGTCCGGCGGCGGCGGCAGGTACAGGGTCTCGGTCCAATCGACGAGGAAGTCGGCCAGAGCTTGGGACTTGATCGTAGTGCGGGGCTCGTAGAGGATGGTGTGGCCGGCTAGCTCAAGCGCCCACTTGGCGATCCGGCCAGAGGCATCCCGGCACCTGATGATTTCGCCGAGAGGGGCCGTGCTGACCACGGTAACAACATGCTCTTGGAAGTACTGCTTCAATTCCTTGGCGGTGCGTAACACATCTTCTGGTAGTGCAGGTAGTTCCGCTTGGAGGTGGAGAGCACCTCGCTCGGGTAGTAGACGGGACGCTGGGCGGCTTGGATCTTTCCCTTCTCTGGTCGCTCGAGCACCATCACCGTGCTGACCGACCGCGAGGTTGCGGCGATGTAGAGCAACAGCGGCTCCTTCTCGGCCGTGCCGGCTTGGACGGGTGCGGTGGAGAGCGTGTGCTTGAGCTCCCGGAAAGCCTCGTCCGCCTGGTCGTTCCATTCGAACGGCATCGTCTTCTTCATCAGCTGATATAGGGGCAAGGCCCTCTCGCCTAGCCGGCTGACCGAGGCCAAGCAGCCGGTGAATTTCTGGACATCGCGCAGCCGAGCCGGCTTGTGCATGCGCTCGATGGCCTTGATCTTCTCCCGGTTTGCCTCAATTCCATGCTCCGAGACGAGGAAGCCGAGTAGCTTTCCGCCCAGGGCGCCGAAAACGCACTTCTCTGGGTTGAGCTTGACCTCGTACTCGCGCAGGTTGGCGAAGGTTTCCTTCAGGTCGTCGAGGAGCGTAAGGTGCTTCTTGGTCTTCACCATGATGTAATCCACATAGACGTGGATGTTGCGGCCGAGTTGCGGCAGCAGGCATTTCAGCATGCAACGCTGGAAAGTTGCGCCGGCGTTCTTTAGGCCGAACGACATGGTGATGTAGCAATACGCCCCGAAAGGCGTGATGAAGGACGTCCTCAGGGCGTCGGCTGGATCCAGCTTGATCTGGTGATAGCCGGAGTAAGCATCCAGGAAGGACAGGAGCTCACACCCGGCAGTGGAGTCGATGACTTGGTCGATCCGTGGGAGGGCGAACGGATCTTTGGGGCAGGCCTTGTTTTGGCTGGTGTAGTCGATACACATGCGCCAGGTCTTGTCACTACTACAAAAACAGCTATAGCCAATATGGACACTAATGACGCACTGTGCATGTGGTGCGCCATTACTAAATAGTAATGGCGCACCATGTGTTGGTGCGCTATTAGTGTGCAAATACTAATGGCGCACCACATTCACGGTGCGCCATTAGTAATTTTTTTTTCAAAACTAGTAATGGCGCACCAGGGAATAGTTCGCCATTACTAGTTAAACTAGTAATGGCGCACCACTCCCACGGTGCGCCATTCGTAATTATGTTTCAAAAAAAATTCAATTTTTTTATTTTATTTTTTAAACTACTAATGGCGCACCGTGGGAGTGGTGTGCCATTACTAACTAGTAATGGCGCACCACTCCCACGGTGCGCCATTACTAATTTGGCCCAAACATTCCCCCGAATGCACCCCCCTGGACCCCCTTTTCAGTTTCAAAAAAAATAAAAGAAAATGATAGAAATGTCAAAAAAATAAAAGAAAATAAGATTCCCATGTGATATGTGGTCTAGTTGTTAGCAAAATTTACAAACATGAATTTTCAACTTTTTTGCAAAATCTCTCGAGAATTTGTAAAATGGGCATAACTTTTGCATACGAAGTCGGATGAAAAAGTTTTTTATATGAAAAGTCATCTACTCGAAAAGTTACATCCGAATTTAACGGGGGAACATTTTCAAAATCCTCAAAAACCTAACACAAAAAAAGATACGGGGGTTTTAAGATCTGGAGAGGCAAAAAAATTAAAAAAAATTCAAACTTACTAATGGCGCACCTGCCCATGGTGCGCCATTACTATCTTCCCGCCTTCAAAATTCAAAATAAATAAAAAATAAAAAAAGTTAGTAATGGCGCACCTGCCCACGGTGCGCCATTACTATGCCGTATATATGGCTGGGCGTGGTCCTCTCCTGCTTACCTCTTCATTCTTCTCCTCCACTCCACCTCTCCTCCACTCCTTCTCCTCCTCTCCTCCACTCCATCTCCCCTTCTCTCCTCCACCATACTACCCTCCTCCTCTCCGGCGACCTCCTCCTCCTCCTCTCCGGCGACCTCCTGCTCCTCCTCTCCGGCGACCTCCTCCTCCCCTCCCCTCACGGTTTCTCCTCCCTCCTCTCCGGTGATCACCTCCTCCCTCCTCTCCGGTGAGCTCCTCCTCCCTCCTCTCCTCCCCTCCCCTCACGGTTTCTCCTTCCTCCTCTCCGGTGCTCCGGTGAACTCCTCTCCGGCGACCTCCTCCTCCTCTCCGGCGATGTAGGCGAGCGCCTCTCTGGTGACCTCCTCCTCCTCCTCTCCGGTGACCTCGGCCCTCCTCTCCGGCGAACTCCTCTCCGGCAAAAGAACACCGCAAAAGAACGTACAAGATACAAAAACGAGAACAAAAATATCGTGCAAAAAAAGAGCAAAAAATGGGCAAAAAAATCGCGATCCAGATCCAAATTCAAAATTCAAAAATAGCAATGGCGCACGGTGGGGGTTAGACGGTGCGCCACTCCTATTTTCCCGCCTTCTAAATTCAAATATACTAATGGCGCACCGTGGCCTATACTAATGGCGCACTGCCTGGTGCGCCATTAGTATACCAGATACTAATGGCGCACCAGTGGTGCGCCATTAGTAAAAAATACTAGTGGCGTGGTACTAGTGGCGCACCAGTAGTGCGCCATTAGTAGGCAAAACTGGTGCGCCACTAGTAGGAATTTTCCTAGTAGCGTGTTCTTCTTTAGGACGAGGACTGGGTTGGCCAACCACTCGGGGTGAAACACTTCCATGATGAAGCCGACCGCCAAAAGCTTGGCGACCTCTTCACTGATGGTTCTTCTCTTCTCTTCGGAGAAACGTCGTAGGGGTTGGCGGACAGGCTTGGCCTCCTTGCGGACGTGGAGTTTGTGCTCGGCGTACTTCCTCGGGATACCCGGCATGTCCTTTGGAGTCCATGCGAAGATATCCCGATTCTCATGGAGGAAGTCGACGAGCCTGCCTTCCTATTTGCTCTCGAGGCGGGTGCGACAATGTACTTGCTGCAGCTGGGGTCTTCTGGGTTCAGCTTCACTTTCTTGGTCTCCTTGGAGGGCTTGAACAAGGCCTTGTCGGCCGGCTCTTCGGCCGGGATCGGCGCGCCCGGCGTCTCGTTGCCCAGGGTGACGATTCGGTCGAGCTGGCGCCGCTCCTCAGCTATGACCAGCGACTCGGCCAATTTGGCACTATCTCGGGCGCACTCCAGGGACTTGCGGTAGTCGCCGGTGATGGTGATGAGGCCCTTCGGACCCGGCACCTTCATCTTCAGGTAGGCATAGTGGGGGACAGCCGTAAACTTGGCGAGCGCGGGCCGGCGTAGCAGCATGTGGTACGCGCTAGACAGGTCCACCACTTCGAACCATATTGGCTCGCGTCAGAAGTGGCTGCTGTCGCCGAACAGGACGTCGAGCCAGACCCGGCCAATTGGAGAGCAAGAGAGGCCGGGAACGATGTCGTGGAAGATCGTCCGGGTCGGCTCCAGGTCATTGGCCTCGAGGCCGAGCTTGGTCATGGTGTCGCGGTAGAGGATATTGATGCTGCTGCTGCCGTCGATGAGAACCCGAGAGAACATGCACGTGCGCCGAGGTGTGACGATGGTGGGGTTGAGGATGAGGGCGTAACCACCCGGGTTCGGCATAACGGCCGGTTGATCCTCCCTAGTCCAGGTGACCGGGCGCTCCGACCAGTGTATGTACTCCGGCTTGGCAAGACGACGGTGTTCACCTCTTGCCGGAATAGGCGTTCACTGCATTTGTCGTCGCCGAGGCTGGTGAAGACGACGTAGGTCACATTCTGGGCTGGGTAGACGTCGTCGCGCATCGCGCCGCCAGCCGGAGGCGGTGGTGGAGGCGGAGGCGGCTGCCCCGCTCGCGGAGCCAGGGCCGGAGGAAGCGGGATGTCACCCCTTAAGATGCGCCTGGTGATGACGCACTGCCGAAGCGTGTGCGTGGACGGCCTTTCACCACTGTGGTGCTTGCAGGGAGCGTTGAGCATCTCCTCGAAGCTCATGGCGGGTTGCCACGTCGTCTTGCCGGTCTGCCGGCGCTTGGCGGCCGGGTCGGTCGCGGGCGCCTGCTCGGCGGCCATGATGAGCCGGTTGTCGTAGCGCTGGGCCGGCTGATCGGCCTTGCGTTTGTTGTTCTACTGGTTGTGCTGCTGCCGGCTTCCTTCGCCAGCCGGCTTCGGAGGAGGGAACCAGCTTTGCTTTGCCGGCTTCATCCAGCGCCACCTGGATCTTCATGGCGGAATCGGCGTTCGCGTACTTGTCCGCCGTCACCATGAGCGTGGCTATCGTGGTCAGCTCGGAGCGCAAGAGCTTGTGCTTGAGGAGGGTGCCATCCCGGAACCCGTTGACGAATTACTGGATCGCCTGGACTTCGTGGACGCACTCGCAGCTGTTCCGAAGCACGGTCCAGCGTGCGAGGTATTCGCGGCCAGTTTCCATTGGTCCCTGCACGCACATGGCGAGCTGGCTGGGGCGGCCGGGACGCTTGTAGGTGCCGGTGAAGTTGCGCACAAAGGCCTGCTCGAAGTCGACCCACGCGTTGATGCTGCCGGCCGGCATGCTGTTCAACCAGGTGCGGGCCGACCCCTGGAGCATGAGCGGCGCGTAGCGCACTATGAGACGGTGGTTACCGCCGGCGATGCCGATGGCGATGGTGTAGTCGGTGAGCCAGTCCTCCGGCTTCACGGTGCCGTTGTATTTAGGGGTGTCGCGGGCGAGCGTTAACCCTTTCGTAAAGGGCTTGCCTCGGATGCGTGGTCCGAAGCACGCCGGCCCGACCGGACCGGTCTCCTCCAGCTCCTGCGAGAGGGCGAGTCGGTCGAGGCCGTGGCGGGCGTCGGTGTCGTCTATGGCGCGCGGGCCCAGCCGGTCAGTGACTGCGCCGTGGGGGGCCGGGTCGGCCGTAATCGGACGTCGGCTGGGTTGGAGCAGAGGGTCGAGCCGGCGTCGGTCCTCCAGGACCGGCTCGTCGCCCAAGCCGCCAACAATCGTCGGGGCGGGGTTGCGCCGGGTCCGGGTGCGGCCGGAGTGCGCCTCGCCGGGTGGTGAAGACGCCGTGTTCTGGTGGTCGTCGGGTCCGCCAATGCGGGCGGAGCCGGATCTCGACGGCTTGGCGAGTTGGTTGAGGCGGTACTGCTGCGTGTTGGCCGCGTCGGGGAGGTTGTTCACCCGCTTGAGGCGATCCTTCAGCTCCTCACCGACGAGCTGATCCAGGCCGACCGCAGCCGCCTGGGCGGCGCACATGTTCTTCACGGGAGTCTCGTAGACGGGAGGGACGGCGCCGAAGGCGCAGCCGATCGCGCCACCTCGGGCTCGCACGTCGGCGACCCAGCTTGGCACGGCCGCGGTAGGCGTGAAGCCGTAGCTGGCGTTGCGCTCCAGCTGAGAGGAGTCGAGGCGACGCTGCGTGGCGGCGAGCGTCTCGGTGAGGTCCAGGAGGCGCTGGCGATCCTCCTCGAGCCGAGTCCGGGCCTCGGCGACATTGGAGGCGTCGATGTCGGTGCCGATGGGAACGTGAAGGCTCTGCATCGTGGCGCGCAGCGGGTTGGGGAAGGCGGCCGATCCGCTGCGGCCTTGGCTTCGGCGGCCTTCCTCGCCGCGCTCAACGAGGAAGAGGCACCGGTGTCGGTGATGAAGACCTCCGCGTAGAGGTCCATTGCCCCGGCGGGAGTGCTGCCGCTGAGGGAGAGGGGGGAGTCAGAAAAGTCAAGTACCTCACCGGGGTACTCGTCGGCCGCCGGCGCATCGGAGATGCGCAGCGCGACGAAGGAGGCGGCGGGTGCATCGATGACGTCATCCGCCAGCCTGACGGGCTCGTCGGAGTCGGAGAAGAGCCCTGTCTAAAGCATGCTCCCGGCCAGGACCTCGAGCAGCCCCGATGTGGGCGCCAACTGTCGTGGTGGGCGCACGGGAGATGTCATGGGATGGCTGAAGATAGGAGGAGGCTCGAGGGCACTGGTGGGCTCCAGAGGCGAGGTCGGCATGAGCGAGCGTGGGATGCAAGACATACCCAGGTTTGGGGCTCTCCGGAGAGATAACACCCCTAGTCCTGCCGAGAGTAGTTGATGTGTAAGAGTATAGAGTTGCTCCTAGAGCTGTATGGAGGAAGAAGGAAAGCAGGCCAAGGCTTAGGCTACTCCCTCTCCTCGGGTGTGGCTTGCTACATGAGTGGATGAGTGGTTTCTGGTTTCTCTGTGTTCGATCGCCCGTCTGCATGAGGGCTCCGGGGAGTGGACGGGTTGAGTCGGCTACAGTGGCGCTCTGTCAGGCCGCCACTTGCTGGCGTCATTGGTGACGGTGGTTGCACGGTTGCCACGCTAGCCCTGGTCAGTGGGTAGGTGGGGCATTGTTGCCATGCCCTGGCTGACCAGAGGCATGGGCGGGGCACTGTTGCCTCGATCATAGGTTGGTGGAGACTCGTCCCATCGTACGACTAGGATGGGACGGGAGCTGACCCGCGGCCGGGTTGAGGAACGCCCCAAAGGGTGGAGCTGGCTTGTTGGAGAAGTCTTGGTGTGTCGGGTTCGGCTATCTTGAGCTGGTTGCTGGAGCCAAGTTGAGGAGTCCGGCCGGGTTAGAGAGTTTGGCCGGGTCGGGGGGCTTGGCCGGGTCGGGCGACCCGGCCAAGCACGGGTCGGGTTGAGGGGCGATGCTGGCCCCATCGTTTTTGAAAAGGATCCGGGTTCCGTTGCCTACCCGAGGTTCATCCCCCCGACAGGTGGGTCTCCGGACCCATGTCTAGGCGCGTTCGACGGGACTCGACGTTCCGCGCGCGATGGCGCTACCGGTTGGACTCGTGGATGGCCGAAACGTCGCCGGTGGCGAGAGTGGCGGGGACCTGAATCACGGCAAGCTCGCGAGCGACGAATGCAACGGCAAAACGGATGGAGCACAAGTCCAACGACGACTACTCGAAGCCACAAGCGCGTTGGTGAGCTCGGCAGACTGGGAAGGGCCCTGCCGCGACGGTAGCGAGCTCGACAGCGGAGCAATGGCACGGCAATGGCGACGCGTCGTGCATAGCTTGCTACCACGCGGAAACGGAGAAAGACGGGGAGAGGAAGGGGTGGAGCTCACCGCGCGGCTCATGTAAGGCCGGTGGGGGAACGGGATCGTAGAGGCGAGGCGGAATCGGCGGCGATATTTTGGCGAGGGGGGAGGTCCAGCGCAGCACTTATCCCCTCGCCGGGCATCGCCGATGAGGTGGCTGGACGGCGACGGGCGCGTGCGGTCCTGCCCGGTCGGAGGAACAGGAAGCGACCGGGGAGAGGGAGTGGCCCGGCCTAGCTGGGCCAGCTGGCTCGGGTCGGCCGAAGCCCAGGTCAGGCAGGGGGCTTCCCCCTTTAATTTTATTTTTTGAAACTTTTATTTTTCTCCTAAAAGCTTTTCTGTTTTTCCTATTTCTTCTTAAAACAAAATAGCCTTACAAAATACAGAACTTGAACCTAAATTATTATTAAAAATTAGGCTACTGCCAAATTAGTTCGGTAGCTAAATAAATAAGTTTAGTATATTTATAATTTAAATAGCGTTTATTTTGAATAAGAATGTGAATCGGTTTTGAATCAAAGTGAGATTAGCAATAGTAATAGTGATGACTTGGCATCATTAGCAAGGGATTACTGTAGCTTGATTATCCGGGCGTTACATCTATTTCTTGTCCTGACCACTCACTTCAGGGGCTCGTCTAGCAAAGATAAACACAAACACTGTTGTCGACGCTTCAGCCGTGACCATAGTTCTGTACCCTGAAAACATAGGCAACCTGCATTGCTTCACGGCTTTTACAACTTGCGTTATTCTCGACGTGATGGGACCCCTTACAACAGCGCTGCTGGCAGGGACTGCTTGTACTATAGCAAGTCCCCATTCTCAAATACAACTTGTGAGTGTTTTCTTCCAGTCGAATTCAGTTTATGAAGAACATCTGGATGCTTGCTTCTGCTCGCTGACGAAAATATCCTCTGGTTTCAGGTGTGGTTGACGCACGGTACTCCTGGCTCAAGGAGATCCCCAACAACCATCGGATGAAGGGCGTAATGATGCCATGGCACTTCGTCGTCTAGAAGCTGCATGACCATTGTTACCGAGATCTTAACGGCGCTTCGTCTAGCTTGTTGTAAATAACAGTTGTAATCCATGAACGGCAGGAAGTCAGTCACTCCAACCTAGCTCTGACCAAGCTAGCAAGATCTTCTTTTTACCCTTATTCGTCGGGGTTGAAACCATCTCCTGTTGTCCGTGATCTTCTCACCGTGCATCGTGGTTTTCACGTGTACAGAAACCTTTCTATTTATTTTCAAAAAAATGAAAAATAGAAGAAAAATATATATTGGGAAGCAAAGCATGGGACAGACACATGTGATATGTGGCGATAGATCGCCTACCCTACCTAGCAAGGAGGCAACGCGGGTGGGAGAAGCGGCAGCCGACAGGTGTCTGCAGCGTGGGAGGATTGCGATCCCACATGGACCACGCGCGTCTTCGCGTCCAGTTTACCGCACGCGTGTCCGCTTGACCTGACAAAGCATGGGTGAGACCCGGACGACTGAGAGGGAGGGAGTACGAATATATGGCAATAAGTAACCCAATATATGAATGTAAATAAGGAACAATATTAGGGATAGAAAAACAATACTTGAGCAATAAATAATGAAAAAGAAACTGGAGGTGGTATTCGCCTCGCCGAGAAGAAGCAGTTTCCTCTTGCACTCTCCACTTCCATTGTGTTCCAGTGCCATTGTCTTTCCAAATAGCATCATTTAGCACCGTGTTCGAACCAATAGACTCTAGAGAGTAGTAACACAACATTGTCTTTTCAAATAGCATCATTTAGTGGTAGACACACTTTTAGCATGTTATTAGAGTCTCTACATCTTATTGGTTGAAAGAAAAATAAGTTGTACATGCAGCCTCATTTCCATTTCGAGTATGAAGTAAGGCGATTTTTTAATACATTGCATAATACAATAAATACGAGGCTAACTATACTCACAAATGCACCATTGTAATGGTTGTTACAACCATCGGAACCCAGTTTGGGTCGACCCACCTGTTCTGATGGGTCGGTGGTGTCTGGTTGCCCTGGCACACTCAAAAAATAGACGTGGCGGCCAGCGGGTGTCTCCAGCGTGGCTGGTTTCCAGATGTAGTGCATACCGATGCCGTTGTGGTTCGTCGTCTAGGACCTGCATGCATAATCCAACAACAATTGTGACCATCTGAACGATGCTTCGTCTAACTTCTTGATGTAGATAAGTACAATTCTAGCCAGCGAAAGACAGGCAGTAAGCCAATCCAACCAAGCTCTCACCAGGCTAGCAAACTCTTTTTTACCCTTATTTATAGGGGATGAAACTATCTCATGTGGTCCGTGATGTTCTTGTCGTGCGTCGCGATATTCACGTGTACAATCTATGTGAACTAATGGGTCTGGAATCAGAAACATTTCTGTTTGTTTTCCAAAAATTAAAAAGGGAAGAAAAATAAATATATTGGCAAGCAAAACATTGGATAGACACATGTGATGTAGGGCGATAGATGGCCTGCCCTGCCTGGTGAGGAGGCAACGTGGGTGGGAGTAGCGGCGGCTGGCGTGTGTCTATAGCGTGGCAGGCTTGCGCGCCCACGTTGAACGCGCGTGCCTCTGCGTCCACTTTACTGCATCCATGTCCGCCTGACCTGGCGAAGCATGGGAGAGACCCAAACGGCTGAGAGGGAGGGTGTAAGAATATATGGCAATAAATAACCCAATACATGAAAGTAAAGAAGAAATAATGTTTGGGATAGAAAAAGAATACTTGAGCAATAAATAATTAAAAAGAAACCAGAGGTAGTATTCGCCTCACCACATGAAGAAGTGTCCTCTCGTGCTCTCCTCCTCCATTGTGTTCCAATTCCTCGACTTTCAAAATAGCTTCATTAATGTAGCATAGTATTTGAACCAACAGACTCTAGAGAGTAGTGACACAAAATTGTCTTTTAAAATAGCATCAATTACTGGTAGACACACTTTTAGCAGGTTATTAGAATCTCTATATTTTATTGGTTAAAAGAAAATAAGGTGTAAATGTGGCCTCATTTCTATTTCGAGCATGAAGAAAGGCAATTTTTGATAAATACAATAAATAATTCTATAACACGAGGCTAACTATCCTCACAAATGTGCATGCCATGGTAATGGCAATTACAACCATCGGAACACAAATTTAGGTCGACCCACCTGTTCCGATGGGTCGGTGGTGTCCGATATCCAAGGCACACTAAAAAAGAGAGATATCTAGGCAGGAGATCATCTTTTAA
Organism: Triticum aestivum; assembly: GCF_018294505.1. Taxonomy (NCBI): domain Eukaryota; kingdom Viridiplantae; phylum Streptophyta; class Magnoliopsida; order Poales; family Poaceae; genus Triticum; species Triticum aestivum. The sequence goes on from NC_057796.1 coordinate 490,951,560, forward strand.
TTCTCTCTGGCTGGCATGGAGGCGACGGGCGGAGGGAGAAGTGGCGGCCGGGGGGTGTCTCTAGCATGGCTGGTTTCCGGATAAAGTGCAGACCGATGCCGTGGCGGTTCGTCTTCTAGGACCTGCATGCGTGATCCTACAACAATTGTTACCATCTGAATGGTGCTTCGTCTACCTAGTTATTGTGGGTAACTAGTTTGGTATATTCTGTTTACCCAAGCATGATGTCATTCCTCTGCGCAACCAACCCGGGATGACTGTCTTCAGGAAGAGGCTCTTTGGTTCCATGCACCTTATGTCGGATGACTAGGCTAGAAGTAACTCAAGGGGTGGCGCTAGTGCACTCACCACCTCATATGCTAAGTTCGTAGTTTCATTCCCCGTTCCTCTATTTCCTTCTTTTCTGTAGCAATGCTCCTGTCGCTGACAAATTGTTTGCTGATCTACTTCTTGTCCTGACCACTCACTTCAAGGGCTCGTCTAGCAATGATAAACACAAACACTATTGTTGATGCTTCAGCCGAGGCCATAGTTCTGTACGCTGAAAACGGAGGCAACCTGCACTGCTTCACGGTGCTTACCACTTGCGTTATTATTGATGTGATGGGACCCCCTTACAACAGCGTTGCTGCCAGGAACTGTGCGTACTACAGCATGTCTCAGTTCTGAAACACAGCTGGTGAGTGTTTCCTCCCAGTCTTGAATTCAGTCTATGAAGAACATCTAGATGCTTGCTTATGCTCGCTGACGAAAACATCCTCTGGTTTCAGGTGTGGTTGGCGCACGGTACTCCTAGCTCAAGGAGATCCCCAACAACTTCTGGATGAAGGGTGTATTGATGCCGTCGCACTCCGTCTAGCTTCATTTAACATAGTATTTCAACCAATAGACTCTAGAGAGTAGTGACACAACATTTCCTTGTCAAATACTATCAATTAGTGGTATACACACTTTTAGCATGTTATTAGAATCTCTAGATTTTACTGGTTCGAAGAAAAATAATGTGTACATGCAGCCTCATGTCTATTTCGAGCATGAAGAAAGGCGATTTTTGATAAATACACTGCATAATTCTATAAACACGAGGCTAACTATCCTCATAAATGCGCATGCCATGGTAATAGCTGTTACATCCATCGGAGCCCAAATTTGGGTCGACCCTCCTTTTCTGATGGGTCGGTGGTGTCCGGCTGCCATGGCACACTCAAAAATGAGATATCTAGAAAGGAGATCATCTTTTAATTCTCTCAGGCTGGCGAGGAGGTGAGGGGCGGAGGGAGAGGTGCCAGCCGGTGGGTGTCTCCCAAATTGTTGGTTTTCGGATGAAGTGCATACTGATGTCGTGGCGGTTCGCCGTAAAGGACCTGCATGCGTGATACTACAACAGTTGTTACAATCTGAACGACGCTTCATCTAACTTGTTACTGTGGGTAACTAGTTTGGTATCTTTTGTTTACCCAAGCATGTTGTCGTTCCTCTGCACAACAAACCCAAGATGACCGTCTTTAGCAAGATGCTCTTCGGTTCCATGCACCTTAATTCATATGACTGGGCTAGAAGTAACTCAAAGGGTATAACTAATGCGCTCACCACATCAGCTGGTAAGTTAGTAGTTTCGTTCCCTGTTCCTCTATTTCCTTCTTTTCTTTAGCAATGCTCATGTCGCTGACAAATCGTTTGCTGATCTATATCTTGTCCTGACTAGTCACTTCAGGGGCTCATCTAGCAAAGATAAACACAAACACTGTTGTTGACGCTTCAGCCGAGACCATAGTTCTATACCCTGAAAAGGAGGCAACCTGCACTACTTCACGACGCTTACCGCTTGTGCTACTCTCGACGTGATGGGACCCCTTACAACAGCGCTGCTGGCAGGGACTGCTCGTACTATATATAGCAAGTCCCAGTTCTCAAATATAGCTGGTGAGTGTTTTCTTCCAGTCTTGAATTCAGTTTATGAAGAACATCTGGATGCTTGCTTCTGCTAGTGAACGAAAATGTCCTCTGGTTTCAGGTGTGGCTGACCCACGGTACTCCTGGCTCAAGGAGATCCCCAACAACTATCAGATGAAGGGCGTCAAGATGACGTGGCACTTTGTCATCTAGAACCTGCATGACCATTGTTACCACGATCTTAACGGTGCTTCGTTTAGCTTGTTGTAGATAACATTTGTAACCTGCGAAAGGCACGCAGGCAGTCAGTCCAACCTAGCTGTGACCAGGCTAGCAAAATCTTCTTTTTACCCTTATTTGTCGCGGTTGAAACTATCTCCTGTAGTCCACGATCTTCTTGTCGTGTGTCGTGGTTTTCACATGTACAGTCTAGCTTGGTTTGGAATCAGAAACCTTTTTGTTTATTTTCAAAAAATGAAAAACAGAAGAAAAATAAATATATTGGGAAGCAAAGCATTGGACAGACACATGAGATATGTAGTGATAGATGGCCTACTCTGCCTAGAAAGCAGGCAAGACGGGTGGGAGAAGCGGTAGCCGACAGGTGTCTGTAGGGTGGCAGGATTGCGCGCCCACATGGACCGCGCGCCTCTTCACGTCCAGTTTACCGCACGCGTGTCCGCCTGACCTGACAAAGCATGGAAGAGACCCGAACGACTGAGAGGGAGGGAGTACGAATATATGGCAATAAATAACCCAATATATGAATGTAAAGAAGGAATAATCTTAGGGATGGAAAAACAATACTTGAGCAATAAATAATGAAAAAGAAACTAGAGGTAGTATTCACCTCGCCCCGAAGAAGCAGTTTTCTCTTGCGCTCTCCTCTGCCATTGTGTTCCAACTCCATCGTCTTTCCAAATAGCATCATTTAGCATCGTGTTCGAACCAATAGACTCTAGACAGTAGTAACACCACATTATCTTTTCGAATGCATCATTTAGTGGTAGACACAGTTTTAGCATGTTATCAGAATCTCTAGATTTTATTGGTTCAAGGAAAAATAAGCTGTACATCCAGCCTCATTTCCGTCTTGAGTATGAAGAAAGGCGATTTTTTAATACGTTGCATAATACAATAAATAAGATGCTAACTATCCTCACAAATGCACATGCCATGGTAATGGTTGTTACAACCATCGCGACCCAATTTGGGTCGACCCACATGTTTTGATGGGTCGGTGCTGTCTGGTTGCCCTGGCACACACCAAAAATAGATGTGGCGGCCAGCGGGTGTATCCAGCGTGGGTGGTTTCCAGATGTAGTGCATACCGTTGCCGTGGTGGTTCGTTGTCTAGGACCTGCATGCGTAATCCAACAACAATTGTGACCATCTGAACGATGCTTCATCTAACTTGTTGATGTAGATAAGGATAGTTCTAACCAGCGAAAGGCAGGCAGTAAGTCAATCCAACCAAGCTCTCACCAGGCTAGCAAACTCTTTTTTACCCTTATTTATCGGGGATGAAACTATCGCATGTGGTCCATGATCTTCTTGTAGTGCATCGCGATATTCACGTGTACAATCTAGCTTAACTAATTGGTCTGGAATCACAAACATTTACGTTTCTTCTCCAAAAATGAAAAAGGGAAGAGAAATAAATGTACTGGGTAGCAAAAGACTGGACAGACACATGTGATGTAGGGTGATAGATGGCGTGCCCTCGTGGGAGAGACCCATGCAACATGGGTGGGAGAGACCCACGTGGAACGCGCATGCCTCCGCGTCCACTTTAGTGCATGCCCATCCGTCTGACCTGGCGAAGGATGGGAGAGACCCAAATGGCTGAGTGGGAGGTTGTAAAAATATATGGCTATAAATAACCCAATAAATGAAAGTAAAGAGGAATAATGTTTTGGATAGAAAAAGAATACTCTGGAGAGTAGTGACACAACATTGTCTTTTAAAATAGCATCAATTAGTGGTAGACATACTTTTAGCATGTGATTAGAATCTCTAGATTTTATTGGTTCAAAGAAAAAAATAAGGTGTACATGCGGCCTCATTTCTATTTCGAGCATGAGGAAATGCGCTTTTTAATAAATACACTACATAATTCTATAAGAACGAGGCTAAATATCCTCACAAATGTGCATGCCATGGTAATGGCTGTTACAACCATCGGGACCCAAATTTGGGTCGACCCACCTGTTCCGATGGGACGGTGGTGTCGGGCATCCATGGCACACTCAAAATAAGAGATATATAGGCAGGAGATCCTCTTTTAGTTCTCTCTAGCTGTCAAGGTGGCGACAGGCGGAGGGAGAAGTGGCGGCCGGCAGGTGTCTCTAGCATGGCTGGTTTCCAGATGAAGTGCAGACCGATACCATGGCGGTTTGTCTTCTAGTACCTGCATGCGTGATCCTACAACAATTGTTACCATCTGAATGGTGCTTCATCTAACTAGTTGTTGTGGGTAACTAGTATGGCAGCTTCTGTTTACCCAAGCATGCTTTCATTCCTCTGCACAACCAACCCGGGATGACTGTCTTCAGGAAGATGCTCTTTGGTTCCATGTACCTTAAGTCGGATGACTGGGCTAGAAGTAACTCAGAGGATGGCGCTAATGCGCTCACCACCTCATATGGTAAGTTTGTAGTTTCTTTCCCCGTTCCTCTATTTCCTTATTTTCTTTAGCCATGCTCATGTCGCTGACAAATTGTTTGCTGATGTACTACTTGTCCTGACCACTCACTTAAGGGGCTCGTCTTGCAATGATAAACACAAACACTTTTGTTGACGCTTCAGCCGAGGCCATAACTCTGTACCCTGAAAACGGAGGCAACCTGCACTGCTTCAAGGTGCTTACCACTTGCGCTATTGTCGATGTGATGGGACCCCCTTAAAACAACGTTGCTGGCAGGAACTGTGCGTACTATAGCGAGTCTCGATTCTAAAGCACAGCTGGTGAGTGTTTTCTTCCAGTCTTGAATTTAGTTTATGAAGAACATCTAGATGCTTGTTTCTGATCGCTGACGAAAACGTCCTCTAGTTTCAGGTGTGGTTGGCGCACGGTACTCCTAGCTCAAGGAGATCCCCAACAACTTCTGGATGAAGGACGTAACGATGCCATCGCACTTCGTCCTCTAGGTACATGCATGACCATTGTTACCATGATCTGAACGGTGCTCCGTCTAGCTTCATTTAGCATAGTATTTTAACCAATAGACTCTAGAAAGTAGTGACACAACATTTTCTCTTCAAATACAATCAATTAGTGGTATACACACATTTAGCATGTTATTAGAATCTCTAGATTTTATTGGTTCGAAGAAAAATAATGTGTACATGTGGCCTCATATCTATTTCGAGCATGAAGAAAGGCGATTTTTGATAAATACACTCCATAATTCTATAAACACGAGGCTAACTATCGTCATAAATGGACCTGCCATGATAATTGCTGTTACATCCATCGGAGCCCAAATTTGGGTCGACCCTCCTTTTCTGATGGGTCGGTGTTCTCCGGCTGCCATGGCACACTCAAAAATGAGATATCTAGGCAGGAGATCCTCTTATAATGCTCTCTGGCTGGTGAGGAGGCGAGGGGCGAAGGGAGAATTGGTAGCCGACAGGTGTCAACCAAATTGTTGGTTTCCGGATGAAATGCATACTGATGCCGTCGCGGTTCGCCGTCTAGGACCTACATTTGTGATAGTACAACAATTGTTACAATCTGAACAACGCTTCATCTAGCTTGTTACTGTGGGTAACTAGTTTGGTATCTTTTGCTTACCCAAGCATGTTGTCATTCCTCTGCACAACGAACCCAGGATGACCGTCTTCAGTAAGGTGCTCTTCGGTTCCATGCACCTTAATTTGTATGACTGGGCTAGAAGTAACTAAGAGGGTGGAACTAATGCGCTCACCACATCAGATGGTAAGTTAGTAGTTTCATTCTTTGTTCCTCTATTTCCTTCTTTTCTTTAGCAATGCTCCTGTCGCTGATAAATCGTTTGCCGATCTATTCCTTGTCCTGACCACTCACTTTAGGGGCTCGTCTAGCAAAGATAAACACAAACACTGCTGTTATTGCTTCATCCGAGACCATAGTTCTGTAGCCTGAAAACGGAGGCAACCTGCACTGCTTCACGATGCTTACCCCTTGTGCTAATCTCGACGTGATGGGACCCCTTACAACAGCGCTGTTGGCAGGGACTGCTCGTACTATAGAAAGTCCCCGTTCTCAAATACAGGTTGTGAGTGTTTAGTTCCAGTCTTGTATTCAGTTTATGAAGAATATCTGGATGCTTGCTTTTGCTCGCTGACGAAAATGTCCTCTGGTTTCAGGTGTGGTTGACACACGGTACTCCTGGCTCAAGGAGATCCCCAACAACTATCGGATGAATGGCGTAACAATGCTGTGGCACTTCGTCGTTTCGAACATGCATGACCATTGTTACAATGATCTTAACGGCGCTCCGTCTAGCTTGTTGTACATAACAGTTGTCACCTGTGAAAGGCAGGTAGTCAGTTAGTCCAACCTAGCTTTCACTAGGCTAGCAATATCTTCTTTTTACCCTTATTCATCGGGGTTGAAACTATCTCCTGTGGTCCGCAATATTCTTCTCGTGCGTCGTGGTTTTCACGTGTACAGTCTAGCTTGGTTCGGAATCAGAAACATTTCTGTTTATTTTCAAAATGAAAAACAGAATAAAAATAAATATATTGGGAAGCAAAGCATTGGACAGACACATGTGATATGTGGCGGTAGATGGCCTACCCTGCCTGGCAAGGAGGCAACGCGGGTGGGAGAAGTGGCCACCGACGGGTGTCCGCAGCGTGGTAGGATTGTGCGCCCACATGGACCACGCGCGTCTTCGCGTCCAGTTTACTGCACGCGTGTCTACCTGACCTGGCAAAGCATGGGGATACCCAAACGACTGAGAGGGAGGGATTACAAATATATGGCAATAAATAACCCAATATATGAATGTAAAGAAGGAATAATGTTAGGGATAGAAAAAATACTTGAGCAATAAATAGTGAAAGAGAAACCGGAGGTAGTATTCGCGTCACCCAGAAGAAGCAGTTTCCTCTTGCACTCTCCTCTTCCGTTGTGTTCCAATTACATCGTCTTTCCAAATAGCATCATTTAGCATCGTGTTCGAACCAATAGACTCTAGAGTGTAGTAACACAACATTGTCTTTTCAAATAGCATCATTTAGTGGTAGACACACTTTTAGCATGTTATTAGAATCTCTAGATTTTATTGGTTCAAGGAAAAATAAGCTGCACATGCAGACTCATTTCCATCTCGAGTATGAAGAAAGGCGATTCTTTAATACATTGCATAATACAATAAATACAAGGATAACTATCCTCACAAATGCACATGCCATCGTAATGGTTGTTACAACCATCCGAACCCAATTTGGGTCGACCCACCCGTTCTGATAGGTCCATGGTGTCCAGTTGCCCTGGCACACTCAAAAACTAGAAGTGGCGGCCAGCGGGTGTTTTCAGCGTGGCTGGTTTCCAGATGTAGTGCATACCGACGCCATGGTGGTTCGTCGTCTAGGACCTACATGCATAATCCAACAACAGTTGTGACCATCTGAATGATGCTTCATCTAACTTCTTGATGTAAATAAGTACAATTGTAGTCCGGCGGCGGCGGCAGGTACTAGGTCTCGGTCCAATCGACGAGGAAGTCGGCCAGAGCTTGGGACTTGATCGTAGTGCGGGGCTCGTAGAGGATGGTGTGGCCGGCTAGCTCGAGCGCCCACTTGGCGTTTCGGCCAGAGGCATCCCGGTACCCGATGATTTCGCTGAGAGGGGCCCTGCTGACCACGGTAACAACGTGCTCTTGGAAGTACTGCTTCAATTCCTTGGCGGTGCGTGACACATCTTCTGGTAGTGCAGGTAGTTCTGCTTGGAGGCGGAGAGCACCTCGCTCAGGTAGTAGACGGGACACTGGACGGCTTGGATCTTGCCCTTCTCTAGTCGCTCGACCACCATCACCGTGCTGACCGGCCGCGAGGTTGCGGCGATGTTTAGCAACAGCGGATCCTTCTCGGCCGGTGCAGCTAGGACGGGTGCGGTGGAGAGCATGCGCTTGAGGTCCCGGAAAGCCTCATCCACCTGGTCGTTCAATTCGAACGGCGTCGTCTTATTCATCGGCTGATACAGGGGCAGGGCTGTTGGTGTCAAAACCGGCAGATCTTGGGTAGGGGGTCCCGAACTGTGCGTCTAAGGCGGATGGTAACAGGAGGCAGGGGACACGATGTTTACCCAGGTTCAGGCCCTCTCGATGGAGGTAATACCCTACTTCCTGCTTGATTGATCTTGATGATATGAGTATTACAAGAGTTGATCTACCACGAGATCGTAGAGGCTAAACCCTAGAAGCTAGCCTATGGTATGATTGTTGTTGTCCTACGGACTAAACCCTCTGGTTTTTATAGACACCGGAGGGGGCTTGGGTTACACAGAGTCGGTTACAAGGGAGGAGATCTACATATCCGTATTGCCAAGCTTGCCTTCCACGCCAAGGAGAGTCCCATCCGGACACGGGACGAAGTCTTTAATCTTGTATCTTCATAGTCCAACAGTCTGGCTAAAGGACATAGTCCGGCTGTCCAAGTACCCCCTAATCCAGGACTCCCTCAGTAGCCCGTGAACCAGGCTTCAATGACGATGAGTCCGGCGCGCAGATTGTCTTCGGCATTGCAAGGCGGGTTCCTCCCCCGAATAGTCCATAGAAGATTTTGAACACAAGGATAGTGTCCGGCTTTGCAAAACAAATTCCACATACCACCGTAGAGAGAATAATATTTCCACAAATCTAATCTGCTGACACATTCGGCAGCATGACATCACACCACGGCCCGATCATTATTCGAACCATTTTTCTCAACCAGCCACTGCACATATTGCGAGGCGGTTTTCTTGGCATGTCTTGTCGAAGCAGAGATCGTGTCCCCTTATCACGGGATTCTCATCAATACGGGTGTGGGTAACCCAACCGCGCCATCAATTACGGCGCTTGGGGAATAAGCGGTTTGACTAGGCAAGTGGGGAGGCGCAGTATTCCTGCTACCTATATAAGGGGATAAGAACTCTCTTTCGCACCCACGCTTTCTTCTTCCTGATCCATTCCCCTCCGCCCAAGGTCTAGCGCCCAAGCATTCATCTTCTCTGCCCACCTAGGCCTTCCGAAAAATGTCCGGATCCGGAGCAGGAGGCAAATGGATGGCCTCTACCATCCGGGAGAAGGATATCAAAAAGCTTCGGGAGGCCGGGTATCTGGCCAAGAAAATCGGCCATGGTCTCCCGACGGCGGGACAGATCGTCCATACCCCGGAAACCCACGAGAGGGTTGTATTCCTCCCTCACTTCGTCCGCGTGCTAGGGTTTCCCCTCCACCCGTTCGTTCGCGGCATCATGTATTATTATGGGATCGATCTTCACGATATGTCCCCAAACTCCTTCCTCAACATCTCGACATTTATTGTCGTGTGCGAGCCTTTCTCCGCATCTCGCCACATTTCGGCTTATGGCTGAAGATTTTTAATGTGAAGCCCAAGGTAGTGGGCGCCGAGCACGCCGAGTGCGGGGCCGCCATGGTGAGCAAGATGCCCAACGTTACATGGCCAACAGGCACTTTTAACGATTCCGTCAAGGAGTGGCAACAGCAGTGGTTTTACATCACCGAGCCGCGCGGCACGGAATGGGCCGCTACTCCCGAGTTTCGATCCGGTGCCCCCCTGCGGCTTACATCCTGGGTCAAGAAGGGCTTGAACTGGTCCTCGTCTAACGAATTGTCAGTGCTCCAGACACGCGTCAAAGATAAGGGAGACAATAACATTGGACTCGTCAATGTGGTCCAGGTGATGTTAGTTCGCCGGATCCAGCCTTGTCAGCACCGGACTTGCAATCTATGGGAATTCGATCCGGCCAGGCACCAAACCTTGTGAGAGCTTTCGGCTCCTCGCACAAGGACATCTGGAAGGTGCTTTTTAAGTCCAGCAAATCATGGCCGGACTCCGCCGAGGACAGCGGGTACCAACTGTCCCGCCCTGCAAGTTCGGTAAGTCATCAAACTTTTTATCCGCGTAACCCAATGGAAGCGCTTAACGTGTCTTATACAACTCTCCCAGGGCTGGACGAAGAAGGCGGAGCGGATCCATTGTCCAGCCCCGCAGCACGAAGAACCGGCCGTCCCACTTCTAATGAAGATGCTGGTCCTGGCGCCTTACAGGGTGCCGAAGAACACGGCCGAGAAGGAGGCCAAGAAGACCCGGGGCGGCCTTCATCGCCGCGGCACTTCGGACACAATACCCGAAGGCTCTGATGCCCATTCCACCTCCAAAGAGGACGAGGAGGAGGAGGAAGATGAATCCCCTGCATGGGGAAGAAAGAAGAGGACGTCCTCCGTACACTTGGAGGCCGAGCCGCCCAAAAGGGGAAAGGCTCCTCTTCCGGAGGAGTCCACTGCCGCCGCCGACAGTGGCCCAGCGTGGGATCCCAGGGCCCAGCCCCTGGTGAACTCGTAAGTATATAAAATCCGAGTACGTTTATGCGTACAAACTCATCATGGCATAGTATTTTAATCTAAGCCATATTTTTTGTAGTCCGGCGAGGTCCCGTACCAAACAATCCTCATCAGAGGATTCGCTGAGCTCGGATGCTATGGAGTGTGGGACACCCCCAAAGGCCCCTTCCTCCAAACAGGTGAATACCACCGAGACTTTGTCCCAGAGGGACCCCGGCCAAGGAGGAGAGGAAAAGACCGTGAAAGCGGCGCCTGGAGGTCAAACTTCAGGGGCCAAACACATGGGGGAGCAAGTTCCCATGGGAGCTGACGGCGGGGGCCATCTTGAATTCGGCTCCCAGCCGGATACAGCTCCGGAGACCAATACGGCTCCAGAATCAGGCACGCAACCTCTCTCAGCTGGAGGGGGTATACCGGCAACATCTGCCCAACCAGAGGTGTCGGATGCCTTGTTGGTGGCGCTGAGGAGCGCCTCCATCGTCGACGAACACCGCGCCCTTACGGGTGTGGTGATTGAGAAGATTCAGTCTGCTGAGAGTGGACTGAATGGAGCCTGTATCAGCCTTATAAAAGGTTTTGAGGTATGTTTTTTGAAGAGTGTCATAGTATGGATAGTAGCCCCTGATACACTGTTCGGTGAAAGAACAAACCCGACAGAGGATGAAATTTATGTTCGCAGGAAGGCTTGTTGAATGACATCTATTTCTCTTCTGTTATAAGCAGGCGTCTGTAGCGGCTGCTGCCTCCCATTCTGCGGAAGTCTCCGGACTGAATCAAAGTCTGGAGCGCGCCAAAGAAGAACTTGGCCAGTTGAAAATGCAGTTGGGAGAGAAACAAGGTATGCACCAGTCTTGTTCGCGTGTGGTGCGACCAACTTTCCAGTATGATAAAATATGTTCCCTGATTTTCTCTAGGGATGATGAGCGAAGTCGAGGCTCTTAAGAAGGCTGTGGCCAAGGCCGAGGAAAAGGCAGCCGCAGAGCAGGCCCTCCGTGAGAAGTACGAGGCCAGGGTTATTAAAGCTGAGCAGGAGCTGCAAGAGGCCGTGAAGAAATGCGAGACCTTGGAGCAGCGTTTAACGGAGAAAGAATCCGAACTCACCAAGGCGCATCAGGCCACGAACGATGCCCGGGGGAAACCCAAAGCGCCCTGCAGGGGATCCAAGAGGTGAGGAAGATCGCCGCGGGTAAGGCGTTTTCCTTGTAAAGCGAGTGTTTTGAGGAGAAGATTATGTTTCTAATATTGAATTCGGATTTCTCCATGGGTGTTTGCGGAGCTGCCCCGCAGCATAGCGGATGCTGCCCAATTTTAGCGGGCCGAAGAAAGGAACACTGCGGATAAGCTCTTCTGGTAGCAGTATTTGGCACCGAATTATCCGGTGCCTTTTGCCGATCAACTGAAGCAGCTGATCGAACTGCATAAGGAGGCGGAAATAGCCATGAAGGATTTGATTATCCAGCTATGGCGCATCGAGCCAATTCCAAGCAGTTACTTCGGGCTCGTGAAGCGGCTTGTAAGCGTGTGCCCCCGACTTGATGTCATCAAGTGGTCAGTCTGCATAGAGGGTGCGCGAATGGCCTTCGCCCGTGCAAAGGTGCACTGGGGGAAGATGGATGCTGAGAAGCTGATGACCGAAGGGCCTCCAGAGGGGAAAGAGCACCGCAAGCCCGAATTATATTATGAAAATGTCCTTAAAGGATCCTACCTTGCAGCGGAGCTATGCACCAAGGACATTATATTTGCATGAACGCGAATCATGTTGTCCTTTATAATGTTTGAACAAGGTCATTTATTTATTGCTTGTTATATAAAAGTTTACCCTCCTGTGTGGCCGTTTTATATATTAAACCTGAGAGTTGGCCAGTCGTCGGCTTCTGCCCCCACGTAAGAAGTACGGGGGTGTTCGGGATAAATCTGAGCACTCTTTATCCCAGTTTTGGGTCCTTCGAAGGAGATGCTCAGCACAACAAACCAGGCAATCGGACTATAGGGCTTTATCACTCTCACTTAGCCATAGGAGCTTTAGTAAGGTAGGCGCAGCCCCTGGTGTTCGGAAGACCGTACCATGGGTTCTATAAGCACCTGATCGGAGAAAAAAACTGATCCATCGCACGCTGCATTAGTTATGGCATTATGCGGGAGAAATCCTTAAAGATTTTACGACCTCTCGAACAGTTGAACAGCTCTCGCCGTATCATGACAGTCAGTTTTTGGCTTTCTCTACTGAGGTGCTCGTCCGGAAGAACCTGGACACAATCTCAGTAGTTCTCCCAGTGCTACCTTAGCCGATATAGCGGAACGTAAGGTACCAAAACATGGGAGCCGGGCAAACCCAACTATTGACCCAAGACATGATTCGGAGCTGATGCATATAATGCTATAAGTTCGGGGTGCCAAACTTCCATGAAGGTGTTCGGGCTTTATTGTCGTACTGTGGGTAAAACGAAGCCCCTGGCACGTTTAAAGGCATATCGTGATATACAGATGCCACTCGACAAAAGAGTTTTAATAAGAAATGACAGAAGAAAAGCGTCGTATAAATCCACATATTGTATTTGAATAGTACGTCAATGCGTATAAGACAGGTAATAATGGAAAAGAAATATGTCTGTGGCACCTGCTGAGACCAGGGGGGACGAAGCTGCGTGCGGATCTGGAGTATAGTCGGATTGTCATCATGGGGAGCATCAAAGGATTCCCTCGCGCATTCGGGCTGCCTCCATATTGCCCGTTCTGGTTAACGCAAAGGTGAGCCTGCAAATGAAATGTAAGAAATGTTTGTGCGCCGGAGAGCGGTCGAGCCGCTGTATGCGGCCTATCTTGGCCTTCGCCGGAGTGTTTAATTTTGCTCTGGACGAGCCGGGCTATGCTGCCGTGAAGTAGTTCGAAGTTCCTTGACGGTGTCCGGGAGCCTGGACGTCGACTCGAGGTTCGGCTGCAAGGTGCCGCTCGTTGCTTCTGCTGCTAAGGCAGTGGTGTACTTGTTGGTGCCGAGGGAAGGTTCGGCCTTGCCATTAACCGTGATGACGCTGCGTGGGCCGGCCATCTTGAGCTTACGGTAGGCATAATGTGGCACCGCGTTGAATTGAGCGAACGCGGTTCGTCCGGGCAGTGCCTGATAATCACTGCAGAAAGGGATGATTTCAAAGATTAACTCTTCGGTACGGTAATTTTTTGGTAATCCGAAGACTACCTCAAGGGCAATGGAGCCTGTACAGCTGGCTTCTACACCTGGTATAATGCCTTTGAAAGTGGCTTTAGTGGGTTTGATCACCGAATGATCGATGCCCATCTTGCGCACTATGTCCTGGTAAAGCAGATTTAGACTTCTGCCTCCGTCCATAAGGACTCGAGTGAGGTGGAACCCGTCAATTATTGGGTCGAGGACTAGTGCGGCTGGATTGCCCTGATTGGCGTTAGCCGGACGATCCATGCAATTGAAGGTGACCGGCCCTAGTTTATATTGTGGGACGACTAGTTCCGTTAAGTCGGCATCCCTAAGGGTGCATATCCGGCCCGAGTTGGGAATTTGGGTGGTATTTACCACATTCACCGATTGAATATGCGGGGGAAATTTCTTTTGCCCTCCTGTGTTCCGTGATCTGAGCTCTTCGTCGCCATGATCGCTTTGAGACCCCCCCTTCTCTATTTTTGGCGCCTGCCCTGCTGGCTTGTTTGAAGACCCAGCATTCTCTGTTGGTATGGTTGGCTGGCGTTCCTGGGGTGCCATGAATTTGGCATTGGCGATCGAGTATGTGGTCCAGACTGGATGGACCCGAATTGTTATTTCTGGGTGGCCCTTTCCGCTGACCGTATTTTGAGCCCCTAAACCCGGCATTAACTGCCGTAATTTCGGCGTTTTCACCATATTTGCGGCGCTTGTGTTTGTTGCATCGTGGTTTGCCGTTGCTATCCCTGGCCTCTGATGTGCCAGGTTTGCTTGATGTATTGTTACTATGAGCCAACCAGCTATCTTCGCCCGCGCAAAAGCGGGTCATAAGTGTCGTGAGGGCTGCCATGGATTTTGGCCTCTCTTGGCCGAGGTGCCGGGCGAGCCACTCCTCACGGATGTTGTGCTTAAATGCCGCTAAGGCCTCTACATCGGGACAGTCGACAATTTGGTTCTTCTTAGTTAGGAACCGGGTCTAGAATTTCCTGGCCGATTCCCCTGGCTGCTGAGTTATATGACTTAAATCGTCAGCATCCGATGGTCGCACATAAGTGCGTTGAAATTGTCCAGGAATGCATCTGCCTTGCTCTCCCAGCTTCCGATGGAGTTTTCCGGCAAGCTATTGAACCAATGCCGAGCTGGAACTTTGAGTTTTAGCGGGAGATACTTGATGGCTTGTAGATCATCCCCACGGGCCATGTGAATGTGGAGGAAGAAGTCTTCTATCCATACCGCGGGGTCTGTAGTACCATCATATGATTCAATGTTTACGGGTTTAAAAACCCTCTGGGAATTCGTGATCCATTACTTCATCAGTGAAGCATAGGGGGTGTGCGGCGCCTCTGTGCCGGGCTATATCACGACGCAGTTCATACGAGTCTTGTCTGCTGTCTTCGGCCCGGCCGGATTTGCTTTTGGTCTATCCGGCGTGACGATCATCGTCCCGCATTGGGGCGCGCCCCCGTGATCCGTAGATCGATCTTGTATGCCCTGCTTTGTTTTCCAATATGTCTCGCAGGTCCCGCGTGTTGCCCCGGGCCTTGGTGTTTTTGGTTGTCTGGCGACGGGGTGCGAGCTGGACTTTGGGCTGATATGTCCCTCTGTCTTGGCCACGAGGTGGCCGATCTGCCGCATCATATGCTGGTGATGTAGGTTTTAATGCTTCCTCCTCGAGTTGGGGTAGCAACCTGCGCTTTGGGTAACTCTTGGTTGGGCGTTCGAGTTCGTATTCCTCGGCCGCAAGGACTTCAGTCCATCTATCCGCTAGCAGATCTTGATCAGCTCGAAGTTGTTGTTGCTTTTTCTTCAGGCTGTTTGCTGTGGCTATAAGCCAGCGCTTGAAGCGCTCCTGTTCGATGGGATCCTCAGGCACGATAAATTCTTCGGCGCCAAGGCTCACCTCGTTTTCGGAGAGAGGCATGTAATTGTCATCCTCTGTTTCTCCGTCTGCTGCCTGTTCTGGAGGGCTAGCTTGTTTATCCTCCCGCTCTAAATCTGACAGGAGGGGATTGTCGTCGTCTTCGGCACTATCCGGAGTGTTATTGTCTCTTGTGCTGGTATCGCTACTTTTGTTATGGCGGGACATAGAGCGGCGCCGCTGACGTCGGTGCTTGGATTGCTTCTTGGAGGGGTTGTCCTCCGTTGTCTTATCGCCATCGCCTTCTTTGGGAGTGTCCACCATGTATATGTCATACGATGAGGTGGCAGTCCAGTGCCCTGTGGGTGGTGGTTCTTGTTCGTCTCCGGCATCGTCGTCCATATCGTCGATGTCTTCGGAGCCGAAGTCGAGCATGTCGGTTAAATCATCGACAGTGGCTACTAAGTGGGTGGTGGGTGGGGAGCGAATTTCTTCGTCGTCCGCATCCCATTCTAGCCGGACATAGTTCGGCCAAGGGTCTCTTGAAAGGGAGAGAGACCTCAACGAGTTTAGTACGTTGCCAAAGGGCGAGTGCTGAAAGATATCCGCGGAGGTAAACTCCATGCTCGGTGCCCAATCAGATTTGATAGGCACGGACGCAAGCGGCTCGGAGCCCGTGGCCGGGGACGAATCCAACAGTTCGGGAACACGGCTCTCGTAGGAGGTGAAGTCAGTATTTGGCTCTATCGCCACTAAGAGTGCGGCCTCCGTGGCGGGGTCTATCCACCCGTCCTCAGATTGCGCAATTTGTTCCGGATTGAGGGCCGGAGTAGTTGCAGGTGCGATCTCCTGAACACTGTCGGACGGCAGAGCTAAGTCATGCTCGTCGTGACTGTGCGGCGCACTTGACATGGGCTCGAATCCATCGAAGATCAAGTCCCCACAGATGTCGGGAGTGTAGTTCAATTTTCCAAACCTGACCTGATGGCCAGGGGCATAACTCTCGATCTGCTCCAGATGGCCAAGCGAGTTGGCCTGCAGTACGAAGCCGCTGAATACAAAGATCTGTCCGGGGAGGAAAACCTCACCCTGGATCACATCGTTGCCGATGATCGAAGGTGCCATCAAGCCTTACGGTGACGGCACAGTGGATCTCGGGTAGGGGGTCCCGAACTGTGCGTCTAAGGCGGATGGTAACAGGAGGCAGGGGACACGATGTTTACCCAGGTTCGGGCCCTCTTGATGGAGGTAATACCCTACTTCCTGCTTGATTGATCTTGATGATATGTGTATTACAAGAGTTCATCTACCACGAGATCGTAGAGGCTAAACCCTAGAAGCTAGCCTATGGTATGATTGTAGTTGTCCTACGGACTAAACCCTCCGGTTTATATAGACACCGGAGGGGGCTAGGGTTACACAGAGTCGGTTACAAGGGAGGAGATCTACATATTCGTATTGCCAAGCTTGCCTTCCACGCCAAGGAGAGTCCCATCCGGACACGAGACAAAGTCTTTAACCTTGTATCTTCATAGTCCAGGAGTCTGGCTAAAGGACATAGTCCGGCTGTTCGAGGACCCCCTAATCCAGGACTCCCTCAAAGGCCCTCTCGCCCAGCCGGCTGAGAAACCGGCTGACCGAGGCCAAGCAGCCGATGAATTTCTGGACATCGCGCAGCCGAGCCGGCTTGTGCATGCGCTCGATGGCCTTGATCTTCTCCGGGTTTGCCTCAATGCCACGTTCCGAGATGAGGAAGCCGAGTAGCTTTCCGTCCGGGACGCCGAAAACTCACTTCTCCGGGTTGAGCTTAACCTAGTACTCGCGCAGGTTGGCGAAGGTTTCCTTCAGGTCATCAAGGAGCGTAAGGTGATGCTTGGTCTTCACCACGATGTCGTCCACATAGATGTGGATGTTGCGGCCGAGTTGCGGCAGCAGGCATTTCAGCATGCAGCGCTGGATAGTTGCGCTGACGTTCTTTAGGCCGAACGACATGGTGATGTAGCAATACGGCCCGAAAGGCGTGATGAAGGACGTCCTCAGGGCGTCGGCCGGATCCAGCTTGATCTGGTGATAGCCGGAGTAACATCCAGGAAGGACATGAGCTCACACCCGGCAGTGGAGTCGATGACTTGGTCGATCCGTGGGAGGGAGAACGGATCCTTGGGGTAGGCCTTGTTTAGGCTGGTGTAGTCGATACACATGCGCCAGGTCTTGTTCTTCTTTAGGACGAGGACTGGGTTGGCCAACCACTCGGGGTGAAACACTTCCATGATGAAGCTGACCGCCAAAAGCTTGGCGACCTCTTCACTAATGGTTCTTCTCTTCTCTTCGGAGAAACATCGTAGGGATAGACGGACAGGCTTGGCGTCCTTGCGGACGTGGAGTTTGTGCTCGGCGTACTTCCTCGGGATACCCGGCATGTCCTTTGGAGTCCATGTGAAGATATCCCGATTCTCACGGAGGAAGTCGACGAGCTCGCCTTCCTATTTGCTGTCGAGGCGGGTGCCCACAACAACGTACTTGCTACAGCTGGGGTCTTCTGGGTTCAGCTTCACTTTCTTGGTCTCCTTGGAGGGCTTGAACGAGGCCTTGTCGACCGGCTCTTCGGCCGGGATCGGCGCGCCTGACGTCTCGTTGGCCAGGGCGACGATCCGGTCGAGCTGGCGCCGCTCCTCGGCTATGACCAGCGACTCGGCCAGTTTGGCACCGTCTCGGGCGCACTCCAGGGACTTGCGGTAGTCGTCGGTGATGGTGATGAGGCCCTTTGGACCTGGCAGCTTCATCTTTAGGTAGGCGTAGTGGGGGATGAGGGAGTCCTGGAATAAGGGGTCCTCGGGCGTCCGGCCTATTGTCAATGGGCTGGACTGGTGGGCTGTGAAGACATAAAGGCCGAAGACTGTACCCATGTACGGATTGGACTCTCCTTGGCGTGGAAGGCAAGCTAGGCGACCAACTATGAAGATTCCTTCTTATGTAGCCGACTCTATGTAACCCTAGATCCCTCCGGTGTCTATATAAACCGGAGGGCGTAGTCCGGATAGCATATACACTCATTACCATAGTCATACATGCTAGGCCTCTATGGTTTAGCCATTACGATCTCATGGTAGATCAACTCTTGTAACACTCATATTCATCAAGATCAATCAAGCAGGAAGTAGGGTATTAACTCCATAGAGAGGGCCCGAACCTGTGTAAACATCGTGTCCCCCGTCTCCTACAACCATCGACCTTAGACGCACAGTTCGGGACCCCCTACCCGAGATCCGCCGGTTGACACCGACATTGGTGCTTTCATTGAGGGTTCCACTGTGCCGTCGATGAAAGGTTCGATGGCCCCTTCGATCGTCCATAGTGACACTACCCAGGGAGAAACCTTCCTCCCCAGACAGATCTTCGTGTTCGGCGGCTTCGTACTACAGGCCAACTCGCTTGGCCATCTGGAGCAGATCGATAGTTATGCCCCTGGCCATCAGGTCAGATTCGGAAGCTTGAACTACGTCGCGGACATCCGCGGAGACATGATCTTCGACGGATTCGAGACCATGACGATCGCTCCCCCTCGCTCCGATGAACATGACTTAAATCTGTCATCGGGTCGCATCCAAGAGATGGTTCCTGTTGCTGCAACGGCCTTAGAGCCGGAGCGGATCATGCCATCCAAGGCCACAGAGTCTGCGGCGTTGGAGCCACACACAGACTCGACACCCTGCAATATCTGCGTCAACGGAACTCCGGACTTGTCTCCGGCTATAAGTTCCGGACCATGTACGCCTGCGGACACCGAGCTGGATCGGTTATCGATTTTCGAATTCAGCGCCGCAGACATCTTCCAGCACTCACCTTTGGGTGATGTTCTAAACTCTTTAAAGAATTTTTCCATGGCGGAGGACTCACAGCCGAACTATGTCCGGTTCGAGCTAGAGGCTGATAATGGAGAATTTCGCTTCCCACCCGCCACCCACTTCATAGCCACTATCGATGATTTAATCGACGCGCTTGATTATGGCTCCGAAGACATCGACAATATCAACGATGATGTCGGCAAGGAGCAAGGCCAAGACCTGCCAGTCACTGGACGTGGGACGGCCACCCCTTCGTATGACGTGTACATAATTGACACACTTAAAAAAGCGTGCGACGATGACAAAGGAGATCCAGTTGAGAATAAAACTCCTGAGACACAGTCTAAGTACCATCACCTTAAACGTCGCTCCAAGTCACATCGCAACAACGATGGCACCGGAGAAAATAGTACCCCAGACGACGCCGAAAATAATGAAGACCTTGTTGGAGCAAGATCCGAACCGGAGGAATAAGAAAACGGGCGAGCCATCCCCAATGAACCGGCCCTGCCCAGCGATAATTCGGAGGACGACAACTACCTTCCACTCTCCGAAGATGAGGTAAGCCTCGGCGACGAAGAATTCATCGTACCCGAAGAGCCCCTTGAGCAGGAGCGCTTCATGGGCAGGCTCATACCTATGGCAAGGAGCCTGAAAAAGAAGCAGCAGCAGCTTCAAGCTGACCAAGACCTACTCAACGATAGATGGACCCAAGTCCTGGTCGGCGAACAATACGGCCTTAGTGGCCTGGACAAAAGCTACCCGAAGCATAGATTGCTACATCAGATCGATGATGAGGCGTTGGAGCCCGTACCATCATCACACAATGGGGCAAGTCACCGAAAACTCCGTCGGATAAAGAGGCAACTCAAGCCGAACACCAGACCTCCCCACCCCGCCAAAAAGGCAAGAATAACGCAGCTCACGATTGTCCAGATGACTGGCAGCGGGACTTGGACAGTAGAGCAGGACACGCAAGACCGATCTACGGATCGTGAAGGCATGCTTCGACACGCGACGACAGCTACCTATTCGGACGTGACAAACATAGCCACGGCCGAGCCGAAAACCGCAAATGGACTCGTTCGGAGTTACGTCGCAGTGTGGCCCAACATAGAGGCGCCGCACACCCGCTTTGCTTCACCGATGAAGTAATGGATCATGAATTCCCTGAAGGATTCAAACCCGTCAATATTGAATCATATGACGGAACAACCGATCCCGCGGAATGGATAGAAGATTTTATCCTCCACATCCATATGGCCCATGGGGACGACCTCCACACCATTAAATACCTCCCACTAAAACTAAAAGGGCCAGCTCGGCACTGGTTAAATAGCCTTCCTGAAAATTCCATAGGCAGCTGGGAGGACTTGGAGGAGGCCTTCCTCGACAACTTCCGAGGAACATATGTCCGGCCACCGGATGCCGATGACCTAAGTCACATTGTCCAGCAGCCCAGAGAGTCAGCCAGGAAGCTCTGGACCCTGTTCTTAGTCAAAAAGAACCAAATCATCGACTGTCCGAACGCGGAAGCCCGTGCGGCTTTCAGACACAGTGTCCGGGACGAATGGCTTGCACGCCACCTCGGTCAAGAAGGACCCAAATCCATGACAGCCCTCACTGTTCTGATGACCCGCTTTTGCGCGGGAGAAGACAACTGGCTCGCTCGTAGAAGCAACAGCGCCAGCGACCCGGGCACATCCGAAATCTGAGATGGCAACGGGAAGCCACGATGAAGCAAATACAACAGTCGCAATGATAATGAAAGATCATGCGACACAGTGGTCAACGCCGGATTTAGCAACCTCAAGCCCGGTCAATGGAAGAAGCCATTCAAGGCAAACCGAGACGAACCATCCACCCTAGACAGGATCTTGGACCGACCCTACCAGATTCATGGCCACCCCGATAAACCAGCTAATCATACTAACAGAAATTGCTGGGTCTTCAGACAGGACGGCAAGGTCAACACCGAACACAAGGGGAAGAGCCCGCCAGGCGACAGGGACGATGGAGAGGTTTACCAACGAAATAGCGGGGGCCTGAAGCAATTTCCACCCGAGGATCAACTACTCCCGGAGCGAAAATAGCAGTCCGGCTTCCGCCGCCCACCTCGCACACCTACAAAATTAGTGTCGCGCATACATCACTACGCACTCAAGATACCATGGGCATTGGCGGAGGCACACTACGGACAAGCCTGCAAGCATCCCCGTAACATTCTTTATCCATTTTTCTTTTTATTTCTTCCTTCACTATCTCTCGGAAACAGGTGACGAACAGGACAAACATCTGAAACTGGCTCTATCGGAGTTCGGATCCGTACACTCACCCAAGGGGCTATTTCCATCAAGGATTGCCCCCCGCCAAGGACTGGCAGTGCAGACGTGCGACAGGAGGTCCAAAATAACTTTTTGTAGACCACACTTTCTATTTTAAGCCTGTACTATGCCTGTTCCTATGTCTCCGACCCCGAGCATGTCAAATAGCCGGGACGATGGCTTATATATATATAATAAATAATCATTGGCATATCGCTCAGCTCCCAGTAAGCATTATCCGAATTAATCATCTGTGTTGTTTCGCCACTAAATACGGCTCCCACGGTTGTTTTACAAACATACCTCGGCACAACCTGCCAGGGGCTCGGTATGGGAATAAATGAGTTGCCAGCAAAAAGTTCGAACAGCTCTATAGCATACTTCGGCGTCGCAAGTCTGGCCTTATATGCATCAGCTCCGAATCATTGTCTTGGGTCAATAGTTGGGTTTCCCGGCTCCTGTGCTTGCTACCCTACGCTCCGCTCTATCGGCTAGGGTAGTAAAGGGAGAACTACTGCGATTGTGCTTCCGGTTCATCTGGTCAAGTACCTTAGTAGAGAAAGCCAAAAACTGACTGTCATGATGCGGCGAGAGCTGGTCAGCCACTTGACGACTTATTGGAATCTTTAGTGATTCTCTGTGTCACACGAAGGATCTTTTTCAGATCAAATATGTAAGGCACCATGCGCCGCATGCATACCAGGGGCTATGTCATAGTCCCACCATAAAACTCCTATGGCTAAGTAAAAGTTTTAACGCCTTATAGTCCGATTGCCTGGTTCGCCGCATTATCACCTCCTTTATGGACCAAGACATTGGATAAAGAGTGATTAAATGCTTTTCCGAACACCCCCGTACTTCCTACGAGGGGGCTGAAGCCGACGACTGGAAAACTTTCAGATTATATTAAAACGGCCGCACAGGAGGAATTCAAGCTTTAGAGCAAAACATTAAATAGATTAACTATAAAGTTGTCCTTTACAATTCTCATACACCTCACTCGAAAATTATGTCTTTCGAGCACTGACCCTCTATCAAGCGGGCGGCCTCTAGGACGTCTTCAAAATAATCCTCCGGTTCAGGACGGTCCTTGTCCTTGGGTGGACTCTTCGCCGCAACATCGATGGCCTTCATCTTCCCCCAGAATGTCTTGACTTGGGCAAAGGCCATCCGTGCACCTTCAATGCACGCTGACCGCTTCACAACATCGATTCATGGCACCGCGTCAACAAGTCTTTGTACCAAACCGAAGTAGCTATCCGGAATAGGCTCAGTTGGCCACAACCGGATTATGACATCCTTCATAACAGCGCCGGATATCCTATGAAGTTCGGCCCACTGGGACATCTGTTCATTGAGCAACAGAGGGCGTTTGATGCGCCAAACTATGACCAAAAAAACTTCTCCGTTGCATACCCATCCCACGCTTGGTAATATTGTGCCGCATCGGAAGAACTCTTCGGCAAGTTCAAGAACTCGTCCGGAGAACTCCACACTTGGTTAAGCTGAGCATAGTTTGGGTCGCCGAGCTGGCTGGGGTGGCCGGGTCGCTTGTAGGTGCCGGTGAAGTTGCGCACAAAGGCCTGCTCGAAGTCGACCCACGCGTTGATGCTGCCGGCCGGCAGGCTGTTCAACCAGGTGCGGGCCAACCCCTGGAGCATGAGCGGCGCGTAGCGCACTACGAGACAGTGGTTACCGCTGGCGATGCCGATGGCGGTGGCGTAGTCGGTGAGCCAGTCCTCCGGCTTCACGGTGCCGTTGTACTTGGGGGTGTCGCGGGGGAGCGTGAACCCTTTCGTAAAGGGCTCGCCCCGGATGCATGGTCCGAAGCACGCCGGCCCGACCGGACTGGTCTCCTCCAGCTCATGCGAGAGGGTTAGTCGGTCGAGGCTGTGGCGGGCGTCGGTGTCGTCGATGGCGCGCGGTACCAGCCGATAAGTGACTGCGCCGTGGGGGGCCGGGTCGGCCGTAGTCGGACGTCGGCCGGGTTGGAGCAGAGGGTCGAGCCGGCGTCGGTCCTCTAGGACCGGCTCGTCGTCCAAGCCGCAGCAGTCGTCGGGGCGGGGTTGCACCTGGTCCGGGTGTGGCTGGAGTGTGCCTCGCCGGGTGGTGAAGACGCCGTGTTCTCGTGGTCGCCGGGTCCGCCAATGCGGGCGGAGCTGGATCTCGACGGCTTGGCGAGTTGGTTGAGGCGGTACTGCTGTGCGTTGGCCGCGTCGAGGAGGTCGTTGACCCGCTTGAGGCGATCCTTCAGCTCCGCGCCGGCGAGCTGATCCAGGCCGATCGCAGCCGCCTGGGCGGCGCGCATGTTCTTCACGGGAGTCTCGTAGACGGGAGGGACGGCGCCGAAGGCGCGGCCGATCGCGCCACCTCGGGCTCGCACGTCGGCGAACCGGCTTGGCTAGGCCGCGGTAGGCGTGAAGCCGTACATGGCGTTGCGCTCCAGCTGAGCGTAGTCGAGGCGATGCTGCGTGGTGGCGAGCGTCTCGGTGAGGTCCAGGAGGCGCTGGTGATCCTCCTCAAGAAGAGTCCGGGCCTCGGCGACGTTGGAGGCGACGATGTCGGTGCCGATGGGAACGTGAAGGCTCTGCATCGTGGCGCAGAGCGGGTTGGGGAAGGCGGCCCGATCCACCGCGGCCTTGGCTTCGGCGGCCTTCCTCGCCGCGCTCGACGAGGAAGAGGCGCCGGGGTCGGCGACGAAGACCTCCGCGCAGAGGTCCATTCTCCCGGCGGGAGTGCTGCCGTCGAGGGAGAGGGGGAGTCGGAAAAGTCAAGTACCTCGCTGGGGTACTCGTCGGCCGCCGGCGCATCGGAGATGCGCAGCGCGGCGAAGGAGGCGGCGAGTGCATCGATGATGTTGTCCGCCAGCCTGACGGTCTCATCGGAGTCGGAGAAGAGCCCCGTCTAAAGCATGCTCCCGGCTAGGACCTCGAGCAGCCCCAAGGTGGGCGCCTACTGTCGTGGTGGGCGCACGGGAGATGTCATGGGATGGCTGAAGATAGGAGGAGGCTCGAGGGCACTGGTGGGCTCCAGAGGCAAGGTCGGCATGAGTGAGTGTGGGACGCAAGACATACCCAGGTTCGGGGCTCTCCGGAGAGATAACACCCCTAGTCCTGCCGAGAGTAGTTGATGTGTAACATGTAACACCCCGGATGTAAATTTCCATATTTGTAACTCCAACTCTTGCCATTTTCGGCTATGTGCTATGATATTCCCTCCGTGGTCGGGTTCTGTTTTCCATTTTGCATTTTTTTCATGCCATGCATTTCATATCATGTCATCACGTGCATTGCATATGCATACGTGTTCGTCTCATGCATCCGAGCATTTTCCCCGTTGTTCGTTTTGCAATCCGGCGCTCCCACCTCCTCCGGCGCACCCTCTTGTTTTTATTTCATGAGCGGGTGTCAAACGTTCTCGGAATGGACCGAGGCTTGTCAAGTGGCCTGGGTATACCACCGGTAGACCACCGGTCAAGTTTCGTTCCATTTGGAGGTCGTTTGGTACTCCAACGGTTAACCGGGCATCCGCAAAGTCCTTTTGTGTATTGCAGCAAAACCCCGCTCTAAACAGCCCAAAACCCACCAAACTCTCTTCCATGCTGTAGGTCGTTCGATCACGATCGTGTGGGCGAAAACCGCACCTCATTTGGACTCACCTAGCTCCCTCTAGCTATATATTTGCATCCATCCCGAGATACAATCGCAGATGAAACCCTAACCCTCTCCTCCCGTCGCCGCCGGACACGTCCGGTCGCCGCCGAACGTAGCCGCAGCCACCCCGCGTCCACCACGTGGCGCCCGCCGCCGCCCGTACCGCGTCGGCCCGCGAAGCCCATCGCGAGCCCGCCGGGCCCGTGCCTCCCTGCGCCCCCGC